>NW_018480077.1:627232-706450 GCF_002113885.1 Mizuhopecten yessoensis | reverse complement strand
TGAATATGGGTGAAGGTCATTCATTTGAACAAACTTTGTAGCCCTTCATCTCAGCTAGCTACTGGCCAAATATCATCACCCTGAGCATTTTGGTTATTCAGAAGAAGTTGTTTAAGTTTTTTTTATACAATTGACCCCTGTGACCTTGAATATAACTGAAGGTCATTCATTTGAATAAACTTGGTAGCCTTTCACCCAAGCATGCTACTGGCCGAATATTAGCTCCCTGGGCATTTTGGTTATTGAGAAGATGTTTAAAGTTTTTGACATATTTGACCCCGGTGACCTTGAAAATAGGTGAAGGTCATTAATTTTAACAAACTTTGTAGCCCTTCATCCAAGTTTGCTTCTGGCCAAATATCGACACCCTAGGCCTTTCAGTTATTAAGAAGAAGTCGTTTAAAGTAAAATATTGACGCCGGACGCTGCGCCACGGCATAAGCGCACTTGGCACTTCGTGCCAGGTGAGCTAAAAATGGTCAAATGTTTTAATTATTTTGGTATACTGGGATAAACACTAACCAGATAATAATTGAGCTGGTGCAATTCAATATGCCAGGACTCCGATGACTGGCCCCAAATTATAAACACTGGCCAGGACAGAGAAGAAAACAAATACTCTGGGATTGATATTGGTGTGAAAGAAAAGAGCACAATATATGCTGACTGGGTTCAAAGCCAGTAAATTAGGGTCAGCGAGATAAGAAAGATCAGAAAATCACATCTATTTATCCCCAGACCACTGTGATTCGTTTCATTACCACAGCATCAGTATCAAGCGAACATACAATAGATATACACGTGTATAGCATGGCTAGCCCATAAAAAAAGGAAAAGGACACCAAGTTTTAGAATTGAATTTTCTGGGGATGACGTTTCTAGGGAAATTGCAAAATGTACGGACATTCCTGACAAACAGGCTAAACAAACCAGTGGGAAATTTACAAGCCTTGGAGACTATTATTGAGTTTCGGACTCCTGGTCAGCAGGATGAGTCTATGGCTCTTAATACACCTAGTACTTACCTAAACGCTTCAAAGAAGAAAGTTGATCAAAAACTGTTTCCGTGTGCAGAAGTCTTTGCAAAACTTGATCAAAGTTGTGGAACACCATTCAGAACATTGTAAAGAACATCTTCAAATGAAAAACACTATTCAGAAAGGACATGCTTTAAAGGCTCAATTTTAATGTGACAGACATCATTTGGCGTGGTCCTCTTCTCCGTACCTTCCAAACAAGGGCTATTTAGTGAATGACAGAGTTCAGCATGGTTTTATCTGCAGTGGAATGTTGCCATCGCAATATGCAAAATTTGTTGATGGTACTGGTATTGGAAAAATAAATAAGCAAATAAGATCACACTTTAAGTCTTACCAAAAACATATTCAGGATGAATACAATTATTCAACACCAACAGCACTCCTCGAAGAAATTGGTCTTTATGAAGATGAAATGTTAGGGAGTATTGATATGATGACAGATGCCAGGCATGGATGGGGAAGGAATGCCAAGGACACAAGTGTTGTTGCTATTGGCGACCGTACACATAAAGTTATAAACTGCCAACATGTTACCAAAGCAGATGACAACGTTTCTCAGCGACATGAGAAACTGGGAACAGAAAAGATATATAAGTATCTATCTGACAACACAGTCCCTGTCCATACTCATGACAGGTGCCTATCTATCAATAAGTACATCAGAGAAGAATGTGAATCCGAAAACCAAAATGACACCTGGCATTGTGTGAAATCTGTCACAAATGCACCCAAAGGAGCAGCATCAGGTCCAGCTGCTCTTTAGGTTAAAAACTTGGTCTTTTCAGCTTAGTGACAAAGTTGAACCTGTTGCCACCCACATGCATTGGGCCGTTAGAAACTGCGGGGGCAATGCTGTAAAACTACGACAATCTTGGGAAAACGTCACGGGACATTACAAGAACAATCACAGTGCATGTGACCCAACATCAAGATATCAAGGATAGGAATTACTGATACAAAAGCAGAAAAGTTACTTATTGGCATACTTACCAAATCAACATTATTCAAGCATGCAAAGGACTGTAGGTGGGAAGTGACACATTTTATGTAGAAAGCTTCAACAATGTGATAAAGGTTTACCAGGACAAGCGTATTGCTTTCTCAGATGACCAATACAAATCAAGAGCCAACTTGGCAGTCTGTCAATGGAATGAAAATGTTGATCGTGGATATACATCTGTTTGGAATCCTCAAAACCAACAGGCACCACGCAGTACCAAAGGAAAGAAAAATTACAAAAAATGTACATTCAAGTTCAGGCAAAATATTTGGAAAAGATATGTTGACATTCTGTACAAGAAAGCAAGGAAACGAAAACAAAACACATAGCTTGTAAGTAATACCCTATCGCAGTAGTGTGTATGATGTTTATAATGCATGCTGTATACTAGCCATGTGCTCTTCTTCTTCCACATACTTGCCTCCTTCGTCTTATCGAAGATTATGCAATGTTTATGTTACACAATGCGCAGGTGAACACACAATTGAAAAGGTTGAGTTTGTAAGAGTTAAAAAGTAAAAACACTGATGTAGTGTCAGACGTTTAAAACTGGTTGATTCGACCCACCAGTCTTAAGCCTAGTGAGTTCGGGGTCTGTTAGAAGTTTAAGTTTTTTTAGTGCCAATTCGTTGAGAGTTTTCTTAAAGGTTTCCAAGTTTGTTGAATTCACAGTTTTTGAATAAAGTTCGTTCCAGTCTTTTATTGTTCGAGGGAAGAATGACTATTTTCTTGGGTCTATTTTACATGCCTGAATTCGTTAGGGACCGATTTTGATGTTTTCTGGACCTCCTCTTTGGCATTTCGATTCGGTTTTCCGTTTTGACGGCTATTTGCTGTTTGTCAATTTTAAACATCATATGGAGTCTTGAGTGACGTCTTCTTGTTTGAAGTAGTCTAGCCTAGGCGTTGGATCATGGATGAAACGCTTGAACTGTTTCTGGGGCTGTTCATGATACATCTGGCTGCTCTCCTTTGGACCGATTCAAGTTTGTTGATGTTTATTTGGGTGTAGGGGTCCCATACTGAGCTCGAGGACTCAACCAATGGTCTGACAAGTGCGTTGTAGGCAAGCCCTTTGATTTTTATTGAAGATATTTTCAAGTTCCTCCTCAGAAACCCAAGGGTTTTGTTTGCTTTTGAGGTGATGTTATCTATGTGGAGGTCCCAGCTTAGCTTGCTTGATATTGTAAGTCCAAGATATTTTGCTGAGGTAACTGCTTCCAGAATGTGGCCATGGAGGGTGTAATTATGTTTTATCGTCTGCTTTTTGTTAGAGATGGTTAACACTGTGCATTTATTTGGGTGGAACATCATGCACCAGTCTTTTTCCCACTCCGCGAGTTTGTCCAGATCTTTTTGGAGTATTTCGGCATCATTTTGATTGGTGATTGTAAGGTAGGCGATCGTGTCATCAGCGAATAGTCGTAAGGATGATGTTAGTTTTTCCTGTAGATCATTGATGTCGAACGGAAATAGTCCCGATCCTAGGACTGATCCTTGTGGTACCCCGGAGTCCACATTTACTGTGTCTGATTTTTCACTGTCGATGACAACTTTTTGGGTTCTGTCTTTTAGTCAGCTGCTAATTTTCAAGTTATTCCCTGAGGGGCCAGATCCACGGTTTATACAAAATTGGTTCCCCTTCACCCAAGGATGCTTCAGACCAAATATGGTAAAAAAAAATCATTCCTACAGAAGGATATTAAAGAATTTGCTATATTTCCCCTATTGGGCCCCGCCCCTCAGCCCCCAGGGGCCAAGACCCAACGTATATACAAAATTGGTTCCCCTTTACCCAAGGATGCTCCAAATATGGAAAAAATCCTTTATTCCGACAGAAGAAGGATTTTAAAGAATAATTTGCTATGTTTCCCCAATATCAGCCCTCCCCCAATGAAATTTCATATGTACTTACAGCACTTACCATGGAGTCCTAGATCTTTACTTCATACCAATTATTTTAAACATATATTCAGGTGAGCGATACAGGCCCTCTGGGCCCAATAGGGGAAATAGAGGTAAAACCTTTTAAATCCTTCTTCTACCGTAGGGATTAAGGGATTTTATCCTAATTTAGTCTGGAGGATCCTTGGGCCAAGGGGACTCAATTTTGTATAAATGGTGGGTCTGGGGGCTGAGAGAGGGGCCAAATACGGGAAATATAGCATTTTGTTTTAAATCCTTCTTCTGTAGGAATGAAAAGATTTGTTCCATATTTGGTCTGAAGCATCATTGGGTGATGGGAACCAATTTTGTATAAACAGTGGGTGATCAAATAGCAATATATTAAGGGGAGTTTGAAGAAAATTTGCTATGTTTCCCCTATTAGGCCCCGTCCTTCAGGCCCCTGGGGGGCCAGACCCACGGTTAATACAAAATTGGTTCCCCTTCACCCAAGGATGCTTCAGTCCAAATCCTTTCATTCATACAGAAGAAGAAAGATTTTAAAGAAAAAAAATGCTATATTTCCCATATTGGGCCCCGCCCCTCAGCCCTCAGGAGGGCCACACCCACAGTTTATACAAAATTGGTCCCCATCCACCCAAGAATGCTTCAGATCAAATATGGACCATTCATTTCTACAGAAGAAGGATTTTAAAGAATTTACTATGTTTCCCCTATTGGGCCCCACCCCTCAGGCCAGATTCATCGTTTATACAAAATTGGGTCCCCTTCACCCAATGATGCTTCATGCCAAATATGGAACAAATCCTTTTATTCCTACAGAAGAAGAAGGATTTTAAAGAATTTGCTATATTTCCCCTATTGGGCCCCGCCCCTCAGCCCCCAGACACACCATTTATACAAAATTGGTTNAGGGGGGGCAGACCCACCATATATACAAAATTTGTTCCCCTATATAGAAACGAAATCGAGTTGGGTCGCTTTTCTGGTCCATATGATCAAATCTGGGCTGAATACATCTGTCTATTATCTTGATGATTTTATTTTCGCTGGTGAGCGGAATTAACAGATTGTCAGGAACAGATGGAACTCTTTGGTGAGCTGTGAGATGATCTTTGGGTGCCAATAGCAGAGGACAAACAGAAGGTCCTACTACTGTTTTAATTTTCTTAGGCTTAGAAATCGATACAGTTAATATGCATCTTAGAGTACCACAGGATAAAGTAGCTGCGCTTCAAGATAGCCTTCAACAATTTTTAGCTTAACAACATAAAATCACTTTGAAGGAGTTGCATTCACTGACAGGTCTATTGATGTTTTGTGCCAGAGCAATTCCTTCTGGTAGGGCATTCACTCGACGCTTCTACGAGTCCATGTCAAGTGCTAAATTACCTCATCACCTTATAAGAATTACAAAAGGGATGCGAGAAGATGCACTCACTTGGTCGAGATTCCTTCAACAATTTAACGGCACATGTCTGTTTGCTGATCACAGTTGGTCCACAAACAATACACTTCAGTTGTTGACAGACAGTTAGGATGTAGGGCTTACTTAAAAAGTGAATGGTAAATGAACCGCTGAGTGTTGATGCAGTGCAATGAACGGGTTTGCAGTTATGGTCATTCGAAAAAAAAAGGTAAAAAACACTATTTATAGACCTGTGACCTTGACCTTTGAATTAATTATCATGATTTTGTTCGAGTGTCATGCGATCGTTGTACTTTATCATGTACTGAAATATGAACGTATGATCTGTGTTCGTCTTTGAGAAAAAATGTTTACAAGATTTCTGGAAATAAGAATAATAAGAAAAAACATAACAATAACAATAGGGATTTCCATTCAGATGGAAATCCCTAATTATCCTATCAAAAACATTAACTAGAATATATTTTAAGCTGATAGTGTCGATAAATCTCTCTCCCCCTTACCTGTGTTGTGGAGGCTGATATCACTTATCTTAATCCAGGGGGGCCAGACCCACCATTTATACAAAATTTGTTCCCCTTCCCCAAAGGATGATTCTGACCAAATTTGCTCAGTCGTTCATGACTAGTAGCGTTTTAAAGGAAAA
The DNA here is from genome assembly GCF_002113885.1 of Mizuhopecten yessoensis. Classification (NCBI taxonomy): domain Eukaryota; kingdom Metazoa; phylum Mollusca; class Bivalvia; order Pectinida; family Pectinidae; genus Mizuhopecten; species Mizuhopecten yessoensis. Next base: position 700,430 of record NW_018480077.1, on the reverse strand, counting down.
CGGACGCCGCGGTATGGCATAAGCTCACCATGTTTCTTCAGACCAGGTGAGCTAAAAATTGAGTCCCATTGGCCTAAGAATGCTCCAGATCAAATTTAGTCAAAATCTACTTGGCGGTTCAGGACAATGAGCGTTTTAAAGGAAAAGTTGACGGACGCTGCGGTATTGCATAAGTTCACCATGGTCCTTCGGACCAGGTGGGTTTATAAGGTTAAGATTTTTCCTTATTTAATTAGACATTGGGATTTATCTCAGGGTACTCAAAATTGCATGCAGTTGTGCTCGCTGAGCAAGATCTCCAATAGTTTGAATAGAATTTCATATACCAGGGTTAACCCATTTGGTGGTGTTTTTTCTCTAAATTCCAAATCTGATTTTCTTCTTTACAAGAGAGGGGGTTTGATTGTTTGAGTTTAACGACCCATCGGCGACTGTGGTCATTAAGGGCCATACCGACTTATTTATTTTAAACAAACATGTGAGTAGCAAAGATAATATCAGATAAAATTGAACATTTTTAAAAGCATTCGCATGGTATGTGTAAATGACTAAATTAAAAAGGGGTTAAAATGATAAAAGAAATAATGGATAAATTATATAGAGTATGTGATATATATATAACGTCAGAGGGTAAAGCCTATATCAGAGTCTATAGAATAGACCGATGTCTTTCATAAAGTTAAATAATGCCTTCGAGTCCACGTAACTAAATAGTTTTCATATCTGGGACTCGAAAGTAATTATCACGAATGTGTTTGAAATCGGAACATTGTAAATGGAGTGTCACATGCCTGGTATTGTAGGTGGATTTTTCTCGTTTAAAAAGGTACGAATGAGTAGCTTAAGTGTGCCAAGTACGGAGCTACTTCCTCTCTACGATCTTTCCGAAAGGGAACATATGTTTCAAGTTTCGGTTGTACTTTAAACAAGTTTGTTGCTGGTCTCGAAAGACTCGGTTTCAATGGCTGTATGAATAATAGGATTAAAATGTGTATAAAGTAGTTTGATATTAGTTTGTTGGAGATTTAACGCCCTTTTTATTCTGTCAACAACAACGACATGGCTCGGAATCCATAGAAAAGTTATTTGACATTTCTTTAGGAAAGAGATATGACAAGGTAAGGTTTTGCAAGAGAGCGGGTAAACCACCAACTGTGAATTTTGTTCAGGGATGGTGTGCATCCAGTAGAACTAATGGCTTGTTCTCCCATGAAAAGATTAGTCTCTAAGATCTTTATTGGTTGTCAGTAGTTATATCGTATTGATACAAGATGAATGATTCTGAGGATGAGGTTAAGAGTTAGTTGGTATCGTCAAACAACAGGTTGATGAACAGATTCATACTGGTGAAAGGAGAGATGATGAAGGTGAAAGAGGAGATATGAAGGTGAGCAAAGACCCTTTTACTAAAGGGGGTAACTTATCAGAGGAGGAAATGCTTAAACTTCTCCTTGCCTCTGGTAGATACCGGTGAAGGAGGAAATTAGTTTTACTGCTCCCAAGCCCAAGTATACTAGTAATATACCTCCTCTCTTATCGAGAGATAGGACCAGTTTTTGTGTGTTTGTTTGTATTTCTCTCGGACCAGTTTTTGTTTGTATTTAACGGTCCATCAACAAGGAGCTGTTGGTACCACACAAACGGGTCTGGGTACACATTGAGATGTTACCGAAGAAAGATGCAGTGCCAGCAAATCTGAGAAAGCAGATACTAGAAGATAAGGTTGTAAACATGGCTTCATTACTTCATTATTAGTTAGTGACCAGGAGCATTACCAGGCCAATCTAAATCAAAACAATCAGCACAGATTCCAAGATGCAATGTTACATCTTAACCTCACTATAGTAGGATTATTTTAAAAGTACAAAAGGATCATGTGCGAGGCCTACCCTCACAGGAGGCGTGTATTGGACAGTTACGAGGGAAACATTCAGGAAATTCACAATTTCTACAGCTAAAGCTGCAACAGCCCTCAGGGAGGACAATATTGTCGTTGATTGGGGGATTGGTTTGGTTTATTTTGTTCAACGTCATATTAACAGCTAAGGTCATTTAAGGACGTGCCTCCATGTGTGTAGTGGATGCGTGCTTGCGTGTGTATGTAGTAGACAGGGTTTTGTTGGGGTGCCTGCCTCCTTGTAATAGCGCGGATCTGATGCCGACTTCAGTTGATTTACTGATCTAGCCGTGCAATCCTTCAATCCATGGACCGTTAAACATTCAATCAAAGTACTGAAAGTACTGAAAGCTAAGGCAAAAGATATATATATTATTTTTGGAATGGAGAACAAAATAAAGACGAAGTTCCCATCATATTGTACAGAAGGATTTACTGTTAATTTGTTATGAATCAAAGTTTTATGTAAAAGTGTACCACTGTGAAGTTATTCTTCTTGTGTGTACAGTATATCTTTATAGGTTTGTCAGAAGAGTGGTACCAAGTTTCCTCTAGGATATATCATTTTAAACCTTTGGATAATTAATTTGCATAGGAATTTGGAATTGCTTCCCTTTGTCCATACAATGTATTTCATAGAACATTAAAAACTGAAACTGGTATTTTTTAAACCATTGAATATATTATGCACAGATTGTGAACATCTTTGAACTTTGCCTTTGTTGTTGAATAAGATATCAACCCTTGCCTTATCTAACAAAGTTACTTGGCATAAAACCATTGACCAATCAGAGTACAGTATGCTAATTAATTAGGCATGGATTTCACTCAACTTTGAACTTATCGTCTAAGTTTGTATATTGATCAATATATATTCAAGCAAGTTATCTTGTAAAGTGTGCACATCGACCAGGGTTGGCATGCTTTTTAATACGTGTGAATTTTGTTCAAGTTTCAATTTTGCATCAGTCAGTGTATATTGTTACAGAACAATATTTATAAGGATGTTTACTTGCCGAAACTAAATTGTGGATAAGCAAGTGGATTACTGCTACCTATAAATTTACAAGTCTCTCAATAATTTTGAAAAACTTTTAAATAAAGTGTTTTACATATTCACTGCAGTGAAAAGGTCTCTTCTTATGAAAAATGGAACTATTTTGAATCTGTGTTCCCATGAACAAATAATATAAAAAGCACTCTAATTCAATATGATACATTGTTGTATGTTTCAATATTGAATAAGATAAACAAAATATAAACATACATACTCACACACACACACAAGATTAGGAGAGTTACATTATTTTCCCTCTATTTCCATTGCATAAATTCTTCACAAAGAAAACAACAACTTTATAGCATATGTTCAGCTTTATCATCTTCATAGGCTAGCATTTGAAATAAGATGCACATATTAATTTCAAATACATTTCAAAAGAGTACTGCAAATGTACCAGCTAGAACACATACTATGTTATTACAGTTGTCATGATTGTTGGTTTCAGAACTGATAGCATTGTGCAACAAATGTTGACAACAGGACTTATTGAAAGTTGAGGTTGCTTGTGTATATGCAAACAGGTAGTGCATGATTTAATGTTGAGAATGATGGATCAAGGTTTATAAAATTTGGTTTGAATACTTAGTTAGGAATGCACTGACAATTTCTCTGTCACATGTACATGAACAGGTTGTGAAGCTGTAGCCTTCACCTTGACTGAATGAAATTGACCTTAAAACTGTCTTGAACAATTGATGTATGAAATTTAGAAATGAAGTTTCAAGAAATATGGTTGAAAACTTAAGAAATAATTGCTTTCATTGACATTGATACAATCTTGTGTGCTATCCCTCTCATATATCACACAAGATTTAATATCAAATGTTGGACACAGTAAAATCGAGCGAAGTTAACAAATATCAAGTTACATATTATAACTTTTATTTTATTTTATTGATATTGATCATAAGCATTGTTAAAAGTACAATGTATACCAGGGATCTTACATTTCTTTTACTACTTAACATTTGCGTTGACTTTTAATTCATTGGACAAAAACTAAAAGGAAGCCATGACCAGTATTTCTATCTTTAAAAACATACTTTTAATTTTTTTTCCAATTTGCTCCCACCACCCATAGTGTTATATTGATCAAAACAAACGTTGTTTCCAACATTTGTGCCCTTAGTCAGTAGTGGGTGTTCAATCACATTCATCAGGGTTTCAGCATCAAGTAGGGGCTGTTCAATCACATTCATCAGGCTTTCAGCATCAATATTCACAGATTCAATCTGTTCCAAGTAAAGATCACTGACTTCTCCATTAAGGAAAAGTTTGCGAGGAAAGCATTTGAACTACATTTGAACTATTCGCTGATGGAAGGATCTGTGGACTCGGCTTTCATGTGTCTGAGAGAAAATGATTTAGTCAGAGGTTCCTCCTCTATAAAGTAACTGACAGATTTCAAAATGTCATGTCACTGTTGGTATAGTTCTTGCAGCCTTTTGAAAAAGTTCATGAAGTCCTCAAAGGTATGAGAGAGTTGGTACAGTTCCTATTTCTCATCCTCCTTTCTCCCATCAATAACCATCCCTGTCTGTTGTAATATTGATTGCTTTCCCCCCCTAAAATAGAACATAGTTACCATATAATTTCTGCACCAGCAATAATGTTTAGAGATGATATTCAAACAAATAGGAGGCATAGCAATATGAGCTTGTATAGTGAGAAATAAGGCATTAAAGCTGAGGAGTTCATTAAAATGTTTCAAAAACATTTCAATAAGTCAATCTCTTTGGTAGCAGAACTAAATATAAACAAAATGTACATTAAATTCAACTTATAACAGCACATCATATGGGGGCTTAAGACATCTAATTCCTTAGGTGGTAAAACATGTGTACATAAAAAGGTACCAGTAAAAACAAAACAAAATTAGTTTAAACACACGCACTTAGATATTCACGGTTTTCATTAATACAAAAGATGAAGCAGAACATCACTCTCCCCTGGTTGTTTCCATAAAGAAGAAATTAACCAGGAAACATGGAGATGTCCATTGCACTCCTTTATTTTGCTTACAATGTGCAAATGTGCCTACTATGTGCTAATAAGCTTTCCATGTTATGGTTTTGTTTTTTATGTGCTGTATGCAAATGTTCTAAATGTGCTTAAATTACCATGTGCTGATGTGCTTACCGTGTTCAATGTGCCTATTAAGTGCTTTCCAAGTGATAAACTCTTTTTCTGAGCTTACAGTATACTACATGTACATACATGTTTTTATTTTATTTTTCCATGTTGTAATATTTTGGTCTCTGTTATTATACTCATGTTTTGTCTTTGTAGCTTATGTTGTATGTTTTGCAAAATGGACGTAAAATATATATTTTTGTATCTTGTACGTGCTCAAGGATTTTATCTGTAGTTTTTGGGACTATATATAGAAAAACTTTACCCCAGTATGAGGAATTGTTTTACACATTTATCATAAAACAAGTTATGTTCAGATTTCAGACAGAAGATACTCTAAAATTGTACAACTCAGAAAAGGTTGAAAAATATTTATAGTTCATTTTTTTCTGCTTAGAAATATTTAATCTCTAAATTACAAATGATAACTGTTTTAACAGGTCTAGTTTCCGAATTGGAAACCAAACCCTGTCTGACCTATAAATGATCATTATATAAGGCCAATTAAAAGTTTAAAACAAATATTGAGTTTATGCTAACCCCACAGATACTGGACACACTAATAGTAATATGATGTGTATAAACTATGATATATTATACACACTATACTTATTGGTGTGTTCGACACCAGTGTGGTTAACCAGACTTATCTCAGATTTGTGTTCTACAATACCCTTAAGTTTTTATATGCACTGTTAAAGTCAGAACTCCTGCTCTATATTAGCGCAGTAAAGATATTTTTCAAATTAACAATAAAATGCCTAGCTAATACATACCTACCCTATTTTTTTCTGATAGTAGAAACACAAGTAATTTGTTTGGCCTAATGTTTCTGTCATTTCATAATATTTAGAACTACTATACTTGTTTAAGTTTCCAAAACATCAAGTAGTATAACAATTGAAACTTCAATGAAAGCCAACATCACAATGAATCTAATAATACAATGTTTATAACATGTTTTTTTTTAACTGAATGAGAAGAAATGTAAGGCCAAATATCCTCACAAACAACGCTTAAGTGAAATCAGTTTGCAACTAAGCAGTTCGAAAATTTTGCAACACGTCTGGAGAAAGACGTTCCTCGTGACGCTGTAATTCACTAGAGTAAAACGTCCGTTTATTATGTTTGTTTTTGCATAATAACTGCTATACATACCGTAGAAGCACCTTCCTTTTTGTCATCGCCGCTGACAACATGCGCCATTCTCTGCGGCTTCGGCCGCATGCTTGGCCACAAGTCACCGAAATCGGGATACATAGCCTTATTTATGAATCAGTAGTAGGTAAACGTTGCAGAAGTGTATGTATATTGTTCATTGTCAATGCTGCTTAAACAACATGCCTAACATTAAGTCAACACTCGCCTGCATTTTCGTCTTTTCCGCTTCGCGTTGCGAATGATGTCTAGGCCTACACAAAACGAAAGTAAAATGTGCGCATGTCTAAATGTAAGGGAGATCACTCGTGTTTTCCCGCAGTATATGTCTGAAATCATTCCGAAGGTGTTGTTGTTTTTGTGTATATTGAAATAAAAGAGTCCTGTTATATGGTAATACTTCAATAAACGAAAAACACAAATCACACCAACAGACATATAAAATGTAGGCCTATCGGAGCATATTTTCGTTTCTGGCTGAGCTGTAATTAGCGAGAAGGCGATATAAAAATGCAATAGCATATCTTATGATGAAAATAGAACAAAATGATAATACTGCGAAGGTAAAAAAAGCCTTCAGGTTAGAATACCAATATGGAACTAGAGAAGGACAGTGGCTAGTTCTAACATGATTCCCGGTCTCATCTGCCCCGGCCGGTTGATCCCATTTTAGTTAGGCAAGCCTGGTGTGAATCACACGGAGGCGATTTTAGAATTAATTGACAGGATCCGTATCCATTAATAGGTTTGTAATATGAACTTTTTATGTTGATCTCCTACATAATTGTAAGTTATACTCCGCCTTATATTTCGTTAAATTATCAAGTTTACGTAACAAGTGCAAGCGAAATCCTAATTGACTGCCATGTTGGAAACTTCCTCAATCTTTCCGATATAGGTCAGACGTCTAAATATGGGTGTCATGACCAAATATGGAAATTGTAGTAAACATGACCGCATCAGTAGTAATACTATATTTGGCCGTGAAGGCCATATAAGGAAACGGATAACATCACGCGTGATCTAACATGGCCGTCGTTTCTTTTTTTAGAGTTTTTAGTAAGGATTTGTTATTTTAACGATGAACGAATATGCAATATTTTGATAACATTATAATCATATGAAGCGTGAATCAGATATATTATTACTGATTAGCACTTTTGATTATCCTCAGTTAGTTGGAACAGGACCGCTTCATAGCTCTGACCACGCAATATATAATTGTAAACAGGGACGTAAATGTCACCAATTTTAGCCAATCACAGGACAATATTTCCGTGTAAAGGGTTAATCCAGCGACAGTTCCAAGAGTAAATACGAAGTTTTAGAAGGATACTTAGTTCTAACTAAGAATAAGATTATATCCAATGACGTTTGAGTGAACTTGAGTCCGTGGTAATGGATTTTATTTGCAGTTTGTTTAGTATTACTAGAAGGTGACGTTATGTCTCGTTTATGAATATCTGAGCTCATTAACTGAAGTATTTTTACCGGAAGTTGCGTGTAGCATGCATGACCTACATTCAAGTAGCAGTTCCCGATTGAGATAAACAGGGTGCATTTTCAATAAGAATACGACGTTGTGATAAGATCATATGTTCTATAAAGAAAAGTAATGATATTTACAAGCCATTCAAGTGCATTTGAGTCCAAAGTTACGCATAATAAAGACAGTAGGTCCGGTATATGATTCAATTTAGTACCAGTGACTACCGCTAGAGGCCGTCTGTGTGAAATCGACATTTATGAATATCTGAGCTCATTAACTAAAGTAATACCAATAGCTGGCGGCTAACGCCTTAGCTAAAAACAAAACAAAAAAATCATTATGTTTTTTCCTCTGCTACAATCATGTACAGCAAGTCTTTATCGCGTTACTGACTATCGCCTGCCCCAATACAAGTCTCTTCACCAGTTAGCGTTGAATAGTTGAGAAAGGAATTAACTTGTCATCCAAACCTACAATTTGTGGCATATCTATGTACAGGACTTTTTGACACAGGTTTTGACACTAAGGTAGGCAGGCAAGAAGCTTGGTTCTACTTTTGTGTGTAAAAACTTGCAATCGACCCTACAAGATCAAAACATTGTCCTAGATTTGGTACACATAGAGGAGAAAGAATACTCGTTATAGGCCCATTCCACGCTTCACTGTTTGATACCAATCGGATCAGTCCGTTAAGCTTAGCTAATGGAAATATTCGGGAAAAAAGAGACTCGTCGTTGATTTATCATAACATCATAACCCAGACCACAGCAGCATAAATGACCCGATCGACAAAGACTCACGCTCGCTCACTTACGTAACAAGAGGCCTAGATGGTCTGTATCGCTCACCTGGATAACAAGCATACTGAGTATTGCTCAAGTATTGCTAAAGCAATGCATGTCCCCTACCGGCCCCCGCTAGCTATTACACTGTATATTGTGCCCTTTGGTGTTAGTTTGGGAAAATGGAAAGTGTACAATTAGCTTGTAACAGATTTGAAAGTAATTTTTCTATTTTACATAACCTCAAACATGTTGTGATGTTTTTTCAGACTAAATGATTTTCCATGTAACCTGTATATTACATACACATTTGACACTTGAAGTTCAGTAATGAACCGATTATATCGCTTATTTGTTATCGATAATCGGAATCGAACTGGACAAATAAACGATGTTCAATTATTATATATATCGATCATCAGTCAATCACTGGCTTAAACCTGTCCATGATTTCGTATTAATAGTAACTCAAACTTGTCCAATATATTATGGTCCTATTGTAATTGTGTGAAGTTTGATCAAAATCCTTCCTAAAAATAATAACGGTGACCTTGACCGAACAACCCTGAAACTCGGAACTTGTCCGAGTTATAATGGTCCTTTGTAATTGTGTGAAGAAGCTGCTAAAGCGATAACAAGGATTTTCTAAAAATAGTAACGGTGACCTTGACCCGACAACCCTGAAACTCGAACTTGTCAGATATATTATGGTCCTTTGTAATTTTGTGAAGTTTGATCCAAATCTGTCGAGGAATGAAGCCGATAGAGCGCCGACAAGGATTTTCTAAAAAGAGGAGGCCCAGAGGGCCTGGCCTGTATCCTTCAGCAATCATGGCAAAATATTCTCCTTATAAGATCCAAGGGAATGGGCCAGACCCAAAGACCTAACCTTGTAAAATGTGCATGCCCAGAAAGTTAATGTATGGTTATTGGTTGGGGATCTCAACTGTTTCCAAGCGGTGACTACAAAACTAGGTCCCTAGGGCTGTGGTCAGAGCCCAGGGTCAATTCTAATATCATGACAGCATTTGTCTCTTTATGCCCAGCATTTGTAAATATATAGTTTTAGGGTTTGTTTGTTTGTTTGTTTGATTTTGTTTAACGTCCTATTAACAGCTAAGGTCATTTAAGGACGGCCTCCCCTGTGTGCAAGATTCATGCGTGTAGTGTATGTGTGTGTATTTTGGGAGGCTGCGATATGTTCGTGTTTGTCTCCTTGTGATAGCGTTGAACTGATGCCGACTTTATAGTGCTACCTCACTGAAACATACTGCCGAAGACACCCAGCAGGACGCCCCACCCGGTCACATTATACTGACAACGGGCGAACCAGTCGTCCCACTCCTAATTTTCTGAGCGTTAAGCAGGAGTTTTAGGGTGGGGATCTCAACCGTTTCAAAGTTATGGGTGACCCTAAACAGAGCCGTTTTGTTTTACAGCATCCTTTAGCTGCTACAGGCACATCGACCGATCCAGGAGGCGTATTTCTTCATTCCGGTGTTCGTCGATGCTGTTTCCCTCGTCTGCAAATGTACCAAGTCTGGCAGGTAATCGGCGGGGTACCTCATCCCGGAACTGGGCGAAATCGCTGCCATACTTCTTGAACAGCAGTGTGTTAATCTTCTGTTGCTGGTTTTCGACGACGTACTTCGTCAGTCCTGGAGCCCAAAACGTCCCTCTGGTCAGGATTTCCGCTACCAATACTCTGGTGATGCCGGAACTGTGCATGGACTCCAGAAGCGACACGATTATGGTGAAGATCTCACGCGGTCTGGTGTATGCCTCAATATCAATGCCTCCGACGTGGAAGAATGCAACATCTGCCTCTGCTTCCAACACCTTCTGCAATGTCGGCTGGTGCATCCTGTCGGTACGGAGTCGACCGCAGAATATGGTAATGCCAGGCATGCCCAAGTCCCCATCGCATGATCTTCTTCTGAGTATCTCCACGTACCTGCTTCCTAATAGTACTGCATAGGGACGGGGCCTTAAGGGGGCAATATGGCTATATTGCTACAAACGACTTCTTCTGTAGAACTTTGCACTGGACATCAACCATATTTGACTGGAAGCAACCCTAGGTGGTAGGAATTCAAAATTATACAAATGGTTTGGGTGATCCCCCGGGGGCGGGGACTTTTATCTGTAGAATTCTGCCACGGATATCGATCATATTTAGTAAGAAGCGTTCATGGGAGGCAGGGATTCAAAAGGGATCCCAATCCTGTAACCATGCATATATACAATTGATGAATATAAAGAGATGAATGCAAATATGCTTCCAGGTAGCCTTGGGGTCTTCCCCACCCTTAGAGATCTAATCCCTGGGTCATAACTAAGAAATGGTTAAGATCCCCACCCCAAAACTATAAATACAATTGTTGGGCATTAAGAGACGAATTCATAGATGCTATTAGAATTGACCCCAAGGTCTGATCCACCCTTGCAGACATTAAACCCTTGGTCATAACTTTGAAACGGTTGAGATCGCCACCCCAAGACTACAAATACAAATGCTGGACAAAAAGAGACGAATGCAGTCATGATATTAGAATTGATCCTGGGGTCTGGCCACAACCCTAGGGATCTAGTTTCCGAGTCACAGCTTGGAAACAGTTGAGATCCCCACCCAATAACCATAGATTAAATTGCTGGGTATGACAAATCTAATAATACATACTACAAGATTTGTCATTGGGGTCTGGCATATTCCCTATGATCTCATTTTGAGAATATTTTGTATTGATTGCTTAGATATCCAGGTGAGCGATTCAGGCCCTCTGGTCCTCTGGTTTAGTTGGGTCAAAGGGACTCAATTTTGTATAATTGATGGGTAAGACCCCACCTAGGGGCATAGGGGCTCCGTTAGAAGTTTGTTCTCGCTATATCTCTCTAGTACTGGATGGATCTTTCTGAAATTTCATATGTCCTTACAGCACCTACCATGGTGGGATATATTTTTACTTATTATTTTAAACATATTCAGATGAGCGATACTGGGCCTCTGGTTTTTATTTCAGGCGGCAGACATCGGATATGGAGGATTGGAATCGGTCGCCAAGTGCGAAGCGTTGTTAGTTTATAATTGAAGGACATACGTGACTGAACATCGGTAGCCAACTAAAACTCGACGCAGTCGCATACAAACTGTTGCAGTCGAAGACGACGGCATATCAGTCAAGGGCTGCATATTCAACGGGAAATGGAGATTGTTTATTCAATGCTGTTTCAACCCTGCTGGTCGAAAGAACTCCGTTACAAAACAGCCGATTACCGGACGCAGACGGGTGGCGCAGTGGAGAATGCGGTCTCCTTCACCAAGACGACCAGCGTTTATTTGGTTTGGTTTGATTTTGTTTAATGTTCTATTAACATCTAAGGTCATTTAAGGACGTGTCCCCATGTGTGCTGGACACTGGGTATGAAACTAAAACACCATTACCCTTAAAGCTGAACGTTAAGCAGGGAATAACTACACCTTTTAGGACGTTGAGGACAGAAACCATTACGTTCCTCGCCACCACTGCAGATGGGGGGTCGGGAAAAGAGTACACCACTACATGTAGTATAGGAACCCTCTGCAGAATCGGGGTTTGGTTTGGTTTTATTTTGTTTAACCTACTATTAACAGCTGAAGTCATTTAAGGACATGCCTTCATGTGTATAGTGTATGCATGCTTGCGAGTGTGTATGCAGGAGACAGGTTATGTTGGTTTGCTTGCCTCCTTGTGATAGTGCTATATCACTGAAATATAATGACGAAGCCACCGGCACAGCATTCCACCCGGTCACATTATACTAAGAACGGGTGAACCAGTTGTTGTCATTCCCCTAACTGCTGAACGTTCAACAGCGAATAACAACTAGCATTTTAAAGGACTTTGGTATGTCCCGGCCTGGGGGCAAAACCCATTGCCTTCCTAACCTGGCCGAACACTCAACATTCTGGCCAAAAGTGAGGTGCTGCCAAGAAAGGCACCAGGAAATAAAAGGTAGTTAGAAGTTGAAATAAAGATAAAACTCCCAAATATTGCGATGGGTCCAGCAGACTTATTTTGGTCGCTTTTGTGTCCCCAAATAGAGATCACCAAAGCAAATCCCCAATTCTGCAGGGACGGCAATGGGTTCTGTCCTGAGGCCGGGACATACTTAAGTCCTTAAAAATGGTAGTTGTTATACCCTGCTTAACGCTCACCAAGAAGGGGAATCCCAACAACTGGTTCACCCGCTGTCAATTTAATGTGACCGGGCGGAATGCTGTGCCAGGTTCCATTGGCATGGTAATTCAGTGAGATAGCACTATAATGCCCGCCATTAAAGCCGCACTATCACAAGCAGGCAAGCATGCCATCATACCCCGTCTCCTGCATACACACAAGCAAACACTTAAATACACGGAGGCACGTCCTTAAATGACCTGACCTTAATGTTATGTTACAAATTATTCGACTCTAAATGAATATTATTTTATTTCATTTCATTGGACGTTAAGTTCTTGAATGTCTAGACGAGTTTATCACAAGATACTTTGGTAGGCGGCTACGAGTTCATGACTGCATTCGTCTCTTTTTGCCCAGCATTTGTATATATAGTTTTGGGTTGGGGATCTCAACCGTTTCAAAGTTATGACCCAGGGGTTATTTCTGCAAGGGTGGGGCAGACCTTGGAGTCAATTATAATATAATGACTGCATTCGTCGCTTTTTGCCCAACAATTGTATATATAGTTTTGGGGTCTTAACCGTTTCAAAGTTATGACCCAGGGGTTAAGTCTCCAAGGGTGGGGCAGACCCTTGAGTCAATTATAATATCATGACTGCATTCGCCTCTTTTTGCCCAACAATTGTATATATAGTTTTGGGGTCTTAACCGTTTCAAAGTTGTGACCCAGGGGTTAAGTCTCCAAGGGTGGGGCCAGATCCTAGAGCCATCCTGGAAGCAAATGTGCATTCCTCTTTACACTCAGCAATTGTATATATAGTTACATGGTGGGGATCTCAACCATTTCCAAGCAAATGTTTTTGGCCCCCACCACTTAGCCCCACCATTTGTACAATTTTGAATCCCTGCCTCCCATGAATGCTTCTGATTAAATATGGTTGATATCCAGACCATAGTTCTACAGAAGATGTCGTTTATAGCAATATAGCCAAAATGCCCCCTTTTGGCCCCGCCCCTCAACCCCCTGGGGGGTCAGCCCCACCATTTGACAATTTTGAATCACCACCACCTAGGGATGCTTCCAGTCAAATTTAGTTAAATTCCAATCAGAAGAAGTTGTTTAAAGAAATTGTTGACGGACGACGGACGCCACGGTATGCACACCTTCGGACCCGGTGAGCTAATAAAAGGACATTATAATTAGAAGTAGAAAGAAAGATAAACATCCCAAATATTGCAATGGGTACAGAAGATTTTTTGTTGTCGTTTTCTGTTCCCTATTAAGTAGAGGGGTCAAAAGCAAATCCTCAATACTGCAGGAGTTTACTCATTAGTCGCCTCTTACGAGAAACGTGCAGTTGGCAACACAGGTGTATTCTTTTCTCGATCCACGACCTGCAGAGACGACCAGGGTTCAACTCCCCGATTAGACCGCACCAGACAGGTACACCCGTACGCATACAAACACATATCTGCTACAATGGACACCTACAAATACTCATTCTTCCCACACACAGTAACACAATGGAATCTTCTCCCCTTAGCAGCAGTCCAATGCACAACACTAGAGGACTTCAAGGCACACTTACCCTACACAGCCCTTGAAGCCCTCATCACACACTAGTACATACACCAGATTTTAACTTTTTACCTATACCTTGCACAAAAAAATCACAAAAAAACCCCAACCCCACCCCTAATCACTATAAATAACCCCTTCACGCCTCTACAATAGGACCCCCGATGGCATAATCATCAAACTGATGGAGCCCTCGTATAAAGAAGAGAAGAAGATGGATTGGGTCACATGCCTGACCAAGTGGGCGTTCTTCGTGGTTCCATCCGTGCAAACATGAGTAACTAATACAAGTTGGGAAAAAAAACGTCTTTCATAATTGTTGATAAATTGGTATTTCTGAGCTGGGCACTAAATGAAAGGAAGTAGTTAGTAGAATGAATGTTTCTTACTTGTACGGTCAATATATTGTAATAATTTCAATTTTCATCCCGTCGCCTTTACCGCATTGCATGTGACTTTTCCGAATTCGTGAAGTGACGTCACCTGATACAGGTGTAAGATATAGATTCCTTAGACACTTTTTTTTTTACTATGGACAGCTTTCATATTGCTCAAATGGGAAAAAACAGATAAATTATCTCTACCATCCCCATGCTGGCGCGAAACATTGATAGAACCGATGTTACTATTTCGGCAAATGAAGAAGACAGCAGAAATCCACCCATTCCAAACACAAATAAAAATATTGTTTAAAGACTATATAAATCGTTGTCATTCAATTCCTAATTTGAATTTTTTTCAAAGTAACGATGACTGGGGTTTATTTTATCCGTGGACGAAAATGCGTTAGTCATACTGCTACGCTACAAAGACATTTCGTCCAACGGGATTGCACCAATCAAGATTATTATAATCAGTCAGTGGCCGATAATAGCGACGACTTTGCGCGCTAACACAAGTATGGTATACGTTTTTTTATGAAACACAAAAAAAACAACGTATGGTATACGTTTTTGGCTGTAACTTCGCTTCTAGACCACATTATTCAATAAAATAAAAGCCGAAACAAAGGATGAGTGTCTATAAAGCCGTTTTTTGGGCCCCAGTGTGTTGTGTTCTCATACTCCAATGAAAACTAAAGACCTTTGCTTCATGTCAGGTTTTAATCAGCCATCATTTTACAATGCCCGGATGTCCCCAGGTAAGTACAGTCAATAATTACTAAATGGCTTAACAGGCCAAACTAATCGATAAGTCAAAATACGACACAGTGTATCCGGATTTTCACCTCCTTAATTTGTTCAAAGATGACTATTGTATCACATCCGATAAAAATACGGTAAAAGTTGGACAGAAAGTGGGTTTTGATGTATCAAAAGGGGTAGGGGTCAATCACAAATATGGTTTGCTGTTTTCAAAATGAGCTAGAACACCAAAACAATGCCATTTCTGTTTTTGGAAACATGAAAATTAAACAGGCATATAAAAAAGAATGGAAAACGACAGAAAGGTTTGAAGAGGACTTACGGTTGATACCAGAATGATTGCTATATATTTATTATTACATACTTAAGTGTTATTAACCAACATTGAAAAGCGTTTGTTCTTATTTAGTTTATTGTTTGCGATTCTTATGTGAACAGTCGAGTATAGAATGTTTTGATTATTCGGAATTGAAACTCGCATTAAAGTCCGTCTTCGTTATCTTGCACGTGTATATATTTTCTGACCGCAAAACGGAGAGCTTTAACGATAACATTCTCATTCCTAGTAAAATGCGGAAAAATGAAAGAATTAGATTTTAGAAAGTTTGTCCATCAACTGAACATATAACCAGAAAAAAATCATCAGGGACTGAATTGTTGTAATTAAGTTTGATGTACATGTATCGTATGAACTTTAGAATTTGTAAATACGAATGTTGTGAATGTATAAAATCGGGCTTGAAATGTCCATTCATTAAAAAAAAATGCTTGTATGTTTTTTCAGGATTCAGTGCTGAGGTTACTGAATAAAAGCAAAGGTAAGTTACGCAATGTGAATACAACTTGTTTACATCAATAAAGCATGCATACGTGACCGAGGACAACAGCTATATCGAATCATTAAAAAAAAAATATGAGTACACATTTATATGAAAAGCAAAAAGTTTCAATAACATGAAATAACTTGACATTAACTTTCAGATAACTAGAAAGCCACAAGCAACATATCCAGCCCACAAAAAGTATCTTATGCCGTGCGCATTTGAGCAAAGTTATTTTGAAATGTAAATATATATTCAAGTTACAGCCCAGATAAGGTCATATTTGACCCTGGACTTACCAGTGTGACCTTCGACTTTTAAGATACAAGAATGGGTCTTGGGGGTGACCGTTAAGCTCATCATGATGAACATTTGTGCCAGTTTTTTTCAAAATCCGCTAATGCATAGCAAGTTACAGCCCGGACAAGTCCATATTTGACCTTCGGCCTTGACCTTTAAAGTACAGACACCGGACTTGGTGACATGTCGTCTCATCGTGATGAATATTTATGCCAAGACCTTTAAACATTCCTAGATGCATACTGAAGTTAAGTCCGGGCAAAATTGGACAGATTAAAAACAAGAGGGCCAATGGGCCTGCATCGCTCACCTGGTATAAATCTCACACTTGTAACCTTAAAAGTTATCTATATTAAAGCTTCAGGCAAAATATCAGTATTTATAATTTAAATTAATTCAAAAGACCCTGTTATTTTTTTTTTAAACATTTCACCCCTGTGATTGAAAGTCGAACGAAATCATTATGTTGAACACATTGTAAAGAAGTATAAACATCCTGGGACCCATGGTTATTCAGAAGAGGTTGTTTAAAGATTTTAAACAAATTTGACCCCTGTGACCTTGAATATAAGTCAGTCATTCACTTTAACAAACATAGTAGTCCTTGATCCCAGCATGCTACTGACTAAATATCAGCATCCTGAGCCTTTTGGTTATTCAGAACAAGTTTTTGAAATATTTTCAACATATTTGCTCCTTGTGACCTTAAATATGATGCAAGGTCATACATTTAAACAAACTTGGTAGCCCTTGATCCTAGTATGCTACTGACTAAATATCATCACCCTGGGCATTTTGGTTATTGAGAAGAGGTTTTTAACATATTTGACCCCTGTGACCTTGAATATGGGTGAAGGTCATTCATTTGAACACACCTTATAGCCCTTCATCTCAGCATGCCACTGGCCAAATATCATCACCCTGGGCATTCTGGTTATTGAGAAGAAGTTTTTAACATATTTGACCCCTGTAACCTTGAATATGAGTGAACGTCATTCATTTGCACAAACTTAGTAGCCCTTCACCCAAGCATGCTACTGGCCAAATATCATCAACCTGGGAATTTTGGTTATTCAGAAGAACTTGTTTAAAGATTTTTGAGACAATTGACCCCTGTGACCTTAAATATAATTGAAGGTCATTCATTTGAACAAACTTTGTAGCCCTTCGGCCAAGCATGCTACTGGCCAAATATCATCTCCCATGGCAGTTTGTTTATTAAGAAGATGTTTAAAGTTTTTGAAATATTTGACCCCTTCAACCTTGAAAATAGGTGAAGGTCATTAATTTTAAGAAACTTTGTAGCCCTTCATCCCAGTTAGCTTCTGGCCAAATATCGACACTCCAGGCCTTTCGGTTATTAAGAAGTCGTTTAAAGTAAAATATTGACGCTGGACAGACGGACGCACGGACGAAAGCCGCGCCACGGCATAAGCTCACTTGGCACTTTGTGCCAGGTGAGCTAAAAACGACATACGCCTAACCAATTGTGACAGCTTGTCATATTCACAGTGTCCCTAATCTTATGATGCAGAGCAATAGTAATGAAATAAGAGGACACTTGTTAATTTCAGTATAACATTTTTTTGTAATTTCACTTATGGTCATTGAAAACATATTTTCAGGAGTGGAACAGCCATGGAAAACGAATTTTCATTAGTGGAAATATTATATTTTCATGACCAAAAGTGAAATAAAATACAATGATATCAACATTTTTTTGTATTGCTCAAGAATTGAATTGATTTATTTCAAATTGAAGTGCTTACTGACAATACCTGAACTGGCCAGTTGCTGAAACCTGGGAAGGGGGCTTGATATACGGATATTTTTTTAAACTCTGATTCTGTTCGATGCCTAGCTATGATTGTCCCGAAACCCCCAAAGTAGTCTACAGTGAAATGATAACTTGATCATTTTCACTAGAGAAATGATTAAATTATCATTCACTCTGATTTCCAACTCATCTACTAAATTTGGGACCTTATCTCTTCTCTCCTTTCTAAATAACTTTCTTCTTCCTAATGTCTCCCTTGACAATGCCTCACTTTTGGCCATTTGTTGAGCGTTCGCCCCTGTGAGGAAGGCTTTGGGTTCTGTCCCCTGGCCGAGACATACCAAAGTCTTTAAAAATGGTAGTTTATACTCCTGCTTAACGCTCAGCAAATTAGGAGTGGGACGACTGGTTCGCCCGTTGTCAGTATAATGTGACCGGGTGGGGCGTCCTGCTGGGTGTCTTCGGCAGTATGTTTCAGTGAGGTAGCACTATAAAGTCGGCATCAGTTCCGCGCTATCACAAGGAGACAAACACGAACATATCGCAGCCTCCCAAAATACACACACATACACTACACGCATGCATCTTGCACACAGGGGAGGCCGTCCTTAAATGACCTTAGCTGTTAATAGGACGTTAAACAAAATCAAACAAACAAACAAATTTTCACTAGAGAAATGATTAAATTATCATTCACTCTGATTTCTAACTCAACTACCGAAAAGCATGAAATAATTAAAGTAACACCTACTTGGTTTATCATTTTATGAAAACCCTGACAGGAGCAGTGTCCTGCACACACAACCTTGGACCCACAGGGCCAAGATTCAAACTTTACTTAGATTATATTAACAACTATAAATGTGTCCATAGGACAGGGATGGTTACAAAGGGCCATAACTTAGGAATGTGTCAATGCAAATCCCAGCTTTAAAGCACAACCACACACTAAGGCAAGTTTTGTTAGTAAGTTTCATGAGTTTCTTGGAATATATCATTCTTATAAGGACTGTTCTTTGGTATGAGTAAATGAAACCGAGATGTTTGGTCCTATATTATTACCTAATAAGCATAATGTTACATGTGCTAAATTGCTTTCGAGGCAAGGCATTAACTAAGTTTGTCATTTGTATTATAGTCACAGCTTTCTAACATTATGGTTGACATAAATTGAGGGAAAAGAGATTCACTGAAACATTTTAAGGACCTTGTATGTGCAAAACACATGAAGAAGTCAAAATTTGAATATTACACACAAAGAGATAAACAAGCATTTGAATAAATGTGTCGAAGATATCGTTCTCAAAAGTATATTTTTAGGTCACCTGATGAGCTTTAGCTCAAGTGACCTATTGCTATCCGTTTTCGTCCGTCGTCGTCCGTTAACATTTTACATTTTCAACTTACTGAAATACTTGCAAAGGGATTTCATTAATATTTCATGGGAAGGTTACTGATATCTCCCTTACCAAGTGTTGTTATTTTTCGGGTCGATCAGAAATCCAATATGTCCGCCACGGGCGCCATTTTGAAAAACTATTCAAATTTAAAGTCAAGTTCTGCATGCCCGATTGAATTGAAACCTGGTAGGAATGATCGACTCATGGTCCTGACAAAGTGTTTTTTCTTTTTCGGGTCGATCAGAAATCCAATATGGCCGCCACGGCTGCCATTTTGAAAAACTATTTCAAACTTAAGGTCAAGTTATGCTAGGCCAAATGAACTGAAACTTTGTAGGAATGATGACTCATGGTCGTGACAAAGTGTTTTTTCTTTTTCGGGTCAATCAGAAATCCAATATGGCCGCCATGGCTGCCATTTTGAAAAACTATTTCAAACTTAAAGTCAAGTTCTACCGGGCCGATTGAACTGAAACTTTGTAGGAATGATCGACTCATGGTCCTGACAAATTGTTGTTATTTTTCGGGTCGCTCATGAATCCAATATGGCCGACACAGCCGCCATTTTTCAAAACTATTTCAAACTAAAAGTTAAGTTCTACTGGGCCGATTGAACTGAAACTTTGTAGGAATGATCGACTCATGGTCCTGACAAAGTGTTGTTATTTTTCGGGTCGCTCATGAATCCAATATGGCCGACACAGCCGCCATTTTGAAAAACTATTTCAAACTAAAAGTTAAGTTCTACTGGGCCGATTGAACTGAGATTTTGTAGGAATGATCGACTCCTGGTCCTGACAAAGTGTTGTTATTTTTCGGGTTGATCAGAAATTCAATATGGCCGCCATTTTGAAAAACTATTTCAAACTTAAAAACAAGTTCTAATAGGCCGATTTAACTGAAACTCGGTCTAGGAATGATCAGCTCATGGTCCTGACAAACTTAAATTAACGTTATACTGAACTATTTTGTACTCAAATTGGTACATATTTCAACAACAAAAAATAAATACTGTAGGACTCAGGTGACCGTTTAGGCCCATGGGCCTCTTGTTTACGCTACACACTGGCTTTGTCACCAGTGCGTTTGTAATTTAATAGAACAGGTTACCCACAACAGAGCAGAAGTCCAGTTGCACTATCTTTCTCCAAGAGAACTGGGAGGTGCTCGAATCTTAACTGGTTTAAATCCACTCTTTATAGAGACATTCAATACCTCTTTGGGTACCTGTTCAGTGTGATTTGTTACATTAATGTCCGATACAAAGTGTCTGGATTGTTTAGGTTCAGGTGAAGTGCTGAATTCATCGTTCAAAGAACGTTTTCTCCTGTTTCGTACGCTTCGCCTTGTGGGTTGAACTTCCATTTGATAATGTTGTTCTTCGTCTTTTCTAGAGGATAATTATGGGGATGGTCCTGGGCTTTCCATCAAGAAGAAAACCTCATTACAACTTGGTTCAAACGGGGATGCTGTTCCCCCCCCCCCCCGAATTTTGTTACAGACATGTGTGGATACTTCAGAAACAAGGATTCGAATAGCTTCGCTGCTGCCGCTCTTCCCCGGGTGTTATGCATTAAACTTGTGAATCCCCCCAGAAATATTCCGGTCAAAGTCTGAGGTGAAAGAAGCCGGAGCTATCGAAGACACCCAGCGCACGTGTCTATTAAGTTCCTTTTGCTAAAGTAAGCCAAAAATGTATTGCAGTCTGTCGTCTTTCCCACCGTCACTCAAAAGTAATTCCCTTCGTATGCTTAAGAGTCTCTTCTTGTTCTTGTACAGGCAAATCATTTGTTATATTCTAACCAATCCAGGTTGATCCATGGCCCAACTGTATCATTTGGCTTGAACTTGAGTACATGCATGACCGGTGAGGTGTACGGTTCGAGTGATGGTGATTCATCTCCTGATGCCATTTTCATTTGCCCGTAGAGGTTTTCTTTTCTTTCAAATGTTAGGTTGTTGTTTTTAATATGAACATTTACAGTGGAAGCTTTGCTGTCGGCTTGAACTGCTCCCGCTCAGTTTGTTTGATGTTATTTATAAAAAAACGATGAGTATGCATTTCCTACATCAAGTCCACAGCTGCAAATTTATGATAGTATCTACACGCAGTAGCAAATTACGTTGCGCTCATGTACTCAAGTTCCTAACAAAACGTATCCACACGACATAGTATTTTCATACTGCACGTCACTAATCACACACACTTGTACAATAAGGTTATTTCAATTTCAAAATCTGTAGGTCCCAGGTGAATCTTTTATGTTAAAGTACACTATTTCTGGTTTGTTACCGACATGCAATGATCCTATCAATGTATTGTAAACACATCAGGGATTGATATACTTCCCCGATTAACGATGAACTGAAATGTCATTAAACTATTTTTGAATTAACAATTGTTTTAGTTGTCTTTATATGAAATTATCTTAACAGATTTCAGAAAGTATTATATGGAAAATATAATATTTTGTTTTAATATTTGCGTTTTTCGTGGGTTTCAGTATAACTTTTTGAGGGGGTTTGGTGGCACTTAAAAGGGCCATTTTACTCAATTTATCTCTGCCTCACTGCTTTCTCAATACTCTCCGTGAATTCTGGCTCGATCCCTGGCAATAACAAGGACTTTATTGATGAGTGATGTCCGCTTGTTGAAATGTCGATCATGCCGTGGAAAAAACTCCCCGAAAGCAACCTCGGCCACTCTCTGTAACTCCAATTCGTCGTGTATCTTCAGGAGTATGCGCTTGATATCTCGGCCATGGGACATCTATCACGTCATATTCGTAAGCCTGAATAAATACCAAACTGTAATTGGAAAAGACGTCGGATGAAACAATATCTGAAAGGGTCGATAACTTCAGACCACCTTTACCAAAGGCCTCAAATGAGAAACCTGGCAGTGGAATCTCTTCTTTTTGCCATCTGTTAATAAGTCGTCGTATGTAGCTGTGTCCGATGATGCAGGCTTTCTCATTTAGAATGTTAGATGTTATTGCAGTGAACAAAACGTGTAATTTCCACCCATTCCTGTATTTATGGAAACACCTCCATTTTTTAACTGACCTAGATCTGAATTATTTATCTAAACTTTTAGTTCAATTTCACATACTTTTTATGGCTTCCCGCTTCCTGTTGTCCATAGGCCCTTTATGGAACTGCTTATTGCCATATACAGTAACTGTATCAATCTACTCTTTTGTCAGAATGATTGGGACCAAATTAAATGCCAATATCTCAGGTGTTTTGCGTAGTTTGCATGTTCTAGCCAACACAGAGCTAGAAATTTTTACACAATATTTGGCAATGCCAAGGAAGGCAAGGAAGACCTACAAAGAAATAGAATAATAGCTGATATTATTCTCAGAACCATTGGTGACCTTCAAATCTATTAAAAGAATATATTTTTCCACATTGATTTAAACCAAATGAAGTCTGAAGCATGCTTAGGGACAAAATAATCAATTTTGTTTAAACTGAGGTGTGTGGACTCCCTTTTATGGGGCGGATGAGTGGGGCCCATTAGGGGAAATAGAGGAAAACATTCAAGACCCTTCTCCTTCTGTACTGTTGAAGGGATTTTATTAACCTTACCCAACTTGTTCTAGAGAATCTTTGGGCAAAGGGAATTGAATAATTTATAAATGGAATGGGGGCACATCTTCCATTTATAAATGTTCCATTCCCTTTGCCCATGCTTCAGACTGCATTTGGTTTAAATCCCTTCACTTGTATAGTGGGAGAAAACAATCCTCTTTTTCCCCTGTTGGGCCCAGCCACTATGCCACCACACCCTCCCCTGTGAGGAAGGCTTTGGGTTCTGTCCCCTGGCCGAGACATACCAAAGTTCTTTAAAAATGGCAGTTTCTTCTCCTGCTTAACGCTCAGCAAATTAGGAGTGGGACGACTGGTTCGCCCGTTGTCAGTATAATGTGACCGGGTGGGGCGTCCTGCTGGGTGTCTTCGGCAGTATGTTTCAGTGAGGTAGCACTATAAAGTCGGCATCAGTTCCGCGCTATTACAGGAAGACAAACACGAACATATCGCAGCCTCCCAAAATACACACACATACACTACACGCCTGCATCTTGCACACAGGGGAGGCCGTCCTTAAATGACCTTAGCTGTTAATAGGACGTTAAACAAAATCAAACAAACAAACAAACCACACCCTCCGTTTATACAAACTTGAGGTTCAGTTGTCCAAAGATGCTCTAGAACAAATTTGGTAAAAATCCTTCTTTTGGTTGAAAAAAAGAAGATTTTTTAAAGATTTACCTATTTGGCCCGCCCCTCTGCCCCCAGGGGGACCATACCCTCTGTTTATTCAAAACTGAGAACCCTTTGGCCAATGGTGCTCCAGACCAAATTTGGTCAAATCCCTTCATCGGTACACAAGGACAAGGATCTTTGATGTTTTCCTGTATTTCTCTTAATGGGCCCCCACCCATCTGCCCCAAAGAAGGGAGCCTACACACCTCAGTTTATACAAAATTGATTTTGTCCCTAATCATGCTTCAGACTGCATTTGGTGTTAATCCCTTCACTTGTATAGTAGGAGAAACAAAATCCTCTATTTCCCCTATTGGGATAGTCCCTCCTACCCCAGAGGGGCCATACCCCTCAGTTTATACAAACTTGGGTCTCCTTTGTCCAAAGATGCTCGAGGACACATTTGGTCAAAATCCTTCTATTAGTTGAGAAGAAGATTTTTAAAGATTTACCTATTTGGCCCCGCCCCTCTGCCTCCAGGAGGACCATACCCTCCGTTTATACAAAACTGAGAACTCTTTGGCCAATGATGCTCCAGACTAAATTTGGTCAAAATCCCTTCATCGGTACAAAAGGACAAGGATCTTTGATGTTTTCCTCTATTTCCCTTAATGGGCCCCGCACCCATCTGCCCCAAAGAATGGCGCCTACACGTCAGTTTATACAAAATTGATTCCTTTGTCCCTTACCATGCTTCAGACTGCATTTGGTTTAAATCCCTTCACTTGTGCAGTAGGAGAAACAAAATCCTCTATTTCCCCTATTGGGCCCCGCCCCTCCTTTAATACAAAACTGAGAACCCTTTGGCCAATGATGCTCCAGACCAAATTTGGTCAAAATCCTCTGAGCCGTTCAGGACTAGTAGCGTTTTAAAGGAAAAAGACAACGGACACCGGACGACAGACGCTGCGGCATGGGAAAAGCTCACTTGGCCCTTAGGGCTCAAAATGAGAAATTGCAAACTTGCATGCATACATATAAATATGTATCACAAACATCCTTTAGATATAACAAAAGTATGGACAATGTATTGCCTGAATTATATGTAAAATTTAAAAAAGATACAGGGCAAGATTATAAACAGATGTGCAATGTGAGGCCAGACATCTTATAAAAAGGATATATATACAAATGCTGATCCAAATGGCAATAGTACATGAGAATACAAATGAACAGCTGGTCACTCATAAAACTATTTACGTCTATCAACAGACATGTTCAAATATACAGTTGTCCGAAGGTACTCTTATATTTTCCTTTCTTCAAACCACGAATCTTCTCCTATACTTTTTTTTTCTCATTTCTGGATACAACCTTTAAATTTAACACATAATAAAAGTAATGCTAGGAATGCCCANCCCCCAAATCAAAACCTTGAACAGTTATAAAGGTATGGCAAGGTGATAATCAATACATTTCCAAATCTATTAAGAACAATATCTCCAAATCGAAATATTTTGGAATTTTTCAAATCTTGACAACTTAATTGACTCTCATTTCTTGTTTAAAAATATATACTGTAAATCGGGATACTTTTCCCCTGTTTCGAATTTTCATCGTTCCCAAATTGAAATAAAAGTTGCAAACAAATCAAATTTTTAGTTCTTATTGCAGTGAACAAAAACGTGTAATTCCCACCCATTCCTGTATTTCTGGAAACACCTCCATTGTAAACTTACCTAGATCTGAATTATTTATCTAAACTTTTAGTTTAATTTCACATACTTTTTATGGCCTCCCGCTTCCTGTTTTCCATATAGGCTCTTTATGGAACTGCTTATTGCCATATACAGTAACTGTATCTTTCTCCTCTTTTGTCAGGACAATAGGGACCAAATTTAACGCCAATTTCTCAGGTGTTTTGCTTAGTTTACAAATTCTAGCCAACAGAGAGCTAGAAATGTTTACACTATACCTGGCATTGCCAAGGAAGGAAAGACCTACCATGAAATAGAATAATATCAACTTATATAGTATTCTAAGAACCATTGGTGACTTTCAATTCTATTAAAAGAATAAATTTTCCTACATTGATATCATAAAGGAACTGAACAACAATCTTAAAGTATCTTCCGAACATTTATTTTAGTACCGACAACCCAATAACGGTGAAAAAACCCAAAAAAGAAACTGCTTCAAAATCAAAAGGGAACTTCCCCCAGTGATGCTCAATGTTGTGTATAAGTTTTATTCAAATCGGACAAACCAATAATGAGTTATCTTATGACAATCGAAACACTGACAAACAGACTGATTTCTTATATAGAGCAACCATAATCATGGCGGGTCCCTAATAACCTTTTATTAGCTCACCTGGTCCAAAGGACCATGGTGAGCTTATGCCATACCGCAGTGTCCGTCCGTCCGTCCGTCCGTCAACTTTTCCTTTAAAACGCTACTAGTCCTGAACGGCCAAGTAGATTTTGACTAAGTTTGGTCTGGAGCATCCTTAGGCCAATGGGACTCAATTTTGTATAAATATTGGGTCTGGCCTCCGAGGGGCGGGGCCCAATAGGTGAAATACAGCAAATTCTTTAAAATCATTCTTATTCTGTAGGAATGAAAGGATTTTGTCCATTTGTGGTCTGAATCATCCTTGGGTGACGGGGAACCAATTTTGTTTAAACCATGGGTGGGGGTGGGGGGCCCGCAAAATATTCTTTGAAATCCTTCTTCTGTAGAAAAGAAAGGATTTGGTCCATATTTGGTGTGGAGCATCCTTGGGCTAAGGGGACTCATTTTTGTATAAATGGTGGTCTGGCCCCCCTCGGGCTTGAGGGGCGGGGCCCAATAGGGGAAACATAGCAAATTATTCTTTAAAATCCTTCTTCTGTAGGAATGAAAGGATTTTGGTCCACAATTTGTGTGGGGCATCCTTTGGTAAAGGTGAACCAATTTTGTATAAACAGTGGATGTGGCCCCCCTTGGACCTGAGGGACTTGGCCCAATAGGGGAAACAGAGTTAAACTCTTTTCCATCATAGGGATGAAGGGATTTTATCCTAATTTATTCTGGAGCATCCTTTGGCAAAAGGGACTATATTTCGTATAAACAGCAAGTGTGGCCCCTCTTGGGTTCGAAGGGAGGGGTTTTTGTTTGTTTGTTTGATTTTGTTTAACGTCCTATTAACAGCTAAGGTCATTTAAGGACGGCCTCCCCTGGGTGCAAGATGCATGCGTGTAGTGTATGTGTGTGTATTTTGGGAGGCTGCGATATGTTCGTGTTTGTCTCCTTGTGATAGCGCGAAACTGATGCCGACTTTATAGTGCTACCTCACTGAAACATTCTGCCGAAGACACCCAGCAGGACGCCCCACCCGGTCACATTATACTGACAACGGGCGAACCAGTCGTCCCACTCCTAATTTGCTGAGCGTTAAGCAGGAGTATAAACTACCATTTTTAAAGACTTTGGTATGTCTCGGCCAGGGGACAGAACCCAAAGCCTTCCTCACAGGGGCGAACGCTCAACAAATGGCCAAAAGTGAGGCATTGTCAAGGGAGACATTAGGAAGAAGAAAGTTATTTAGAAAGGAGAGAAGAGATAAGGTCCCAAATTTAGTCGCCTCTTACGATCATGCAATTGGGGGCAGCAGGTACAATTCTTACGCCCTACCTGCAGGGTCTCGAAGGGAGGGGCCTAATAGGGAAAACATAGCAAATTCTTCAAAAAATTTCTGCTTCTATAGGAATGACAGGATTTTGTCAAGATTTGGAATGAAGCATCCTTTGGTGAAGGGGAACCAATTTTGTATAAACGGTGGGTATGACACACCCCCCCCCCCCCCCCCCCCCCCCCCCCCACATCAATTTTTGTTAAAGGAAAAAAAACCGAGAGCGTCGCAAATGTTCTGCAGGGACATTTCAACGTGCCTGTGACACCAGATCGAAATGTGTTCCTCTGTAACGATTGCGCTAGCACAGTAACATGCATACCGTCGAAATATGAAGAGCACGCAAAAGCAGAGGAACGGTTAAGAAAGGTGAGAGTGTCTGGATCCTACATTAGTCGAAAAATCGGAACACCTGTGCAAGCAGGATCATCCCAGAAACAGAAAAAGACCAGGTTTTCGACTCCGAAAAAGGCGCCAAATGTTTGTTAATTTGAAAACACCATTCCCAACACCTCTACCTCGATGGAATATGCACAAAGCAGATTGGGCGCAATTCCAACACATGTGCAATGAAAAACTAACCATAGACAATTTTACTAACCACGATGACCCTATCAAAACTTTTACAGAAACACTCACTTCTATTGCCCAAAAGACAATCAAAAATCCGCTCCAAAACCTACGAAGTTCCTTTTATCTGAAGAATCTTTTAAAACACGCAGTAATCGGGCAGCTACTCTAAGACGCTACTTCAATTGCCCAACTGCTTCAAACTACAGTGAATGTAAAATTTGGCGGGCAAAGGCTCGGCGATCAATTAAAATTGACAAAAGAAACAGCTGGAGAGAATATGTATCCAAGATATCATCAAACACGTCCTCAAAAAAAAAATGCGATATGATTCGGAAAATAAGTGGGAAAAAGAAAAAGGCAACATCCTCCCACCTTATTAATAAAAACAAAATTTTCTCGTCTATGACTGAAATTGCTGATGCATTTGCAAACATAGCTAAAAACTCATCCCCTTTAAACCACTCCCAAAAATTCCAGTCTTTAAAAAAAAGAGAGAAAAGAAACAGCTCAATTTCAAATCATCACNAACTTAAAACATCTATT
The DNA here is from genome assembly GCF_002113885.1 of Mizuhopecten yessoensis. NCBI lineage: Eukaryota > Metazoa > Mollusca > Bivalvia > Pectinida > Pectinidae > Mizuhopecten > Mizuhopecten yessoensis. The sequence goes on along the minus strand of NW_018480077.1, from coordinate 671,725 downwards.
CCCAGTCGGAAAGATCGTAGAGAGGAAGTTGTCCTCGCTCGGCTCCGCACTGGGCACACATATCCTACTCATTCGTACCTTTTAAAACGAGAAGATATACCTTCATGCCACGCATGTGACACTCCATTTACAGTGGAGCATTTTTTAATAGAATGTTCCGATTTTAAACACATTCGTGATAACTACTTCCGAGTCCCGGATATGAAAACACTTTTCAGTTCCGTGGATTCGAAGGCATTATTTAACTATTTGAAAGACATCGGTCTATTTTATAGACTCTGATGTCTTTTAACCCACCTTATCATTTTTGACGTTATATATATATCGCATATTCCATATCATCTATTCGTTATCTCTTTTATTATTTTTTATTATCTACACAAACAATGCGAATACTTTTAAAATGATCCATTTGATCTGATTTTATCTTCGCTATTCACATGTTTGTTAAAAAAGTAAAATAAATAAATAAATCACCATGGCCCTAAATGACCACAGCCGTCGATGGGCCGTTAAACATAAACAAACAAACAAAATATTTCAACTGGTAATAGGTCTCCCATGTATTTGGTTGCCTTTTGTACAATTATTATTATTATTATATATAGGGCCCCATATAGTAAGCACTGTCTGTCTGTGCATACAATGTATTTCCTGGCTGATAACTTTAGTATATGAAATTTGGTCAAGATGTTAAGTTTACAAAAATACATACTTAGGTTAAATATCGAGGTCAAAGGTAAATGTCATGGTCATTTTTTTTTTTTTTTTTACTGGTGAACATTTTGTTATGACACTATAAAGTTGGTGATGAAATCAAACAAGGATTCAACCGACCCAACTTGCCAAGATCAAGGTCACTTGGTCAAAGGACATTTGGGTCCAAAGGTCAATGACAAAGTTACTTGCGATTCAATCATTGTTTTCGAAATCCGAACGTCAACATCAGAGATGTGGGCAGATAGCCTCTTGATTATTATAGGGGGATATATTTGCCACACGACGGGGCCCTTGCTGACATGTCAGTGCTCTGTTTTACAATAATTTGATATTGCTACTGTCGGTCAGTAACATCTTGCACTAAATATTGCCCGAGGTGCCAAAGATATATGAATGTTTTACATGGATTAATGTATTTCAGATGCATTTGGGTGATGATTATTTAAGTCGTCGCAACTGATGATTTTTCAAAGATTATAGAACATTTAATTTCTTTGGTTCCGTGTTATTGACCGATTGTATTGATGAGCTTGAAATTTTCACTGCTTGATTAAAGGAAAAACAATAATTTACTGTATTAAAAATACAAAAAAAATATTAATTACTTCTTTGAAGAATTACAGTCAATTTAAATTCAATTTTATCTGACAGGACACATTTGACGAGCTGTTCAAACCGGAAAGTCACAGGGAAAAGGGAACACTCCACAACATCAAACAGGTATTTGACCACAAAGGCGTTTCTAACAACATCATGGAGTGCTTCAACAAAGCTGAGGAAACGCTTGAATTTGCAATACAGGGGTACACTTTGTCAGCCGCACTCCATTTCATGGGTACCTCAAACCTAAGCGAAACACCAACAGAGTGTCCAGTGCATGATAAGGCTACATATGTCAAGTCAATTGCTGACTTGATAGTGGACTTGATATACCAAAAGCCAAATACAAAGGAAATACTGAATGTAAGTCTTCTTGGACAAGAAGACGGTCAGCAGTCATTGGTTTGCATTTGTCACAAAGATTTAGGTGGAATGATGGTATACTGCTCCAACAACAGATGTGAGAGAGGACAGTGGTTTCATTTGGATTGCATAGGACTGGATGAAGCTGATGTGCCAAAGGGGAAATGGTTCTGTTCAGAACTCTGTGAGGAGATGGCCAACATGAAACGTGATCCCAAAAAGAAAAATGTTGCAAGCAAACTGAGAGACCATAAAAGGGAGTGTGCTCTGAAACTTTTATGGAGAGGTCTTGACGACATTGCAAGACATGACGCTGTCAAAGAAAATGATGGGATGCGTATGATTTCACACTGGAAATTTGATTTGCTGGAATTTTTTGAAACAAACCACCCGAAATACTTCATATATGGTCACAAATTAATAACAAGTGTATCTGGCGGTGTCTATAAATAACTGCAGCACCAACTGATCTGGAACCGAACGGTAAATGTCAATGGTGGGAAAAGAAAGAACATCCCTAAGGATTTATTTAACGAGTTCTTGAACAAGGACTACAAGGAGAACAGCCGCGATGCTGGTGGTCAACTGACGGATTATACCATAGCTCGGAACAGCCAGATGCTTGGAGTCAGGAAAGCCCTTGAGAAAATCTTCCATGGACAGGTGGCTTTAAAATCTACCTGGCTCACACGAAAACACAGCACACTTGAAAGATCTAGTGACGTACAAAAACTGGTTGAAATGCTGAAGCCATTAAAACTATTTGATACTGTGCCAGGTCGTGCATTTAAGGGCATTGAAAACCTCAAGTCTTATAGGGGTGTAAGTTTACCAAAAAAATTCAAAGAAAGGGTGATCAGACTAAAAGAAAGAATTGCAGTCAAAAAAGAACTTCAGGATGTGTTATAATTGTATTTGCCAAACCAAGAGTACAATGATGATAATGGTTGAACAAGTGTTTTTAGGTCACCTGAGCTTTGCTCAAGTGACCTATTCCAATCACTTTCCGTCCGTCGTCGTCCGTCGTGCGTAAACTTTTACATAAACAACTTCTTCTCAAGAACCAGTGGATGGAATTTTTTCAAACTTGGTCAGAATCATCTTTGGTAGATGAGGATACCAAATTGTAAAATTGGGATTCCTACCGCAACCCTAGGGGCCAGTGCGGGGCCCAAAAGGGAAAATTAACCAATATTTCAAAAATCTTCTTCTCCAGACTCAGAGGTATTACAGTCATTACAACATGGATGGAAAGATCATCAGGGGCTTTATTTAAATTGTAAATTTCAGGACCCCCGAGCTATCCGTTCTCCCTTGGGGAGGGGGTAAAGTTTATTATAGTTTATATAGGGAAACAACACTTTTGGGTATATTTTGACAATTTTCTGTTGGAAATTATTTTTACTTGGTCAGAATCATCCTTGGAGGATGAAGATGGTTTTAAATTGTAAAATTGGGATTCCTACCCCAACCCGGGCCAGGGCAAGGCCCAAAAGGGAAAATTAACCAATATTTCAAAATATTCTTATCCATACTTAGAGGTATTACATTCANATATAGGGAAATAACACTTTTCGGTATATATTTTATCCATTTTCAGCAGAAAATTGCTCAAACTTAGTCAGAATCATCTTGGGTAAATGAGAGTTTTACTTTGTAAAATTAGGATTCCTGCCCCATCCCCAGGGGCTAGGGCGGGGCCCCAAAGGGAACATTTACCAATATTTTCAAATTCTTATCCATTGATGACATGACAAGTATTGTATTTCACTTAGTTTACATGCTGATTTCCACATCACATCTAAACAATAAAATAAAGCTACAAGTACCTATGATATAACTCAGGTGACCGCTAAGGCCCTTGGGCCTCTTGTTAGTTATATAGGCCTACGTCATAACATTGGGAAAATACCTTCGGTAACGCGAGATCTCGTCAAGTCATGTGACATTGCTCATGGCCTAATTTCCATTTAAAACATGGGTTGGTATAGAAAATGTTGGAAAATACTTTTCGTAATGATCTTTGAAACATGTTATTGATACCAACTAGTGCAAAAAGAATAGATTTTTCGATCCATGTGCGACATGTGTGTGAAAGTGACGATTTGTTTCTAAAATATCAGTTTGAAGTGTGCTCCTGGCGCGGGTCGCATATTTCCCACATTTTAAAGAGGGCCGGAGTTTTGACGTTAATCGACGACAGACTGATATGAAAAAAGTCGATAAAACGTCAGAATAATTCGGACTAGGATCAAAGCAGAAGATACCGATACATTCGTTAGTGACACTGTTAAGTCGTTCGGAGGTGCAAAGACCAACTTCAGTTATAGTCTCGTAAGATGAAGCTGCTATTGGCAGTACTTTAGTAGTAATATAAAAGGGCTTTGTCACACACCAAATGTAAATATACCTTTGTATTCCTCATTCTCTTCTTCACATTGGAGGATATTGTGAGCCAATTCATCGTCATCCTTAATGCACGTTTTTGTTACTTCAGATGTAATGTCACAGTAAAACATCATGCACACTTCCAAAAAAAGATACTGAGCACATCCCAATTAATGCACCGTTACACACTCGTTCATATTGAGTATAACGCAGTCCACTGCCAAAAACAGCATGCATAATCCGGAGGTTTACTTAATACTTCCCACCCTCTATATGAGGTGATGTGTCACAAAAAAAGTGTGTTTGTCCTCGCACATGAAAGTCACTTTTCAGCCAATCTGATAACTTCGTACTACGCCTGCACATCTAAGTGTGCCGCGGTCAGGGTCACATTCAGGTGACCTTTATATTTATAAATACTCATTAAATTTTGACCAATCAGAGACCCTCTTTCGCCCAGAGTTGTTACAAATATAGGAGGCCGTCCTTAAATGACCTTAGCTGTTAATAGGACTTTAAACAAAATCAAACAAACAAACAAACAAAACAAATATGGCGGAAATTGATGAGAATAATGCGAAAGTTCTGAAGTTATTTGAGATTGATCGTCTTAAACCCGAACAGAAAGATATTCGAAGCTTTATTAGGGACTAAAGACTGTATGGCGGTGTTGCCTACGCAATTTTTACCCAATGGGTACGTTTTCCTTAGCGTCGTAGAAACGTCAGTTCCCGCCGCCATATTTGTTTTGGAAAACTAATTTGTTCGCTGGCAGACTTTTGCCAGCGCGCCTCTGATTGGTTCATCTAAAGGTCTCTTGAACGTGACCCTGACCGCGCCACATTCAGATGTTTAGGCACAGCCATGTAACAGATGATTTTAATCAGATTGTTTTCCAGCATGTCCAGTATTCTTCCTGCATATCAGACTGTGTTAATGAATTCCAGCAGACAGGTTTCTAATAGCAGACTTTGTTGACAAGAAAATTTCTTCCTCTGTTTCATCTTGACCACTGTGCAAATATTGCTGAAAGTAGTGTCACTGTTGCAATCTATGCTGCTGTCATCATATGTCCTCAAGTAAAGGTCAAGTGCTTTATTTAAAATTACTGCGTTTGTTACATTAGACGATTTTCCCCGAAGCACACGTTTTGCTTTATTTATTTTGTTGAACATTGCTGTTTTTTGATCTTCAGAATTAACATAAAATTTGATGTTTCCAAGAATGGCCTTGTTAGTTTTTTCCTTTCTCCTCATATTTCTCATCATTTCTCTGTTACATGGGTTTCTCTAGAGCTGGTGCTTGATGGATAAAGTTCTGCCATATTGGTCTCTGGAAGTTTACTATGAAGGACCCACAGGTACAACAGGTTTCTATTTACTATACATTCACTGGAAGATGTCCACTTACTGAAGAGGGGTGTCAGATGTAAAAGATGTACAATATGTTTACATTAAAATAATGAGTTTATATCGTTGTATATTTTGGACATTCAATAGAGGATATCTACATTGAAAAAAAATGGAAAATGTTACCAACGTTGCCGTGTACTATAACATTATTTGTTTGTGATGTAACACAACATGGCATTCACTGTCAGAATGAAATGACCTAGATCCGGTCATCTCCCGCCAACACATCAAAGCAGCAAACGTCTTTCTTTGTCCAGTAGAAGTTTCACCACAGCAGTCAAGTTTATCACAGTGAGATATGGAAGATGAAAGGATAGTTGTAAAGCTAAGACTAACACTTGAACAGGTAGATGTAATTGTATCCCTGTTCAATCACAATAATTGGGACTTTGATGATGCTGTGGTCAGTAACCCGTGGGATATATCTGAGGAGGAAACACAGCATGTTATCTCAACACATACTGCTGACCACCATAACCTGGAACCATTTGAAACAACATGTGACCAGAGTGATAAATGAACTGTTGTGGCTGATAATGACCAAGAAGATGATATCATAGAGACTGTTTATGTAACCCATGCAATACAACAATACAAGAAATATTGGACATTATTGCCCCGTAGAGGTATATGGACAGACAACAGATACAAACGGAGAAAAAGTGCACAAATGGGTAGAAGTAAAAACGATGGTTGTGTGTGGACCAAACGTGAAATTATTCCTGATTGTGTTTTGATACAAATTCGAAACTTATATCCAAATCCTCCTGAAAAACCATACATGGGTCTTAAATGGGTGTAGTGGCTATTTGTATTACAAGAGGACAGATACAGAGTGTAAAAATAGTGTACTTTTATTTTTGTGTATCAACATAAACAGGAAAAAAAATTACTTTGTGATTAAATCTTGGTGAATGGAGAGATATATCCTTTCAAAGTTTGTGAAATATTTGTTGAAAGCTTTTGCTACAAGGTATGTAAGCATGCAATTTTACTTATCTGTTTATACACACTGTATGCATGCATCATAGCTAGAGCCACGTAGGGAAACCATGTGGATTGAAATGAATGGTATTGTATGGGGTTAGTAAAGGTCAATATTCCTTATATGGAACAAGCAACTGTCAAATGAACAACACTTCCAACATTTGTATTTCAAATTGCTACTTAATTATTTTCAAAAAGGATAATTAGCGGATATGTCAACCATACTTTGAGGCAAATGCATGCCAAATTTCAGCACAATTAATTATTGAAATCTATTGTAATTAATATAAAATTGTCTCTGAGCTAAAACCTGCTGAAAAAGTGAAACATTTTGAAATAAGCTCCGCCCATTTCCTTTTAATAGTCTCGGCCCCCCCTTTAAGGATTGTGATATGAAACAAGATCAAATTATTTATATGCAACAGACACCAATTGACGGTGCTCTTAGACACGTGGAGGGATAAGCAGTGTCACCAACCTCCTCGTGTCCGATGCAAAGCAATAAACGAATCAAATATGCAGATATTCACGAACAATGAAGAGTTATAAAGTATAATTAAATTTTATAAAATCATGATATACACTTAAACCTTTGGACTAAAACATAGAGTAAAAGACCACAGTCGAGTTTCTCAAATAAAGAGCCTATATAAATACCACTGATACAGATCAACTTCAAGAAGATCTCCTCTCATATTATATGTTCTTCTTCTGATGATTCAGAGTTGCATAACAAATCCCACTCAACGGGCCAACAAGAGAATACATGGGAAGAGATTACAGCTGAACAGGAGAATACTAACCAACCATTGTATTAAGCATGCAAACATACCAATTTTAGTGCATATTCCATGAGTATGCTCTTTGTAACTAAGCGTGGGTTGTGTCCAGAGTGCTTTACAGAATTGCTTGAAATAATAGCGGACCTGTTGCCACCATCAACATCGTTTACCACCTCTGTTTACAAAGTAAAAGACCTATTGAAAACTGGCATCAACCTTGTATTAAGGATGCAAACATACCAATTTTACTGCATATTCCATGAGTATGCTCTTTGTAACTAAGCGTGGGTTGTGTCCAGAGTGCTTTACAGAATTGCTTGAAATAATAGCGGACCTGTTGCCACCATCAACATCGTTTACCACCTCTGTTTACAAAGTAAAGGACCTATTGAAAACTGGCATCAACCTTCAAGAGCATTCAACACATTAATTCCGTGAAAGATGTCAATGTTTATTGGAAGATGGGAACCCATGTAACAAGAGCTGTCGGAGAACAACAGAGCTTGCCTATGTATATTATTATAATACAGCAACTATCAATAGAAACACATCAATAGTAAAACGTTGATGAAGTGCCTGTCATTTGGTTTGCCACCTCACTCACCACAAGGATATTTATGTTAAATGCGTAGAAACATCTATGTGAAGTGATTGTTAAGAAATTTACAAAGTCCTTTGCTTACACCCAATACAAATACTTCAATCTTATAAAAGACAACAGCCTATTGATGGTGGTGGTCCAACTCTACCCAACAAAACTTGCCCAGAAACTTTAATCTCAAATTTAAGCAAGTCCAATGAAGCTGGTTTTGGCCCATACAATATGAAGATATGGTCAATCAAATTGCTTACAATCGATATAAATGACTTAAATACATAATAGACAACTGTGTATTGAGTGTGATGAACCAACACTGTCTGGAAAAAACTTGCCTAAAAACTTTCACCTCAAATTTAACCAAGTGAAATTAAGCTGTTTTTGGCCCCTAAAATATGAAAATATGGTCCAGCACATTGCTTACACATAATATAAATGACTTAAACTCAGAAGATCCAACACTGTCTGGAAAAAACTTGCCCAAAAACTTTAACCTTAAATTAAACTAAGAACTAAGTCCAATTAAGCTGCCAAAGTCTTTAAAAATGGTAGTTTATACTCCTGCTTAACGCTCAGCAAATTAGCAGTGGGACGACTGGTTCGCCCGTTGTCAGTATAATGTGACCGAGTGGGGTGTCCTCGGCAGTATGTTTCAGTGAGGTAGCACTATAAAGTCGGCATCAGTTCCGCGCTATCACAAGGAGACAAACACGAACATATCGCAGCCTCCCAAAATACACACACATACACTACACGCATGTCAACACACACTACACGCATGTCAACACACTTAATTAAACAACTACAAAAGTATGCACAAGGGCAGTATACCAACGTTGCTACTAGTAGTATCTGTCCCGTAAAAAATTTAAACGACTACAAATATATAACAATTAACAGTTAACAAAATAATTTCTAATTCCTTAAATACCTAATTCCTAACCTAATATAATTATGTCTCCCCTTCGAATGAAGGGAGATATTGTATAAGTACTGGTTCTTCTAATCCGACTTGTCCGGGCCATAACTTTAAAACCGTTAAAGATATCTTGATGAAACTTTAGGAATGCATGCATCGACAACAGGAGGTGTGCAGTGCACTGGCAATGTGACCTTCACCTCAATGTCAAAGGTCAAATAAGTGCACATTTTGAGTAAATTCTTGTCCGGCCCGTAAAAGATATAATCCTTAATCAAACTTGAAGTAGTACACAGAAGGTGTGCAGTGCACTGGAAGTAGGTCTCGTGCCCCACTATATACTGAGTTATGGCCCTTTTTTGTTTCACCTACGTTGACCATACTTACCATATTGATGTATCTTAGGAAGGCGGAATTTCTAACACTAAAATTCGATTTTATGCCCCATTATATACAGAGTTATGGCCCTTTGTTTATTTTAAATACCGAAGTTTGTCCGAGGAATAACTTCTAAACCATTAAAGATATCTTAATCAAACTTGAGGTAAACCTGCATCACTCGCAGAAGGTGTGCAGTGCACTGTATAGAGAGTTATGGCCCTTTGTTTAATTTAAATACCGAAGTTTGTCCACGGCATAACTACCATGTTATTAGGGCCCCGTGTCTTCGATGCGCGTGCCCTATACTAATTCATCCGTCCGTCCGTCACAATCAAACAAGGTATCAACTGACAAAAGGTCAAGGTCACTGGGTCAAAGGTCATGGTCAAATTTTGTATCTTTTCCCTGATGAACATTTTGTTACGACATTATGAAACAAAGTTGGTTTAAATTTAAAACAGTCAACCAACTCAAGGTCACTAGGTCAAATTCAGTTACTTCACTGGGTAACATTTTGATATGACACTTTGAGGCAAAGTTGGTGGTTAGAAATAAACAAGGAGTCAGTTGACCAAAGGTCAAGGTAAAATTTTGTATCTTTCCCTGATGAATATTTTGTTATGACACTTTGAAGCAATGTTGATCAGAATTAAACAAGGAGTCAATTGTAATTTGACCGAAGGTCAAGGTTACTTGGTTAAAGGTGAAGGTTACATTTTGCATCTTTTCACTGAACATTTTGTTATGACATTATGAAGCAAAGTTGGTTGAAATTTAACAAGGAGTCAACTGACTTAAGGTCAAGGTCACTGGGTCAATTTCATGGTCAGATATTGTATCTTTTTACTGATAAACATTTTGGGTATGTTATTATGAAGCAAAGATAGTGAAAAGAAGTGAACGTCCGTCGTTGTCTGTCATGCGTCGTGCGTAAACTTTTTACATTTTTAACTTCTCAAGAACCAGTCGATGGATTATTTTCAAACTTTGGTCAGAATCATCCTTGATAGATGAGGCTACACAGTTGTAAAATTTGGATTCATACCCCAACCCCTGGGACCAGGGTGGGGCCCCAAAGGGAAAATTAACCAATATTTTCACAAGAGGCCCAGGGGCCTTAATAGCTCACCTGGTATTTTATTTTTCAATTCAAAACCTGCTGAGTACCATTCAGGTTTATCAAAGGAGTACAAGAAACAAAGTTGCAAGAACTACATATAAATCTGTTTTGGTGGGATACAAATTAAACAAGTTGATTTTATTCCCCTTAGCATGCATCAGACCACATTTAGTTTAAATCTCTTCAACGGTACACAGAAGGAGAAGGATCTTTAATGTTTTCCTCTATTTCCCCGAATGGGCCCCACTCATCTGCCCCCAAAGAAGGGGAACCTCAGTTTAAACAAAATTGATTCTTTTGTCCCTAAGCATGCTTCAGACTGCATTTGGTTTAAATCCCTTCACTTGTATTTTAGGAGAGAGAAAAATCCTCCATTTCCCCTTTGTCCCCAGATGGCCCACACCCTCCGTTTATACAAACTTAGTCTCCTTTGTCCAAAGATGCTCTAGGACGAATTTGGTCAAAATCCTTCAATTGTTTGAGAAGAAGATGTTTAAAGATTTGCCTATTTCCCCCCTATTTGGCCCCATCCCTCTGCCCCCAGGGGGACCATACCCTCCGTTTATACAAAACTGAGAACCCTTTGTCTAATGATGCTCCAGACCAAATTTGTTCAAAATCCTCTGAGCCGTTCAGGACTAGTAGCGTTTTAAAGGACAAAGTTGACGGACGCTGCGGCATGGAATAAGCTCATTTCCCTTAGGGCCAGGTGAGTTTAAAATCTTATTCCTCCAGACTCGGAGGTACTAGTCATTTTCTCTGCATGGATGGAAAGATCATCAGGGGCATTCTCCCTGTGGAGGGGGTTAAGTTAAGAGAGAGGGTAAAGTTTACTATAGTTTATATAGTAGTGTGAAATTTGTTAAACCAATATATATGTTATCTGTTTATAATGACAAAGTTTATTATTGCTATATAGTGTGATATTTTTTATATCACAAGATGGTATGTTGTTATCTTTACATAATGTGAAAGTTTATTATTGTTTTATTCAGAATGTAAAGGTTTATTATTGTTGTATATAGCGTGATTTTTTTTATATGACAACATGGTATGTTATTTGCCTATTATGTAGAAATTTATCATTGTTGTGTTAAGTATGTGAAACTTTGTTATTGTTGTTCATTGTGACATTTTTGCTATGATTCAGTAAAGTATATTATTTGTTATAATGTAATTCATACATAATGTGCAATTTTGTTTTATATTGGTTATTTGAAGTAATTTTAATGGTTGGTAATGCCTACTGTATTGTAATCGTATATAAAAAAAATGTATACTAAGTAAGTCCGCAAGATATTTATTTTTTGTCACCTATATTTTCTTTTCGTTGTCCTAAACGTATTGCATTGGCATTCGGATTTTATTGATTCATGTAACGGGCATTCTTGTTTGTTGTAGTATTATTGTTAGAAAATTACTCAGTTTTTGTGTGTTTTGTTCATCAATATTGACATTGTTATTATTTTTTATGTGTTTTATTTCTAATAAACCATTGTTGCATCAAATAAAATGTATTTTGTTTCATTTTGTTCCATTGAAAATCAAAATCGAAAATTCATATATCCCAAAAAATCTTGAAACTACCGCAAGGTATGGATTATTGTTCAGAAATGATTTGTTTATACAATACCGATGCGCATAGAAAAAATAAATAATGCCTCATTACATTTTTAGGCGGAGGGACGGGGATCCTTAACAGATGTACACATTCATTTATACTCACCTACACTGCACTTATAAAATAAAGCTATATATACAGCATGGCAAAAAGTTGTTTAATGAGAGGGAGACCAATGTGAACGTACACTTTATTTCAAAACAATTTAAACTTTGGTTTCGGTCTCCTTAAATCTGAGTGCCACTTTGGAACCAAAGCCCTTTTAGCCTATTCTAATATCAATCTTATAAATATGTACAAATACATTTATATAGTGCATGTAAAAATAGTTACATTATATACAAATAAACAAGCATTCAGTGAACTTTGGTTTCGGTCTCCTCAAATCTGAGTGTCACTATGGAACCGAAGCCCCTTTAGCCTATTATAATCGAATACCAATCTCATAAATATGTACAAATATATAGTGCATGTACAAGGTGCAGACAGCTGGGACATCCATGTCAAAGGGTGGTGGTGGTCGTAGAGTCCTCTAAACCTTGAAGCACATCGATTCTAAGAACAGTTCCGGTTTGCCTATCCATTCCACGAAAACCAGTTTATGGGTGTCATCGTTCATTTCATATGAGAAAAAAACCACTTCACTACACCCACAAACTGACCTTGAGGCAGATCGCAGGCAACCATGCAGGCTTTCTCTCGTTGGTTAGGGTCATCCACGGAAGTGTCCAATTGTACCTCTGATCCTCCGAGATGTCTTGTCTGATTGGTGAGTGCTGGTATCCCGAACAGTTGAGAAAGTGCCTCGCGCTCTAGTTCATTGACCGGTTGTGGCAAGCCTGGCTCTCGGGATCCGGTCTACAGCGTAGTGGCTCAAGGAAACCAGCACAATGTAGCATGGTCACCAACCAATGTGTCTTTCAAATGTAAACAAGAAAAGAAATGACTATCTCCATGTAAGCTTTGTTATACATACATAATATACATATTTGAATTTTTCTTCAAAAGTGGTAAGGATGAGCGTCTATAAGGCCCTTTTTGGGCCCTGGTATATTCGGATTTTCACCTTCTTAATTTGTTGAAATATGTCCTATTGCATGGCATGCAGAACAACTTCAGTAAAAGTTTAACCGAAAGTGGGTTTTTTGGGGTACCAAAAGCGGTAGGGTAAATCACAAATATAGTTTGCTGTTTTCAAAATTAGCTTAAAAACCAAAATATTACCATTTCTATTTTTTGAAACATGTGTAAATTAAACAGGCACATATAAAAAAGGAAACATGACTGAGTTTCAATCGTCACTTAAATATTGTTTATATCAAAGGAAGACTTACATAAATTGCATATTCACTACATACTTTCCTTCTGTTTTATACTGCATTATGGCTTCTAGACACATCTCAAACTTGCTCTTTCAAATATCTCGCAATCTTAAGTAAATAAAAAGGTGCAGGACACCCTTTATATGCTATAAGTATAAGATATAAATTGCTAATATTTGCTAAACACCTGTGGCTGAAGTTTGTTCCAGGTCCTATTAACAGCTAAGGTCATTTAAGGACGGCCTCCCCTGTGTGCAAGATGATGTGTGTAGTGTATATGTGTATTTTTGGAGGCTGCGATATGTTCGTGTTTGTCTCCTTGTGATAGCGCGGAACTGATACTGACTTTGCTACCTCACTGAAACATACTGCCGAAGACACCCAGCAGGACGCCCCACCCGGTCACATTATACTGACAACAAGCGAACCAGACGTTCCAATCCTAATTTGCTGAGCGTTAAGCAGGAGTATATAAACTACCATTTTTAGCCCACCATCATCTGATGGTGGGCTATTCAAATCACCCTGCGTCCGTGGTCCGTCGTTCGTCCGTAAACAATTCTTGTTATCGGTATTTCTCAAGAAGTACCAGAGGAATTTTTCTCAAATTTTATATGTAGGTTCCCCTTGGTCCTTAGCTGTGCAAGGCAACTTTTGAGAATGATCGGATAAACAACATGGCCGACAGGTAGCCATCTTGGATTTTGATGACTAGAGGGATCTTTCTTAAATTTTATATGTAGGTTCCCCTTGGCCCTAGCTGTGCAGGGCAATTTTAGAGACTGATCGGATAAGCAACATGGCCGACAGGCAGCCATCTTGGATTTTGATAGTGAAAGTTTGTAAACGCTATTTCTCGGGAAGTACGGGAGGGATCTTTCTCAAATTTTATATGTAGGTTCCCCTTGGTCCTTAGCTGTGCAAGGCAACTTTTGAGATTGATCGGATAAACAACATGGCCGACAGGTAGCCATCTTGGATTTTGATAGTGTGGGTTTGTTACCGCTATTTCTCCGGAAGAACTAGAGGGATCTTTCTTAAATTTTATATGTAGGTTCCCCTTGGTCCTAGCTGTGCAGGGCAATTTTAGAGACTGATCGGATAAACAACATGGCCGACAGGCAGCCATCTTGGATTTTGATAGTGAAAGTTTGTTATCGCTATTTCTCAGGAAGTACGGGAGGGATCTTTCTCAAATTTTAAATGTAGGTTCCCCTTGATCCCTCGTTGTGTATGTTATATTTTGAGACTGATCATAAAAACAAAATGGATTAAAAGAAGAACTAAACAGATCTTTCTCATATTGCAATGATCGATTCTATTTCTTTCACATTAAGTACTGTACTAGTAAATATGTGAAATGACAAACTCACTTTGAAGGTTGGCTTTCATACACATCAGTTTTAAGTTTAGATCAAAAGTTACCTCAAGGTGCATTTACTGTTAACATGACTCGATCAAACAGATTAGAGGAAAGAGAAAAGATCGAACTGACAAAGAACTAATGAAGATGGTACAAAGGTGGGCGCCAAGATCCCTCTGGGATCTCTTGTTAGCTCACCTGGTCAGAAGGACCAAGGTGAGCTTATGCCATACCGTTGGTCCGTCGGTCCGTCAACAATTCCTTTAAACGACTTCTTCTTAACCACTGATTGGAATTCAACTAAATTTGACTGGAAGCATCCCTAGGTGGTGGAGATTAAAAATTGTACAAATGGTGGGGCTGAGGGGCGGGGCCCAAAGGGGACAATTTGGCTATACTGCTTTCAGCGACTTCTCTGGAACTGAGAGATGGATATCAACCATATTTGACTGGAAGCATCCCTAGGTGGTGGGGATTCAAAATTGTTCAAATGGTGGGGCTGAGGGCGGGGCCAAAAAGGAGGCTATATTGCTATAAACGATTTCTTCTGTTGAACTATGCCATGGGTATTGATCATATTTGGTCGGAGGCATTCATGAGAGGCAGGGATTCAAAATTGTACAAAGGGTAGGGCTGACCCCACGGGCTAAGGGATGGGGCCAAAAAAAGTGTATTACTTGGAAATGGTTGAGATCCCCACCCTATAACGGTATACACAATTGCTGAGTATAAAGAGATGATTGCACATATGCTTCCAGGATGGCCTTGGAGACTCAACCCCTGGGTCATAACTTTGAAACGATTGAGATCCCCACTTCAAAACTATATATACAAATGCTGGGCAAAAAGAGACAAATGCTGTTACGATATTAGAATTGATCCTGGGGTCTGGCCACAACCCTAGGGACTTAGAAACTGAGTCAAAGCTTGGAAACAGTTGAGGTCCCCACCCCATAGCCATACATAAAATTTGCTGGACATGAAAACTCTAATACAGATATGCTACAAGGATTGGCCTAGGGGTCTTGCATATTCCCGTGATCTCATTCAGAGAATATTTTGCCATGATTGCTTTGGTATCCAGGTGAGCGATACAGGCCCTCTGGACCTCTTGTTAAAGACTTTGGTATGTCTCGGCCAGGGGACGGAACCCAAAGCCTTCAACACAGGGGCGAACGCTCAACAAATGGCCACAATGGTATTTTCCACCACAATTACAGTAAAATGATTGGTTTAATATATGACGATACATTTTCTGGAGACATTTGGAGGAAAAAAGTTATTTGGAAAGGAAAGAAGAGATAAGGTCCCAAATTTAGTCGCCTCTTACGATTATGCAATGAACGGGACGCTATTGCACTATCTTACTGTTCGAATGAATTCAATCCCTTTAACCACCACATTACTGCCGGAAATTATAGCATATATGGGCACAAAGTGGACTGATTCTGAAACTGCCTCCACAGATTCGATTAAATAAGGATACTACTGTGTTATTTGAATTAATTGCAGGTACCATAAAACAAAAATGTGTGTCATGTTAAGGATCCAATTACTTGATCACTGATCTGGATTAATTGAGAGTTTTAGACTGTCAGGTGACGGTTAAGGATTTCTTTAATATAATTATATTTTTTACTCTTAGCGAGTGAATTTCACCAAAATTTGTATCGGTATATTTCATAAGAAGGTATTTTAAACATGTGTATGCCATTTTAGCAAATATGACATTCCCCCCCCCCCCCTTTGTGGACATTTGTCCTGGGGCAGGTGAACTAAACAATTATTGATTTTGTGGACGTTTGCCTCCAATATGTGTGTTACAGAGGTATGTTTTTAAAACTTTAGGTTCAAAAAGCAGTGGATACAAAAGAAATTACGACCATAAAGAAGACTGTTGATGAAGTAAGTTTGACAATGGACACTTTAAGCATACCATTACCAACTGTTGTGAATAGCTTCTCCGGGCGTATGAACAAAGTTTTGTGTTCCATTTTGCAGATGTGTCATCCACTTACTCTTCAGACTAATCAGCCAATTTTTACAATAGGGGATGGAAATTGTTTATACCGAGCCGTCTAGGAGTCTGTAAGGAAGTGAAGACTACCATGTACAGCTTCGTCTATGCAGTGCTATAGAGTTTATTTCATATCAACAGCACTACGACAACAGCACACCTGATTCCATCGACTCTATACAGAGTGTGTATGTTGTGGTAAACAATTATATGTAACTTCTCAACGCAGCAGATACGTATGGAGCGTATTCAGAGATGTTACATATGTATGCACTCTCTGCCGTCACTAGAGCCATGCTTCATTCATTCTATCCACCAACGGACCTGATCAACAACATGTCAAGTGCGTTCACAAGGAGAATGATAGGACGGAGTTCTCGACCATTTTCCTATGGGGACCCTATCATAATGTGGACCTCAACACTTGCACTTGGTAGGGTCAACCAATTTCAGCCAAACCACTTCGTTCCCCTGAGAAAGATCTCAGATATTCAAGAAGACATGACAGTGGTGGATTTGTCCAATTATGAAGAGGAGGAGGAGGAGAGAGTCACTATGGAGCCACAAGAATGTTTTAAGGATACAAGTCCAGTATCACCTATTCCCTCCGTCACCAATTCTCCATCAGACGAGCAGTCTTCCCCACCATCTTCATCTCCAGCCATGTGTTGAGATAGATGGACCTTCAATGAGACACTTACCAGATGGCAAGTTCCTTCATGCTGTGTCTGTTGTTGAAATATTTTCCGACTCAACAACTGCACTGCCTTCTATTCCATTGGGCCAGAAAAAAAAACAATGCCTACTTCATCATTGATAATTCTGCCAACAAAGACCGTCGCACGACGGGAGAACAGAGCCAGTTCTGGTATGATTGTGGAGTCTGGGTTAGGACATCCGGGGGATTACCAGAGTCATATTTCCTGATTGACGAGGGCAGAAAGAAACTGGATTATGTGGTGTTGAGGAATGGCATAATTTGCAAGGAGCGTTAGGAAAACAAGAAAAAGTCTTCACTCCACTGATACCCCAACCAGATGACTTGTTCATTCTGCAACGCTACTACAGCTGCAGTAACCTGGATTGAACACATACCCGAACAATATCTTAAGGGAAAATCCAACATGGCACTAGTTGAGTATTCCGGTCAATTTCCAGGACGGTC
The DNA here is from genome assembly GCF_002113885.1 of Mizuhopecten yessoensis. NCBI lineage: Eukaryota > Metazoa > Mollusca > Bivalvia > Pectinida > Pectinidae > Mizuhopecten > Mizuhopecten yessoensis. The sequence continues at coordinate 653,967 of NW_018480077.1, read as the reverse complement.
GACGAATGGCAACTCAAAGACCAACAGCAGGCCGTACAGACGAACAAAACCGGAGGTGCTGACAGAAGTTGGAAAACTGTCAGAAACCATGGGTCCTCGCAATGTGTACAACAGGATGCACCACACTAACGACCCCGTCATGCTTCCCATGTCCATGCAACAGGTTCGGAACAAAAGGAAACAGGTGCTGTCAAAGAAGAAACAATAGACTGGATCCCTTCCATGTACAGGAAACTTTGCAGCTCTTACCGCCATTGTGCAAGACCAACCTTTTGTGAAGAATGTAGTGTTTTCGGATTCTAAGGTACCATCTGTTGTGTGTTTTACCAGCGACCAAATCCAGGATCTTAAGCGCTTTTGCTCAACAGACCATACTTCACTCTCAACATCATCTGCTCTTGAAATACCCATATCACCGCTTTGGACTGACCCAGTCGATAAGGACATTCTTAATAACATACTAAACACCCTACTATTTCTTAGCAACATGTTGATTCAAGCAGTTGAGCTCCAGGCTAATGCGAGTTTGTATTCTCTAGTTTGAGTCAACAAACACAAGCGATTCCTACGATAGCCAGTCGACTCTCCTTCGCTTTTCTTATTATGTTCTACTTCATTCTCCCAACACCATCTGCTCTAAAACTATATCCTCATCCAGTCTTTTTATAGCAATTTAAACCAATTTCTATCTAGATATCTTGTCGACTCTCCCTCGCCTATCTATTATGCTCTACCTCATTCTCCCAACACCGTCTGCTCTAAAACTATCATCATCCAATCTTTTTATAGCAATTTAAACCACTTCTGTATCTACCCTTTCCAATACAATCAATTCACGCAGCTGAGCTCTGGGTCAATGCGATTGTAACCGAAAATGGTGGGAATCATCCGTTTTGAGTTAAGAAGCACACTAAAAGGATACCCAGGAACCCAGATACACAAAACGGATCTTCAAGAACTCGTACACAGAAAAGATCTTCAAGCAACCAAACACACAAAATGTAACTTCCGGAAAACAAAGGATTTTTCTACATACTATGTACATAGGGAGTGACGGCCTTTGATAAACTTCAGGTTGGTGCAACGCCTTAATACTGCCTTAAGGCGGGGCGACTGTTCAAAGGACATGTCTCCCAAACCTTTCACCTGATGTTGAACCAAAGAATAGCTACATCTCCTTCTCTGCCTGTAATTAAGCAGGGTCACTAAGGTTAACCAAAAATATTGTAAAGAAATAAATTAATATAATTAATTGGGAAGTGCTTTTTTAAATGTGTTTCTATTCTGTAAATAAGAACAAGAACAAAAAACAAACAAAAACACAAATCCGGATAGTTCCGTTTTCCGGATTTGTTTTTGCTATTAGACACCGTCTCGGTCAAGACGCTCAGACACAGCATATTACTTGCGGAAAAAACTTGTACGGAATTTTGGACATGTGTTAGTTGATTGATTTGTTAAATATTGGTTGATAAGTTACAATCTGTAGGGGAACTGTTTCTTTCTGGTCTAAATATGTCTAGAATTTCAAAGATCAGTCCTTTTCTGACAACTGTTGGCAAGTCACCATTGCCTTTTCTGACCACTGTCGACACGTCGCCCCGGACAATGCGCTAGAGTGAGGATGCTTCCCTCCTAGCTCTTGTTAAATCCAACACTTTTATCATATTTTCAGCGATCAAACATGAAATAAGGCGTTGTAGCAAGACATAATAGACCGATTCTCTTAGACCTGGTCATCCATAACTTCAGAACTTGTGGATACAAGTTCTGCTTAGTCGCTGTGACGGCAGATCCAAAAAGGCGGCGTCGTTTTTGAACATGTTTATTGCCACAGTATTCGTCGTATTTCAAGTGTCAATGAAAGAAACTGTACCTGTAAACTCATCGTTGCCAAAAACGAGCATATGGCAAAAGAAACAAATCAATATCACATGAAATAACATTATTTCTATCATGGCGGAAGGAGATGTACGTCGGACTTGTACTCTAAACACTAAAAAAATCAAAAGAAAAATCAAGCCATGGAACGTGAACAGATTAAATTAGTACCATCAGGTGGGGGCCTGAAGATCGATCTCAACGTACTGACGTACCAAATATTCAGATAATCAGTGGTTAAATTTTACGACAAAATCAACAATACAAAAACTCTAAATTTACGTGTGAAATAACCACAGCTGTGCACGAAAACAACAAAGAAACAGAGTGTATCTACAAATTAACAGAGGGTAGACGATCGGATAAAGTTTATACACTAAACCTGTATCATACGACATACAGATGCCTCGTGAATGGGAAGAAAATGAGCTAATTCGAGAGAAACGATCTTCCGAAAATTCAAGATGATATGGAGTATAAGTGTACCCAAATCTTTGATGGGGAAGGGGATGACTCCGCTAAGGAAGATCAGGAAACGTTTGTCAAATCTGGTTTTGAATCTCCAAATCACACACAGGAAGAAAGTCATGTGAAGTCTATGCTTAAAAGTCAAGAAACAACAATAAAGTCTGTGGTAAATCCGAACGAAGTCCAGGACATTGTGTTTCTGTGCCCTATTTTTAGTCAGGACGCGGACACAGGGAAATCGGTGGAATGTGACGGCCGTAGAAAATTGGTGCATCAGATATGTGTAGGTATGACAGATAAAACATTTTAAAATATGAGCAAGGAGTCTTTCCACTGTCCAGACTGTCTGCCATCAAACTCGGAGTCTGATAACTGTTTAGATTTGGATGGTGACTTACGGGCAATGATAGAAAATGTCCTTACAGTCGTTAATACCCTGTCAATCACCCTGGCTTCCCATGTTCAGTGATCAGAAAACCAAATGACACAACTAAAGGATGAAATCCACAGCATCAAATCGTGCCTTACGGTAAATTCCAAACAACTCGAAGCAAAAACTGAGAATATTGAAGATACCACAGCCCGTGTCAACAAAACAGTTGAAAAGTTTATCGAAAAAATTGAGAAAAAGCCTGCAATCTATCTAGGACTGCATCAAAAATAAACAGTCGACACGACTATCGTCCTCCAGATCAACTAGTACTATAAACGATCTTCCACAGGACACAACGTTGCAACTCTAGCTGAATCCTCATATCCATGCACACTGCCTCCGAAAAAAACGCTCCTGCTTGGAAGTTCAATACTAAAAGGAATCAACCCCAGGGGGTTAGCAAACACCGATGTAAATACTAATAGAGGTGGCACAAATCGAGGACATAAAAGGGAAATGTGTAAATAACAGAGCTTTCTATGATGCCAGTAGGTACCACTATATTTATAGACTTAGATAAGGCTAATGATTTAATAGATCATAATATCCTTCTACACAAACTAAAGATTTTAAACATGACTTCATCAAGTCTGGATTGGTTCTCATCTTATCTACAAAACAGTCCAAACAGTTGAGCAGGCAGCAGTTCTTCTTTCCAGACAGTACCGCAAAGATCCATACTTGGTCAATTAATGTTTATTATTTATATTAATGATATGCCACTGTATGTAAAACAAAAGGCCTTGTAGATATGTATGCAGATGATAATACCCTGCATGTAAAGGGAAATAACTCAATTGATATTGCCACAAATCTCATGTATTGAGATGGTGTACAAATAACAACATGAAACTTAACCAGCAAAAGACTACTAGTATGATCATTGCAAATAAGCATAAACTCTCCATTCAAAGTCCATTAAAACCGTATGTCAATGGAGAAGAAATTGTGTCGTCATCCTGTCAAAAGGTATTGGGCATATATATCTAAGAAAATCTTGGACAACCCAGGTAAAAAAGGTTTCTTCTTAATTGGCAGTTTCCGTCGCATTCCTTAGACAAATGAGCGGATATCCGACTACAAAAGCCAGGAAAGTTTATTATAACTCGTATACTCTCCCAATACCCGACTATGCAGCTATTGTGTGGGGAAATGGATTATCAAAAGAGCAAACCACTTAAATTATATAAATTCAAAAACAAGCTCTACGTATTATTTCCAAGTCCATGTGTATACGATCGGAGTATTGTAGGATATCAAACACAAGCAAAAGTACATTAGTTTGTGCATGCGGCTCTAGAATATGAAAGGCTTGTTTTGATTGGTCGACTCAATTATTCAAAGCACACATGCACGTGTGTAGACGACAATACGGAGAGCAAGATGGCAGACAGTGTCAACAAGTTTCTGTCCGATATGGACCCGGGACTTGTCCCATTTATGGACGAATTTTTAAAACTTTCCGTCACAAGTATAACGACAATGAGGTATTTATTGCCCAGAGATGTACACGAGATGAACCTGCCATTCGTTTTCAAACGTATGATAATCGATCTCATCATAAAGTTGCAGACCCCGGAGTCAAAATCGAAACTGGACTTAGCTAATTGTAATAGATACTCAGTAGTCAAATTACTTCAGACAATGCGTTTATAACGTGTGAAGTTGCTGTGATCGGGGACATTTATCATAGTAACGTTTTTGAACTGTACGTCATACTGTACACAACAGCCATTATACAATGTGCCTACTTGAAGTGTTTCGTTGTATACAAGTTTTCTGAGCTTACAAATAAAAACAAACGACACGTGTAAGAACTTAAATACGTCTTCTATTATATGTATATTGTTTGTAAATGTTAACGCTAATTCATTGGTTTAAAAAACCAATTCATTGGTTTAAAAAACCCAAAGAAGATGATCCGTACATCAGCTGTAGGCGCCGTGTATCCGTACATCAGCTGTAGGCGCCGTGTAACCTCTAACTGCCCATAGCTGATGATCAAATTTTCAAAGTTCGGATTTAGAAAAAGTATAATGTGTTTACATACGTTTGAATGTTCAGCAGGGTCCAATATATGTTCCTTTCCATAAACCAATGATTAAATGAGAAGAATTTGGTGTCAAAGACATAAAAAAAAACGTTTTTTCTCTTTCAAAGTGAAGCAGACAACATTTGCCATGATTTTCCGGTGAACACAAAAACGGAATACATGTGATGTTTAATAAGCGGAATACAAACAAACTCCATATCGTTTCGTTCCGTTTGAAATTCCCCCTGCTATATTGTACTAACCCAGGAAGCCATGTTTCAGAAGTAAGTCAGAGAATGCTACAACGACATGAGCATGTATTTTGAGTGTTCTATTCCGTAATATATTATATATTTGTGTCTGTGGCATACATATGTGATCTATATTACATGAGCCGTGAGTAGACATCGTTGTCATGAACTGTGAACCACTTAATTGAGTTATTCACTGTAAGATATACACGTGTTATCAGTCCACGTGGTCGAATGAAAACATCACACTTATGTTCTGCTGTCCTGGGCCAATCAGAATCGTTGTTAGTCTGCACGTTTGACAGTTCCAATGACGACATTCTAGTCACTAGTAGCGCAGTGCAATACTACAATACTCTGATCGTATACTCTTGGACTTTAACCGCTGTAAGCCTTGAGGAAAATAATACTCTGCCATTCACATTCAGAGTAAAATACCACATATGTATATTAGTCTACAAATCTTTAAATGAGATGGCATCTGATTACATTAAAGCTGGTCTAAATATGTGTACCGAAACGTATAGATATGGATTAAGATCTACATCTCAACAAAAACTAATATTGCCAAGATCAAGTTCTGAATTATTAAAAAAGTCATTTACTAACACTGAAGCAATGCTGTGGAATAACTTGCCGGTCAATATTAAAAATACGACGACAGTTTTGGTCTTTTAAGAAACACCTTAGGCAGCATCTGCTATCTCTTTAAGTCAAACCGGTTATTCCGCATAAACGAACAGGCCCCTGGTCATTGTTTACCATTTTGATTAACAGGTGGAAGCATATCCGTTGTAGCATGGTCAATGATTTATCGGAAAATGATCATACATAATTATGGGGTGATGTACATGTCTTTTAACCGCTGGGCGAGATGTCTACATTTGTGTGGTTGCTGTGACGAAGTGAAGGCGGTAATATTGCAAAAGTTTTGATGCAACCCGTTTCGTCTCTCGCGAACTCGTCCAGGTGTTGCCTAGTCCGAAAGTATGCCATACCGCAGCGACCGTCGTCGTCAACTTTTCAAACGCTACTTGTCCTAAACTAAATTAATTATGGGGCATCCTTAGGCCAATGGGACTCAATTTTGTGTAAACGGGGGTATGCCCCCCTCCCTGGGGGCAGAGGGGCGAGGCCAAACAATGGAATAGAGGTAAAACCTTAAAAATCCTTCTTCTACAGTAGGGATTGAGGGATTTCCTTCTAATTAGGCTCGAGCATTCTTGGGCCATGGGGACCCAGTTTTGTATAAATGTTGGGTGCCACGTGGCCCCGATGGGGGCAGAGCCTTATAGGGGAAATCGAGGTAAAACCTTTAAAATCCTTTTATCGAAGGGATTAGGGGATTTTATCCTAATTTAGTCTGTAGCATCCTTGGCCCAAGGGAACACAATTGTGTATAAGCAATGGGTGATGTCTCCCATGGGGCAGAAGAGGGGTTAGACTAGGTTTTGGGGGGAAAGTGCCCATCAAAGACCCCGCAGTCATGGGCCTGTGCACAGAGTATGCGCACCAGGCCCTTACCCATTCTCGGGGCTGCCCTCATGATCAGGGTGTCGCTGTGTCAACTGCTCCCGGTTGTTCTCGCCCACCCCACAAACTAGGCATCCGCCCTCCACGTTCACAAACAAATTGACCGGAGGTGGAGGGAGATGCAGAGGCAGCTGACCGCCATCGTCTTCCACTCCTCCTCCTCCTCCTCCTGGGCTTCCGGTCCTTTCCCAGTATCGCATATTCCATATCATCTATTCGTTATCTCTTTTATTATTTTAACCCCCTTTTATTATTTTTAATTATCTACACATACAATGCGAATACTTTTAAAATGAACCATTTTATCTGATTTTATCTTCGCTATTCACATGTTTGTTAAAAAAGTAAAATAAATAAATAAATCACCATGGCCCTAAATGACCACAGCCGTCGATGGGCCGATAAACATAAACAAACAAACAAACAAACCTTTCCCAGTGCCTCCTTCTCCGAATTGAGAGGAAAAGGCGCCCCCTGGAAAGGCACGGGCGCGGTTACCTCAACCGCCTCCTCCACTGGTCTCTGGGGTGCCCTGAAGCACCCCAGGAACCGTCGGACCGACTCCAGATCGGTCTCGACCGATGCCGTCCTAGTGATCCTGGGAGCAGGAATCACAGGGTCTTCCCCGGAGACCACGGGCAAATCCAGTATGAACTGGGGTGGGCTCATCCTGATTACAGGCTTGGAGCTCCACCCCCCGTCCTCCTCACTGGAGGCCAGCTCCTCCTCGGGATCCTGGTTTGTTTGTTTGTTTGTTTGATTTTGTTTAACGTCCTATTAACAGCTAAGGTCATTTAAGGACGGCCTCCCCTGGGTGCAAGATGCATGCGTGTAGTGTATGTGTGTGTATTTTGGGAGGCTGCGATATGTTCGTGTTTGTCTCCCTGTGATAGCGCGAAACTGATGCCGACTTTATAGTGCTACCGCACTGAAACATTCTGCCGAAGACACCCAGCAGGACGCCCCACCCGGTCACATTATACCGAGGACCTCCCCCTTGGATGGTGTCAGATACTCCGTAGAAGGGGAACTCTGACCAGTCCCCCTCCCCTTCAGGGCCCTCTGTCCTTTCCTCCACCTCCGGAGGAGCTAACTCCACCTCTGGAGGTGCCGCCTCCTCTGCACTCAGGAACTCCTCACTGGAGGAGTAATCTAAACGAAGGATGTAGTCCATTCTGTAAAGGAAAGAAAACCTTCCTCTACTATGATGAAATAGAAATACCCTTTTTTGAAGACCCGCTCTCAATTAAAGCTGTCTCCCTCACCTGCACCATGTGACTTCATTTAACAAGTCCCAGGAAATACAGAGGGATTTTGACTATCCTTGCTACTATCCCTAGAGCGCTTTTCTATACCCCTAGGTATAGTATTTTTTATATACCATACCACCAACTATGCTCTGCAATAGATTTCCCCCTGCAGGTAGGGCGTAAGAATTGTACCTGCTGCCCCCAATTGCATGATCGTAAGAGGCGACTAAATTTGGGACCTTATCTCTTCTCTCCTTTCTAAATAACTTTCTTCTTCCTAATGTCTCCCTTGACAATGCCTCACTTTTGGCCATTTGTTGAGCGTTCGCCCCTGTGAGGAAGGCTTTGGGTTCTGTCCCCTGGCCGAGACATACCAAAGTCTTTAAAAATGGTAGTTTCTACTCCTGCTTAACGCTCAGCAAATTAGGAGTGGGACGACTGGTTCGCCCGTTGTCAGTATAATGTGACCGGGTGGGGCGTCCTGCTGGGTGTCTTCGGCAGTATGTTTCAGTGAGGTAGCACTATAAAGTCGGCATCAGTTCCGCGCTATCACAAGGAGACAAACACGAACATATCGCAGCCTCCCAAAATACACACACATACACTACACGCATGCATCTTGCACACAGGGGAGGCCGTCCTTAAATGACCTTAGCTGTTAATAGGACGTTAAACAAAATCAAACAAACAAACAAAAAAGCAATAGATTTAGTGAACAACATAGTTGTCGATTTTCTGGGGTGCCATTGTCTGCCTCCCCGTGCGGGTACGTACCCCACTCGGAATGACACTAGCTTTCCTAGCGGCTCGTCAACGATTGGGCGCCCATGCGTTCCCACCAAGGGTTCGGGGGAACCTGCCCCCGTCGTGGGTTCTGGTCCTTGCATGCGCGGAATAGCTCGTACTTCTTTTGTTTGAGCTTCAACCCGTACATTCGGAATCTATCAAAAACTCGCTTCAGCTTGGCCAAGGTATCCTCGAAGGACTTCCCGAGTATTACTATATCATCTAAGTATACTAACACCCTCGACCATGTTAGTCCCCGTAGGACGAGGTTCTTCGCCCTTTGGGAGGTAGCTGGAGCGTTACAGACCGAAACCCATTCGGGTATGTTCAAATAACCCGTACCGAGTAATAAATGCTGTTTTCCTGCGATCCCCCTCATCCAGCACTATTTGGTAATAGCCTGAAGCCATATCCAGGGTTGAGAAGTACTTAGTTCCCTGGAGCGCGTCTAGGCAGTCGTCAGTATTCGATAAAGGGAAACGGTCCTTCACCGTCTTATCGTTCAGGGCCCGATAGTCCATACACCATCTAAGACTCCCGTATTTTTTCCTCACCAGCACCGAGCTGAGAACCATTCCGAGCAAGAGGGTTGTATAACGCCGGCAGCCAGCATTTTATCAAGGTGTTTCCTCTCCTGATCTTGGAAATGGGCAGGTGTCCGCCTCATTTTATGACGGACGGGCACCTCCATGCCAGTGTCTATCTTGTGGGTAATGTCCATCAAGCCGCCTATATCCAGATCATGGTGAGCAAATGCATCTTGATACTCTATTAGCAATTCCTCCAGCTGTTGACGCTGTTCTGGGTCGAGCTCCTTACATGATCTGTTTACCAGCTCTGCCAGGAAGTCAGGTACTCTTTGAGCAGTATCCACGAGGGGCACATCTTGGTCACACCTCAGGCCTTCCTCAGAGAGTGCAGGTACGATCTCCACGGACTCCTTTACTCCTATGCTCTGTCCTTTTTTCATTTTTAGGTCACCTGAGACAAAGTCTCAAGTGACCTATTGCGATCGCTTTTTGTCCGGCGTCGTCCGGCGTCCGTCGTGCGTCAGTAAACAATTTACATTTTAGAATTCTTCTCCAAAACCCCTTAACCAATTTCAATGAAATTTTGCAGAAACCTTCCATGGCCAAAGGTCAACTAAAATTGTGAATTATATGTTTAGAGGGGCTGGGCCAAAAAGGGTAAAATTTACTAAAATTTCAAAAATCTTTTTCTCAAGATCCAGATATGGTAGAATCAAATACTCTTCATAGATGTAAGTGTCTTAAGGTGCTTTACCACAATTATGAATTTCATGACCCTGGAGTCTCACGTTTCCCCCTGGGGAGGGGTAAACTTTACTATAGTTTATATAGGGAAATCTCATTTTGGACCAACATTTGTTTAATTGCCATTGGAAGTAATTCAATTTGGGTTAGCATTATCTGTATTGGATCGCAGTTTGATGGTATGTACATATCAGCCCTGACTGACCCCCCGGGGCTGATGGGTGGGGCCAAAAAGGGGTGAATGGACTGAAATTTCAAAAATCTTCTTCTCAAGACCCAGATATGGTAGAATCAAATAGTCTTCATAGATTGAAGGGTCTTCAGGTGCTTTACCAAATTTGTGAATTTTATGACCCTGGGGTCTCACATTTCCCCCTGGGGAAGGAGGGGGGGGGGCAAAATTTGTTATAGTTTATAATGGCAAATGATACTTTGAATATTATATGTTGATAACTTGATTGGAATTATAACCCTAAGTTGACAGTTTGAAACTTTGTAAATTTTGAGCCATCCCTACCCCCAAGGACTGTAGGGTGGGGCCAAATGGAGTCTGTGTGCTAAAACAAAATTTCATCATTTTCCCTGTATAAATATATCAGGTGACCGTTAAGGCCCATGGGCCTCTCGTTACTGACATGGCGGAGTCATTCACTACTCTCATAATGGAATGTTGTGCTCCCGGGGGTACCAATGCATTGGCTATTATAACTACCCCGGGACGTTGTGTCGGTTGGATCATGGACGTGCTCCCGTTGGGTTTAGCCCAGTCCACTTGACAGTGTCCTTTGGTGGTATTGTTACATTTTGTGCTACCTTGACAGCAGAAGATGTCCTCTATTCCTCTAACTTTAATGTGATAGGTATTGCCTGATTACCAATGAATAGGACGCCCGCATCTAGGTCGATGACACAGTTGTTCCGAGACAGGAAATCTACCCACAGCAACATGTCGTCCATGATGGGGCCTCACATACGGTCCAGGGTACCTCAGTGTTCCCTATTCCGATATGTAGGTCTTTTATTTCCCACACTATCTCCACATTGCCAGTAAAACCCCGGAGCCTCACTCGTTTTCCAAGCACCAGTGGCCCCTCAAGCTTGTCTACCAGCTCCCTCTTAATCAGTGTCATAGTTGCTGCTGTATCCACGACAGCTTGAATAGGAGTTCCATTCAAAGTGAGTGGTATGGTGATGCTACTGCCATCTGAGACCGCCAGCTTCACCTCCCTCAAAGGTTGGACCTCCTTTCTAGGCGTGGGTGATGGAGTACTTGATCTTTCTGCCTGGTTATTCCGTCCTTTGTCGTTACCCCAACTGGCGGGACCGTTGCTCCCTCTCTATGGTTCCGGGTTCAGAAAAACAAAAACTGAGTGCGAAACTAGATAGAAGACCAACAATCGGCGGGGGAATTCTTACAATTTTTCTTTTCCCTCTTTCAGCCTTTTTCGGTTCCCTAAAGGTTAAAGAAATTGGGATTTTTAGAATGATGGATAGTTGTTATTACTACATACGTTTATAAGAGGTATGGGTTCGGGAAGTAATGTACGGATTGGCTAGTCATGAGAGAGCGAAAAAGGTCAGGTAAGCCAATCACCGAACCTCGCTTTAAAATCGTAACGCTGACTGAAAAGGGAGCGGACTCCAGTTTAAGGATGAGACTCCGGGACCCGTTTTCCATGCAACAACAAGATGAGGAACATTATATGGATACATGTGCATAAGAAGGAAAGACGTGTGAAACAGGCACCGGAAGTGGACTTCATTTTAAGGAAGATATTCTGGAACCCACTTTCAACATAAGACTAGCAAGTTGATTTTCCTGCAGGTAGGGCGTAAGAATTGTACCTGCTGCCCCCAATTGCATGATCGTAAGAGGCGACTAAATTTGGGACCTTATCTCTTCTCTCCTTTCTAAATAACTTTCTTCTTCCTAATGTCTCCCTTGACAATGTCTCACTTTTGGCCATTTGTTGAGCGTTCGCCCCTGTGAGGAAGGCTTTGGGTTCTGTCCCCTGGCCGAGACATACCAAAGTCTTTAGAAACGGTAGTTTCTACGCCTGCGTAACGCTCAGCAAATTAGGAGTGGGACGACTGGTTCGCCCGTTGTCAGTATAATGTGACCGGGTGGGGCGAAATTAGAAATAATTACAAAAAATAGAAATACAATGTCAATATGAAAATATATACGATATACAATGTTCTGTCATCATCCATTTGTTTTGTCGCAAAATTGAATAATCAGACTATGTGGAGACAAAGAGAGATGTACAAGTACATGAAATTTGAGAAAGATCCGGGTTTTTTTTCAATAGAACAATACAATTTGCAATGTAAGAAGGACAAAGGCAACTTGAATATGAAATTGGTGAAAGAATCGAAACAATCTGATTAACAATCATATGTTACATGGCTTCGTTAACTTCGTACTACGGCTGAACATCTGAGTGTGCCGCGGTCAGGGTCACGTTCACGTGACCTTTATATTTATAAATACTCATTAAATTTTGACCACTCAGAGACCCTCTTTCAAAAGGGCGCTCGGAGTTGTAACAAATATGTCGGACATTGATGAGAATAATGCAAAAGTTCTGAAGTTATTTGAGATTGATCGTCTGAAACCCGAACAGAAAAAAAATCGAAGCTTTATTATTAAAGACTGTATGCCTACGCAATTATTACCCAATGGGTACGTTTTCCTTGGCGTCGTAGAAACGTCAGTTCCCGCCGCCATATTTGTTTTGGAAAACTAATCTGTTCGATACCCTTTCGCTATTTATCTATCAACCATGATATTCCGATTCGCTGGCAAACTTTTGCCAGCGCGCCTCTGATTGGTTCATATAAATTTCAATTGAACGTGACCCTGACCGCGGCACATTCACATGTTCAGGCGGAGCTATGTAACAGATGATTTAATCAGATTGAAATCGAAATCAATTGTTTTTCTGATCGGTCTCAAAATTATACACAAAGAATTAGCGAAGAGAACTTATTATGACATCTGAGAAATATCACTGCATTACTTCAGACGAAAAAGTCGGAACAAACTTCAGCTGTACAAAATCTATTATGATGAGTCTAAAACATACTATATACGAATTGGACCATACACATGAAATTTCAGAAGGATCAAAAAAGCATTTTCTGACAAATAGCCATGCGATGACTTCTCAAGAAATAACGATTGCAAAATTAACATTACCGACGAAGGGCAGTTTGGTTTGAAATATAGAAAATGAAATTTAAACTGAAATATAGAAATACACAACATACATGTATACAAACAGTAAGTGATATCCGATAGTTCCGATTTTACGCTCCAGCCAATAAGACATGTGCAAGGACTTCCAAATACTAATAATTTATCCTTTATGAACGCTATTTCGCAACAGGTTGCCAATTTACAGAGGACTGTTGAAACACTCGCTTCTCATCATATGCAATATATACACTTGTATCGGACAAGATTGAGGATTAAAAAGTTTATAGATACATGTTTATCATATCAGAAATTGATGGTGCAGACCAATATAAAACTGAAAATAACCCTGGATCGGTTCTCAACCACTAATGTGGCGCCTCCCTGAGCAGAGATACCAGATCCCAAGTAAGTTTGGCTGCGAAATTCCCAGAATTACTCAACATTTGTCGCAGGTTGCTTGTGTCCGACTTCCGATAGAGTGTTTCAATAGTTCTCTGTAAATTGACAACCTGTTGCGAAATAGCGTTCATAAAGGATAAAACATTAGTATTGGGAAGTCCCCAATTGCATGATCGTAAGAGGCGACTAAATTTGGGACCTTATCTCTTCTCTCCTTTCTAAATAACTTTCTTCTTCCTAATGCCTCACTTTTGGCCATTTGTTGAGCGTTCGCCCCTGTAAGGAAGGCTTTGGGTTCTGTCACCTGGTCGGGACATACCAAAGTATTTAAAAATGTTAGTTTATACTCCTGCTTAACGCTCAGCAAATTAGGAGTGGGACGACTGGTTCGCCCGTTGTCAGTATAATGTGACCGGGTGGGGCGTCCTGCTGGGTGTCTTCGGCAGTATGTTTCAGGGAGGTAGCAATATAAAGTCGGCATCAGTTCCGCGCTATCACAAGGAGACAAACACGAGCATATCGCAGCCTCCCAAAATACACACACATACACTACACGCATGCATCTTGCACACAGGGGAGGCCGTCCTTAAATGACCTTAGCTGTTAATAGGACGTTAAACAAAATCAAACAAAGAAACAAACAAACAAGTATTTGGAAGTCGTCTCATTGGCTGGAGTGTAACATCGGAACTATCGGAAATATGTCAAATGTTGTACATGAACACTTACTAAAAATATAAATAAAACGGTCTTCAAAATACCATACTCCCTTTATATCTGAAACGCACACAGAACAAAACAATTTTATAATAGACACCACATTTCATCATCAATATATATTATTATATTACCAATGTGTATTTGACAGTCTTTATTTTCTTGCTGTTTTCAGGTTACCTGGCCATAGGTCATGGTAACCTATTGTGATAGCCTTTTGTCCGTCGTCGTGTGTTAACTTTAACTTGTGAACACGATAACTTGAGTAAATGTTAACCGAGTTTGATGAAACTTTGTATGCAGCCATATATCAATAAGATCCCGGAGGAGTTCCTAAATGGGAATTATTCGACAGTTACTTACAGAGTTATTGCCCTTTGTAATATTATTATTGGACCTTGTGAACACGATAACTTGAGTCAATGTTGACCGAGTTTGATGAAACTTTGTATGCAGCCATATATCAATAAGATCCCGGACTCTAAATAGGAATTATGGTTTGACAAGGTGTGCAAGTAAACAAGTAGTTCTATATCATACAGTATATGTAAAATCATTAATATTAAAAAGGTAAAGATGATAATCATAGAGCAGTCCCTTATACATGTGCTTGTTATTTCATTGTAATTTCAAATAAGAAACAATTTCAAACTCATTACTGTCGCTCACAAGCCCCCTACCGGTGAAACTGAGGGGACTAAAGGTTTTGTCTGCGTCCGTCCGTCCGTCTGTCCGTCGCCAAAATCTGCAGGTTAAAGTTTTGTAATGGCTTACCATTCGCTTAATAATGATGTTAGGATGTTGATTCTCAGCATAGAGGTTCTTTAGGGGTCTAGCATTAATGCTGTGGATTGAAAATGGAAAATAATTTTATTTTTTGGGAGAATTTTTGACTTGTTTTGGACTTAACTATCCTGGCCAAAATGTTCAGGTTAAAGTTTTGTAATGGCTTACCATTCGCTTAATAATGATGTTAGGATGCTGATTCTTAGCATAGAGGTTATTTTGGGGTCTTGCATTAATGTTGTTAAGTGAAAGTGAATAAATAATTCTTGTTTTTTTATTTTTGACATGATTTGGACTTAACTATCTTGGCCAAAATCTGAAGGTTAAAGTTTGGGGGCCGGTAGGGGACATGAATTGATTCATGATCAATACCCACAGAATGCTTGTTAACTTTTACATTGACTCGATCCTGGATATCCTGACTCTGACCTTTGTCGAAATTGACCTGGTGTAATGTGATCCGCAAAAACGGATTGTCGTTCCTGCCTCCATGTGGCGTTGCATGGAATATACCATAATATTGACCAATCTAATCATTTATTTTCTACGATATTAAAACGTAAATTTCGAGGTCACAGAAACTTTAAGCTGAACCAAAGCCTTTCTCAATCTAATTAAAATCCGATCTCTCATCATCACAGTATATAGTGTAATGAGACAATTGATTTTAATTAGGTTAAACTCGGTGTGAAAACGTTTTTACATTCAATGACCCACAGGCACTAAGTAATATTATGTTTAAAGGAATTGGGATTTAAATAAAAACTACATTAGTGATAAAAACGAAACATCATAACACACTTGAGCTCTTATACTGAAGGACATGATCGATATCAAGACGTTTAATGGTTTCATAGATCGATACGGTATATTTGATGTTTTAGCTTATCTTACTAGATTAACAGTACCATGGTATTTGTATTTTTCCCATTTCAAACAGTATTAATGTGTCAAATTCTCCTTTCTTTTTATCACAATTTAAGGTGCGGATTCATGCTTTACAAATTGTCCACCTTATTTATTCCCTGTTGAATTTCAATACAAACAGTAACAAATTGCTCGCGTAAATCATTCAAAGAGTCTACATTCTTTTACTTGTCGGTGACAAACAGTGAAACTTCGTTAACTCTTATATTTCATAAAATATTAGGAATATCAGATGTTCCGTAGACTCCGACAACAGTAGTAAAAAAGAAGAAAAAAAACACCACAAAACCATAAACGTGGTGCATTTTTTATACGTGCTGATCATAGTTATAACAAATGATTTGTGGTATCTTTCAAAGTTAAAAATCACATAACATTAGACGTAGAGACAAAATACTGTTTAATTTGGGTTTCGAGTATGCTTGATTTACATAGATTAACGTCGGTAGGTATGGCTGAATTTTACTCTCCATGTCGAGTATTATACAGGTAAATATGGACATTCCTAATCCTCTGCTCTTATCGCAATAGTAAGCACCGATTCGTTCTGCTGACATCTCGTGATCCTCTATGTTCCGATCGCTGTGATTCATCGCGATTCGACTTGTCATCGCAAACCATCATGATTGAGTCCTGATGACTGATCGGCATAGATGACATATCATCGCAAAACACGATGATAAGAGCATGAGGGGCACGCGTCATCCTGAATCTTGATGATTAGTGTTTCACTTGGAATATCTAAAGGCCGTAATGTATAGCTCCGCCCCTTGACACGAGGGTGACAAAACCTCGGCGGTCATAGGATAAAACATACAAAATTGGCACTCGCGACGAATCGGATATATCACACTCGTGTTGATGGACTCGTGTGATATATCCAATACATCATTCATGCTCATTATGTATCGTCTATTTGTTATCTCTTTTATTATTTAACCCCCTTTTTAGGTCACTTGAGACAAAGTCTCAAGTGACCTATGATATCACACTCGTGTTGACGGAATCGTGTAATATATCCAATACATCATTCATGCTCATTATGTATCGTCTATTTGTTATCTCTTTTATTATTTAACCCCCTTTTTAGGTCACCTGAGACAAAGTCTCAAGTGACCTATTGCGATCGCCTTTTGTCCGTCGTGCGTCCGTAAACAATTTATATTTTCGACTTCTTCTCCAAAACCCCTGAACCAATTTCAATGAAATGTTGCAGGGACCTTTCATGGACAAAGGTCAACAAAAATAGTTGTCGGTTTAGTCCCAAGCCCCCAAGGGCCTGAGGGGCGGGGCCAAAAGGGGGCAAATTTCAAAAATCTTCTTCTCAATACCCAGATATGGTAGAATCAAATACTCTTCATATATGGAAGGGTCTTAAGGTGCTTTACCAAAATTGTTTATTTCTTGACCCTGGGGTCTCACGTTTCCCCCTGGTGAGGGGGGTAAACTTTACTATAGTTTATATAGGGAAATCACATTTTGGACCAACATTTGTTTAATTTCCATTGGAAGTAATTCAATTTGGGTTAGCATTAATAGTATTAGGTAGCAGTTTGAAAGTATGCACATATGAGCCCTGACTGACCCCCAGGGGCTGATGGGTGGGGCCAAAAAGGGTTGAATTGACTGAAATTTCAAAAATCTTCTTTCTCAAGACCCAGATATGGTAGAATCAAATACTCTTCATAGATGGAAGGGTCTTAAGGTGCTTTACCAAAATTTATTATGGTTTATAATGGCAAATGGTACTTTGAATATTACATGTTAATAACTTGATTGGAATTATAATAAACCTTGAGTTGACAGTTTGATACTTTGAAAATTTTGAGCCAGCCCTACCCCCAAGAGCTGTAGGGTGGGGCTCAAAGGAGTCAGTGTGCTAAAATGTCTTCATTTTCCTTGTTTAGAATCAGAGGTGCTGGTTTCAAATACTTTTTAGTCTGAAATCTGTATGCTAGATATTAAATAAGGTGGTTTTATTGTTTTTTGTCACTTTGAATAATATTTCTGTTCATGTTAAAAATAAAATCAACTCTGTATAAATATATCAGGTGACCGTTAAGGCCCATTGGCCTCTTGTTATTTTAATTATCTACAATTACAATCCGAATGCTTTTAAAAAATGAACATTTTTATGTGATTTTATCATCGCCACTCGCATGATTGAAAAATAACAAAATTAAACACTTCTGAAAAAGTGAAAATCCAACCAAAAAAATTGTGCTGTTTTCCAAATTTGAAAAAGAAATCGTACTCTGCGTAACCTGGAAAGATAAATTAGATTTGCACTAATTTTTGATAAATGAATTTGCCAACTACAATGATCTAACTAATAAGAAGAGTAATCTTCCATTTTTCTGCATGATTAGACAGTTAACACTATTATGAAGTCCAGTAACAGTGGAATTACCTTCCCTTGACAAATTTTGGAACTTTCCAAAATTAGTCAAATTTTCCTTGTTCTATCCTTTGTATGCGTCTTTGATGTTGAAGATCCTGAATAGTGCTTCAAGGTTTACTGAAAGGCAAATTTATGATTAGTTAGCTACTTTCCATGTATTATTTCGAAATTTTTGGTCAAATTTAATTTTCGAAAATTCACCATTTCTTAACCTTCTGCCATTTTTAGGATATGAAGCATAGTTAAACGACGAGGATTCCGAATGAAAAAGTTGAGATAACTTGTACGTTTGTAAAGAATTGTTAAAACAACTAAATCCTCCGGATAGTAAACCCTATATTTAGGTACGTGTTTTCAAAAGTTTTTGAGATACCGAGACGAGTTATCTGCCCTTTGCTTGAGCATCGCTACCTTCGTATCTTTGCGAAATCTCGTAATTGAAAGGTACACAAAATGTTATACTGACTAAAAGCGACAGATTGCTCAAATAAAGGAGTAAGTATTTGTCGGAAGTGCTACGTAAGGTAGCTGCGCAAAAGAGAATCTGAAAAAGATCATTTTGAAGATGAAACTACTAGAAGCTTTCCTCTCTTAACAAACAAGGACCTGATTTACGGGTCCTATTCACATACAAAAATGTTATCTTTGTTTTTACAATATTAATTCGAAGCAAAAACGTACATATTTAGGATAAGACCAACTCATCCTAAATAGTTCAGAACTGTGTGTTCTATTTTCGAACTGTGTTCAATGCTCAATGCTAGAGCTGTGTGTTCTATTCTAGAACTGTGTGTTCAATGATAGTCTTTGCTAGAACTGTGTGTTCAATGCTAGAGCTGTGTGTTCTATTCCAGAACTGTGTCTTCAGTGATAGTCTTTGCTAGAACTGTGTGTTCAATGCTATCGGTTACACCGATGTTATAGAGAGAACTTTTGTTCGGTGTGTTCGTGAGAACCGGATGAAATTTGAGACATTGATGAGCTATTGGGCTCAAGTGTGTATAAGTAGTTGCCACAGCGGCGGTGATGACAAGAACGTTGTAATTAGCCGTAGGTGTTATACCACATTTCGCGTGATTGTCCGCAGAAAAAAAAAATGGAACGCGCAGCGTGACTTTTGGGGTCCTCACAGCAGCAGCAAAGGCAGCAGGGAAATAATAATCCACGAGGGAAGTTTGGTGGGGGTAACAAAAACAGTAATACTGATACTGCAGGCAAGCAACGGAGGGTTAGCGGTGGTACGCATGACACGGCAGCGCTGTGTACTGTGACGCAGGGTTGTTTACATAAGTGTTGTGCGGAGGATAAGCAAATAACTTTAGAATGCGGACATCATCTTCCAGTAATAAGTGTAGTTTGCGGAGATAATACAGAAAAACGATTGCCAGTGTTGGAAGGTCTGACTAACAGCAATGAAGTATTGGTTCTCCGAGACACTGAGGCGGTGTGACCCGTGGTATGGAAAAGAGCTGGCTGGTGCTGTGTATAGGGGAGGGTGTACAAATGTTTTGTTATACCTTTAATTATTGATTTCTACGAAAACAAACCATTTATTAAGTACATATATGATAACAAATGAAATGAATTCAACAATTTTAATTCTGAAATAAATTCAACAAAACATGGATTTATAAATTTGTAAACTGTCAATTATATTCTATTTATAATTATTTATCACAATAGAACATTAGTTGAAAGAGCATGACTTGAATTGTTTGTCTGGATCTGTCCGTTTCTCTAGATCTCCACACAGATAGTTTCCATATTTTCTATTTGAGGCAATTCGAGAAAATCCACATTGTTCAGGTCAAATAAAGAAAGCTCAGGTGCACGAGATGTTGAAACCTCACCACAATTTACACTTCTAGTATTCTGGGGCAAGATTTTATTTGCTAAAAGCAGCGGACATTTCATGTTTTTTGGATTCACTCAGATGAGTTGAATAATGTTTTAAACAGGTTTCAGATTTGTGTATGGATATTCCAATAATATGTCTCCCTTCATAACCACTTTCATCCAGGAGAGTGATGCAGGTAGCACGGATACAGTGATCTGTATAGGTTGTAGATAGACCTGCTTCTTTGCTAATTGTCGCCATCATTGCACCAAGACTGTTTTTACCGACGACCATATTGTCACTTTCTTTCAAGCTTCCTTTGGGTCGTTTCCAAAGAAATTCACGGTCCGAGTTCAGCTTTGAAACATATTTCTCAAAACTTAAGACTGGACAGGCAGGGTTACCTACAATGTAGTATGTAAAGGAAAATAATGACTAACCTTTTTAAACAGGACTGAAGTAAAATACATGTATCATCGTTGAAATAAATTAAGGACCATAAAAATAGGACATTTGTGCATTGAACGTAGACATTAACATGGTGAATTTAAATGGCTGAAAAGTGAAATATTAAGTTTAAAACGTAATTACATAGATTCAGATTATAGGCCTACCTGGTTTTTCGTACATTCTTGCAGACGACCGGAAGCAGACGTGAGCAATACTTCCTATAGGGATGCCACTATTGGTAATTGCTTGATGGCGGAAGTTTACGAGTAACGGCCGGGAAGTACCGAAAAGTAATGAGCTGTGACGTAAGCAGTCAACATTTTTTTGAGGCAAACATCTGGAATTTCGAACTTTTTTCACTATAGAAGAGTATAGAGAATAAAAAGTAAAGGTATAACAATTTCCAATGTTGTAAACCTGTGGGGGAGATGTTTGCCTGTTGAGGGACATCCTCAGTGGTAGCTGTCAAGTGACGAGAGGCTGATGTTGGGACATAACAAAACACCTGTGTGTGTGCGGGGTGGAAACTTGTAATGTTAATTTTCAACTATTTATGTTTACATTGTATAATCAAGTTTGGGTTAATTTTCACACACAAATTGTGGTGTTCTGCGTCATCACGTGTATTCTCATTTCTTCGTCTTAATGTCTCCCTTGACAATGCCTCACTTTTGGCCTTTAGTTGAGCGTTCGTCCCTGTGAGGAAAGGTTTGGGTTCTGTCCCCTGGCCGAGACATACCAGAGTCTTTAAAAATGGTAGTTTATACTTCTTAATGCTCAGCTATTTCGGAGTGGGACGACTGGTTCGCCCGTTGTCAGTTCAATGTGACTGGGTGGGGTGACCTGCTGGGTGTCTTCTGCAGTATGTTTCAGTGAGGTAGCACTATAAAGTCGGCATCAGTACCGCGCTATCAGAAGGAAGACAAACACGAACATATCGCAACCTTCCCCCCCCCCCCCCTTCCATTCCTGTTGCGGACCTGTTTGAACATCTGGGATGTAATGTCATAATGTAGCTATCCAATTTCTATTGTGCGTGTTGACTTCAATTTTATTGCCAGAGAGGTGTGATTTCTTTCTTCGATTTTCATCAGGTGTATATTTATTTCCAGCCTCTATCATTTTGAACGAGTTTTTTTCTCAAAGATGCAAAGTGTGCGTTTTTTCTATCGGATGAGGCATTTCCTTTATTTTCTGATGACGTCTTTCCATGGTCCGTTCAGTGCAATTATGTCACCTTCGTGGGGTAAATATTCCATCAAAGTCGTCACTCATAACCGGCATCACATAGCTGTCAATCAAACAATAGCGTTCGCCCCTGTGAGGATGGCTTTGGGTTCTGTCCTCCAGCCGAGACATACCAGAGTTTATAACAAGAGGCCTAGAGGGCCTATATCGCTCACCTGAATGTTTAAAATAATTGGTATGAAGTAAAGATATAGCACTCCATGGTAGGTGATGTAAGTACATATGAAATTTCAGAAAAATCCATCGAGAACTTGAGGTAAGCGAGAACAAACTTCAAACAGAGGGCATTCATGTTTTGTAAAAGCATCAGTAATGTAAAAGATCACTTTGATTTTAATGCCCATTACAAAGTATGCAAATATTAATTGTTATACCCATTACATTTTGTACTGGATATGCAGATACAAGTAGCTGTCTTTTTAAAATTGGTTTTAGTATTACACCTTACCCTAAGTAAATGTTGCGCGTGTAATACAAATTTAATAAGTACATTTCAGAAGCAGCTTACTGATGTGTAGCCAGGCATTTCACAGTCTTATCACCAGGTGTCTCACAGATGTGTCAATAAGGAATCATTATTATTATTATTATTATTATCTGTCTTCAAAGATGTACAAATGTATGTCTTGAGAAACTAGACTTGCATAAGTCTGTGATTTTATTTCGACTTGCATTAAAACATAATTATACTAAATTTACTGAAATATCTTTAATTATTTCTTTTTAATATGTTTTCAGTAAACATGAGAAAAACTAAAGTTGAATATCAGAAAAAATACAAAGAAAGAAAAAAGATGAAGTTAGGCATAAAAACGGAGTGTGAAAGAGTCGAGACATTATGTTAAAACAGAAAATGTGGCAAGGAGGATAGCAAACAGGGACAAGCTCAAGAGATACAGAAAAATAATGATAGCATACAGCCTCAAATTAATAATAATAAGAAAGCTTCAAGAAAACGTAGCAGCAGAGCTCTGTCACGGGCACATAGAAAAATCAATAAAATAGAAGAATCTGAATCTGTTGCACGAAAGAAAATCTGGAAATACAAGAAACGAATTGAACGACTCACAAAACGCTTAGATGAACAAAAGAATGGCAAAAAAGATAAATATACCCCCATCCTAGATTCGGTACCTCTGACACCAACGTCACAAGCAAGCCAATAAAGATATCCTTTCATGTGGAATTTCAGCCAGTAATGCCAAAAATGTCAGAAGAAAATTAATATTTAGTAACTCACTGGTAGAGGAAATCAAATCAGCAGAAAGTCAACTATAGTTAATCGGATCATCAGTGGTAAAATGATCAGGAAGTATCGCCAGGGACGCAATTTATCAACATTTGGAATCAGACGTCAGACTTTAAGCCGAGAACAGAGTAAAAAAAATGAATTCAAAAGACGTAAACGTTTAGCTTCAAAACAGCATATCATCAACCATAACGTGTTAGTATTTTTAGAAAGAGACGATAACTCTAGTCAGCTCCCAGGAAAGCAGGATTACAAAAATACCAACAGAGAAACAAATCGGAAAAGGATTTTATCTGACTATATGACTAATTTACATTTGAAACACTACTGGGACTACCATTAACACAACATCTCTCGTTCTTTTTTTGTTGCAAACTAAGACCAGAACACATTTCTTTGTTGTCATTTTCCAAATACCAAAGTTGTCTATGTCTTCAACACCAAAACATGGCACACAAACTGAAAGCTTTGAAATCAGGTGGTATTTCCATGTAGTTTACACCTATAAGAGCCACACGAATTTAGTCTGCCGAAGTTATTACCGAAATTTCACTATAAAAATGTCCAAATTTAGTACAATGTTTTAAATTACAAAACCATAAATGTCCAAATTTGTTAAAACTGTACGCATATCCTACTGCTGCTGCTCAGCCGTCGCTCTCGGGGCAGAGACGTGTCCCACTCTCGTCAGGAACGCCGAGGTGGAGATGGCATCTTGGTCATACTGGTCCCACATCTCCGCTACCTTCCCCTGGATTCGGCGGTAGGTCGTCCTCTGGTGCATCTGTAGTGATGACTCGGGACACCATTCTCATCTGGATCCTTCCTTCAGGAGCAGGGGAACCAGGATGTAGAACGGCAAATTGGTCCGTCCCGCTTTGCCGTTCAATCTATGATGCCAACCTGTAACAGATAAAGTAAAAGATATGTAAATACGTGTATGGCAAGTACGTGTAGTTATTATTTACATACTTTTACCCAGTCGTTCAATGTAATAAAATATCAGAATCCGAATTTTCTGGTATAATGGTTGAACGGTAGATCGACTATCGGATAGTAGATGATGACGATTCATATGTGAACACAACATTAAAAAAACCATTTCATTGCCAAAACAAATTATTTATTTTAAAAACCTTCCACAGCTGACTGACCTCCAAGGCACTCCGTCAGCTTCCGGAATACCTACAAGTGAAAAGACTACACATGAAAAAAGCTATTTTCGTTTATGATGGTGTGAATGAAAGTACCAACAATGTGATATTTTGAATTACCAAAATTCTACTAACGTTGAATAAAACTATATCAGAATATCAGAAAGTCAATGATATATATATTTTTATCTAATGACCAATTACGTGCAGCTTCGTAGTCCTGCGTCCTCCGGCTGGATGAAGGCCAACGGAACCTGCTTGCAGGAGTCGTCCTTCTGAAGGAATGCGTGTACGGAGTACAGCTGTTTGAAGGGATCCTTCCGTACCTATTAAACAAATTCAAATGATGAATATGCTGTTATTCTGTAACGAGTTGAGACAGCGTGCGTCGTTCCATCAATATAATGTTTAAAACAACAGAGCTAATTACAAAAACATAGTATAATTATAACGGGACGTATATATATATGAACATTGATGTATATTTCAATAAATATATAAGTATAACGGGACGTATATATATATGTGTAAACATAACAATTATTAAGTATACAGAAATACCACAAAAAATAAAATTAACTTAATGATTAATTTGACAATTTCTAAACTAAAAAACATATCGCTTACCGGTACCACACGTTCTATTATGCTGCCATCTATTTCAGCCATCGCACTGCAGTGCAGGTCGGATCACACTGTCGCACTCAAAACATTTCGTTGATGCTGGTCTCATGGTCTCATTCAAATTCAAATGATATGTGAAGATTTTGCTATACATTCGTCCAATTTATTACACCCTCTGACCAATACCGTAAATTGTTGTTTTAATTGAGTCACTCCGATGTACTCCGACTTACTCTGTTAAAATAACAAAGACCCTCCTCCCATATCTAAATTATTATTAGTTAATATTGTAACTATTTTTAGCTCACCTGGCCCGAAGGGCCAAGTGAGCTTATCCCATGGTGCAGCGTCCGTCGTCCGTCAACCTTTTCCTTTAAAATGCTACTTGTCCTGAATGGCTCAGAGGATTTTGACCAAATTTGGTCAGAAGCATCATTGGCCAAAGGGTTCTTAGTTTTGTATAAACGGAGCGTATAACCCCCCTGGGGGCAGAGGGGCGGGGCCAAATAAAGGGAAAATAGGTAAATCTTTAAAAATCTTCTTCTTCTCAACCAATAGAAGGATTTTGACCAAATTTGTCCTAGAGCATCTTTGGACGAAGAAGACTCAAGTTTGTATAAACGGAGGGTGTGGCCTCTTTGGGGGCAGAGGGGCGGGGCCAAATAGGGGAAGGAGAGGATTTTTTCTCTCCTACTATACAAGTGAAGGGATTTAAACCAAATGCAGTCTGAAGCTTGGTCAGGAGCATCATTGGCCAAAGGGTTCTCAGTTTTGTATAAACGGCCGGTAAAGCCCCCCCCCCCTCCCCCTCGGGGCAGAGGGGCGGGGCTAAATAAGGGGGAAATAGGTAAATCTTTAAAAATGTTCTCCTTCTCAACCAATTGAAGGATTTTGACCAAATTTGTCCTAGAGCATCTTTGGACAAAGAAGACTCAAGTTTGTATAAACGGAGGGTGTGGCCCCTCTGGGGGCGGAGGGGCAGGGCCCAATAGGGGATTTAGAGGATTTTTTTTCTCCTGCTATACAAGTGAAGGGATTTTAACCAAATGCAGTCTGAAGCATGATTAGGGACAAAAGAATCAATTTTGTATAAACTGAGGTGTGTGGGCCTCCTTCTAAGGGCAGATGGGTGGGGCCCATTAGGGGAAATAGAGGAAAACATCAAATATCCTTCTCCTTTTGTACCGATGAAGGGATTTTGACCAAATTTGGTCTGGAGCATCATTGGCCAAAGGGTTCTCAGTTTTGTATGAACGGAGGGTATGGTCCCCCTGGGGGCAGAGGGACGGGGCCAAATAGGGGAAAATAGGTAAATCTTTAAAAATCTTCTCCTCAACCAATTGAAGGATTTTGACCAAATTTGTCCTAGAGCATCTTTGGACAAAGGAGACTCAAGTTTGTATAAACGGAGGGTGTGGGCCTTCTGGCGGCATAGGAGCGGGGCCCAATAGGGGAAATAGAGGATTTTTTTTCTCCTACTATACAAGTGAAGGGATTTAAACCAAATGCAGTCTGAAGCATGCTTAGGGAGAAAAGAATCAATTTTGTTTAAACTGAGGTGTGTGGATTCCCCTTCTTTGGGGCAGATTAGTGGGGCCCATTAGGGGAAATAGAGGAAAACATTAAAGATCCTTCTCCTTCTGTACCGTTGAAGGGATTTTAACCTAACCAAACTTGTTTTAGAGAATCTTTGGGCAAAGGGAATTGAATATTTATAAATGGAAGATGCAACTTTGTTACTTGTACTCCTTTGATAAACCTGAATGGTACTCAGCAGGTTTTAAATTGAAAAATAAAATACCAGGTGAGCTATTAAGGCCCCTGGGCCTCTTG
>NW_018480077.1:616917-622890 GCF_002113885.1 Mizuhopecten yessoensis | reverse complement strand
GCTCAGGATGTTGATATTTAGTTAGTAGCATATGCTGGGATCAAGGACTACTATGTTTGTTAAAGTGAATGACTTTGACTTATATTCAAGGTCACAGGGGTCAAATTTGTTTAAAATCTTTAAACAACCTCTTATGAATAACCATGGGTCCCAGGATGTTTATACTTTGCAAGTTGCATCCTGAGATGAAAGCCTATACAATGTGTTCAACATAATGACTTTGTTCGACTTTCAATCACAGGGGTGAAATGTTTAAAAACAAAATAACAGGGTCTTTTGAACGAATTTTAATCATAAATACTGATATTTTGCCTGTAGCTTTATTTTAGATCACTTTTAAGGTTACAAGTGTGAGTTTTATACCAGGTGAGCGATGCAGGCCCATTGGGCCTCTTGTTTAAATTAAACACTGAAGTAGAAAACACTATCGCAAAGGCATTTGAGACTGATGAGGGTCAATTATCAATGAAAACACAACACAATTATAATGTTTTTATCTTTAAATGTACATATCTTTATTTCTTGAAAGCGCATGTAACTTTATTAACATAATATCAAGTTATATAATTGTATTACGCACTTGTAGTACCTGCAGTACTATACAGTATATACTATATATAGGGTGGGCCGTTTTAACTAGGGCCGTTACTGCTGTGAGGCCGTTTTAACCGGATTCGGTTTACACCCAGATGTTTTTTTTATCGCAAATGTAGCAAATAAGGATGATGTGTCGGACTTTTTTTTTCTAGTTTTCCCACCAGTCATGTTATAAAGTACCATGTGTGGAAGCGAGTGAAAGGTGTGGAGAACAAAAGTTGTGAATAAAGAAGAAAATGCAAATTTATTTAAATCTGTTTTTTCGACCGAATGTTTAAAAGTCTTGTATAGAAAGTAAAGGAGCAATTCAAACAAATAAAAATGATGAAAGACAACTTGAGTGACGACCACGTCATTGTGCAAATGGATTTTGCTGAAAACTATTCTTGTAAATCCAAGGAAGATGTCCAGTGTTCTTATTTTAATGGAAAAAAACTTGTTACTTTACACCCATGTGCTAACAATGACACTCTCCTTCATAGAAATGTTATCTACACTTCAGAAGAACTCTCCCACAATTTCCCAACAGTTTTCTGTTTTCTGAACAAATCAGTTCATGATGAAGTGAAAATGTTAAAACCCAAAGTCAGTCATAAACACTACTGGACAGATGGTCCCACGTCCAAGTACCGTAACAAGTACATGTTTGCCATTCTCAACCGCCACATAGATCAGTTCCGTGTTCTTGCTTCATGGAACTTTTTGAAGCAGGACACGGAAAAGGGCCATGTGACGGTTTAGGCGGTACTGCTAAGAGGATGGCCGACAAAGCAATATGTAGAGATGCTGCACAAATACAGTCAGCATATGATTTCTTCCTGTGGGGTTCATCTTTAGATTCCGCTATCATATACAGATATAAGTCAAAAGAAGAAGTTAGAAGAAATATAATCTTATTTGACGATATAACCAAGAATTCAAAGTCTGTTGTTGGTACTTTTCAAATCCACTCAGTTGTATCGTTTGGATCTAAAAAAAGTCAAAGTGCGAAATACTTCATGATACTGCTCAGACTGCTGGGATAGAAATAGTTCATTTACAGGGTTGAGTACTGGATGGTCATCGAAAACTATATTTTGAAAAGTCAAGTAAAAAACGAACAATAAACTTTGGTCTTGGTGCCGAAAAGTAGAATGCTTTTGTTGACACATAAACTGTTGACAAAATGTGGGATGTGTTATTTATTGCAATGTACGATCTTTTAGGGTTTTCCATTGTATCAATTTTTTAACATTTTTCAATCATTACCTATGCCGAGATCGATACCCACCATTTATACAAAACGGAATCCAATTGGCCCAAGGATGCTCCAGACTAAAAAAGGATAAAATCACTTAATCTTGATGGTCGAAGAAGAATTTTAAAGGTTTTGCCTTTATTTCTCCTATTGGCCCCGCCCTTCTGCCCCCTGTGAGACCACAACCACTAGTTATACAAAATTGTGTCCCCTTTGCCCAAGGATGCTCCAGACTAAATCAGTATAAAATCCCTTTATCCCTATGGAAAAAGAAGGATTATAAATGTTTTACCTCTATTTCTCTTATAGGGACCCGCCCCTCAGGTCCCAAGGGGGCCACACCCACCGTTTATACAGAATTGGTTCCCCTTTACCCAAGGATGATCCACACCAAATATGGAAAATCCTTTCATTCCTACAGAAGAAGAAGGATTTTAAAGAATTGTTTGCTATGTTTCCCCTATTGGGCCCCACCCCTCAGGTCCCTGGGGGCCAGACCCACGGTTTATACAAAACAGGTTCCACTTCACCCAAGAATGCTTCAATGAACCATTTAAACCAAATTGAGTTCCCTTTGCATAAGGATGCTCCAGACCAAACTAGTCCAAATATACTGGGCCGTTCAGGATAAGTATCGATTAAAAGGAAAAGTGGACGGACGGACGACGGACGCTGCGCAATGGCATATAAGCGCTTGCAGGTGAGCTGAAAAATAAAAATGAATACTTGTTAAGAAATAAAATTTCTAGTTTTGGCTGTCAACCAAAAACCAAAGTTATTTTTCTTTGTACATGTATTTTTAGGTCAACCACCCAGGACCAGTGATGTTGCTCATTCATGGAATCTCATCAGTTCCCATGCCAGCTGCATCAGCGACTGGGACAAAATCTCCAACAAG
Source organism: Mizuhopecten yessoensis (assembly GCF_002113885.1). NCBI lineage: Eukaryota > Metazoa > Mollusca > Bivalvia > Pectinida > Pectinidae > Mizuhopecten > Mizuhopecten yessoensis. The sequence goes on along the minus strand of NW_018480077.1, from coordinate 620,158 downwards.
TAATGTGGAAAGGGGACATCGTCTAAAAAAACTGAGAGTAGACAAAGTGTAGGTGCTGATGTGAGGCGATCTCTTCGCATTGCTCGAATGTCGAACTCCCCTCATGAACATAGCAGAGGACAGCCAAAAACGCCCACAAAATCGGATCAACAATCCACAGCAAACTAATAGGTCATGTATTAATTATAAACCATTTTTCAGCCTATTTTATCTATAGACAAACAGCATATACCATTATATGCATATGAACACTGAACCCCTTGGGAGGATTAACACCTGAGACTACTCTCGACCATAAGAGCTATTCAGTGCTTATTTTAACAATATTTTTTGCAAATCCAGTAATGTCAAGNTCCTCCTCCTCCCTCCTCCTCCTCCTTTTTTGGCTTACTTTCGAGAAACGGTAGTCAGTGTAGTAGAACTATATGTAACAACTGGTAACAGATGTACACCGCTGGACGTGGAAAGAGAGACTGCAAAATAGAAAGTTAAAAATAACATTTCATATACAAATAAATATACATGAAAATGAAACGCATCCCGATAGCACAGTCAACAATACACGGCCATACAAAAAATGTGAAATATATATCCTGTTAAACACTTGGTCATAAAATCTGCCCTGTACCCAAATTCCTTTGAAGTCGGTGCATCCTTTTTAAGTTGAAACCTCCCAGGGGAAGTAAGTAACCGTCTTTCACCCGCGAAATAACAATTTTTCAACCGGAAGTAGCACGTGCCGCATCGGAACCCTTACCAATCAGAGAAAACGCCGCAGAGTTCCGGATAAAATCTGCATCAGTCGAAGGTTTGCAGAATGTCCAGATAATAGCATGAAAAGAGTCCAAATACATACGGAAGAGGCATTTTAAAAAGTATGGAGTAAAGAAAGAATACAGCAGTGATTCATCAGATCATGGCAGTAGCGACATTGAAATGTCGACTATGTACGTATGATCGGATCATTTCCCCATGGTGGTCAAGAAGCTTCCAGCTTTAGTTATGGAAGACCGTTACACAGATGAACAGATGAAATGTACATAAATATAACCAAATCGTATCCACATATACCCAAATTTGCCACTTACTACGCTTGATTACCACTTCAGCTCTGTTTTAACGTTTATTATTCAGGTTAACTCAAAAACAATTGACGTTCTTATTTACGATTGCCTCCCTTCCAAGATTAGTTATTACCTTTCCGGCGTTGTGGTATGAAGATAAATATAAGATCTTAACTGTAAAACATTAAATTTATGGTTGCCTTGAATACACAATTAAAAAAAAAGTATATCGAATATATTTTATTTCCATTCACATATCATATTACTACAACCGTAAATAAATATATTTTGTTCTTTCCATTCACATACATATGATTAAAGCATCAATAAAATCCTCAATAACTTTAACTTCAATTTCTCGCAGATGGCGGGAGACAACTGCAAATTAGGCCATTTAAACATTCGTAGCTTATCAGGGAAAAAAAAATTTTGGTAGATGTGTTTACATGTAATATATAGGTAGTGTAGATATTGTAAGATTTGTGTAGATTAGGGTAAGTCGTCGTGGTGCCCTTTTTTAATCAAATTTGAGCTTAAATTTCTTTGTTGTTCTTGTACAAACACAAAAAATGTATGATGTCAAGTTAAAATATATTACGTCACATCAAACAAGTTCAATATGACGATAGTTTGACTGTTATGTGTGAAGATGCCTTGAGCTACGTATACATTTCTCAGAATCGTGTACGCATTTCATTGCATGCATATTTTGTATTTCTTTATGCAGTGATGATGATGAGGAATTTAGGAACACTCTTTCAGAGTTTAAAAAAAGGAAAGCCATCTGTGAAACTGAAAGTGACAGGTAAATATTTACAGATTATAAAAAAGTCATGAAATGCCTATCTTAAGAATCTCAAATGATTATTTTTTGTATTACACAAGGTTACTTGTGATAGAAATTAATTGCATATTAAAAATTAGACAGTGTGTATATTATCTGAACAACCAGCGTGTCCGGGGACAGTGGTCCACTTGTTATCACCTGACACCTGGGGCTGGTAGATTTCTATTTGGTCTTACCATTTTGGATTCAGACAGTTTAAGTTTGTTATTGCTATTTTTTGTGTGGGTATTTAAAGTTCTTGAAATTCATTCGTAGGGTCTTTGTCACCAGTTGTGCCTGTTTAATTTTGGGACTGACTAGAAGAAGAAAAGTAATCATATTTTGTGAATACCACATGTCAATAGAAAATATAATTATTAAGAGGAAAGAGGAGTACAGAATTGTACTGAAAAGATCATATAATGGCGGGTACCAAGATCCCTCTGGGATCTTTTTGTTTTGAAAACATGGACCAAGAAAATTTTGTATGTTCTACTGATTTCAGGTCCTTTAATGACTTTTTTTTCATTTAATATTGTATTTTTGGGTTTTTTCAGAGGTTTGAAAAAAGATGCTGCAGAATATACAGAAAATATGCTTCAGTCAGAGTCAGATGATTCAGAAAAAGATATCTCTGAAGATTTTGATTCTATAAATGACGATACATCAGATGAAGAGGACAATTTTATTCCAACTAAATCTCAAGTGTTGAAGGATATAATTGAAAAAGACGTTTGGCCAGTTTCATATAATAAGAATTTGTATAACTGTGGATTAGAGATGAAAATATACCAGGAAATGACATGACAGTTCTCCAATGGATTGCCATGAACATTAATGTTTTCACCTCTCATCCAAGCATGAGTAAAGAAGCATTTGGTAATATGTCGATATAACAAAAAGGACTGTCAAAGTCAAAGTCTCTTCCTTCTTCATATAATGAATTAGTCTCTATGGTAAAGGAGTACGTTGTGTGAAGTTTGATGTATGTCCTAATGACTGTATTATTTATCGTAACAGTTAAAAAAACCAAGAGGCCCATGGGCCTTAACGGTCACCTGATATATTTATACAGAGAGTTGATTTTGTTTTTAACATGAACAGAAATATTATTCAAAGTGACAAAAAACAATAAAACCACCTTACTCAATATCTAGCATACAGATTTCAGACTAAAAAGGATTTGAAACTAGCACCTCTGATTCTTAACAAGGAAAATGAAGAAATTTTAGCACACTGACTCCTTTGAGCCCCACCCTACAGCCCTTGGGGGTAGGGCTGGCTCAAAATTTTCAAAGTATCAAACTGTCAATTCAAGGTTATAATTCCAATCAAGTTATTAACATGTAAT
>NW_018480077.1:614552-616159 GCF_002113885.1 Mizuhopecten yessoensis | reverse complement strand
GACCCTTTTTGGCCCCGCCCCTCAGGCCCCTGGGGGCTTAGGACTAAACCGGCAACTATTTTTGTTGACCTTTGTCCATGGAAGGTCCCTGCAAAATTTCATTGAAATTGGTTCAGGGGTTTTGGAGAAGAAGTCAAAAATGTAAATTGTTTACGGACGCACGACGGACGACGACGGACAAAAGGCGATCGCAATAGGTCACTTGAGACTTTGTCTCAGGTGACCTAAAAAACAGGTGGTGCAAGCACACCTTACAAAATGTGCAGAAAATCGATAAAAATCTGAAAATCGGAACCTTGAACATTCCAATATATAACTATTGGGCCAGGAATATCACGCATATATGGTGAAGAAAATTTGTACAAAATCATTCAAAGTCATCTTGGTTCAAAGAATGAAGTTCTTGAAAAGGACAACTGTATGTGGGATATACAAGAATGGTTATCTTAGGGGAGACAAATCTGGACTTTCCCTTGCACTCGAAATTGATGGAGTTAATCCATTTCACAATATCGGTGTCATATATTCTATGACACTGATAATGCTTACCATTTTAAATCTGCCTCGACACATTCGGAACTGCTTTCACAATAATATGCTTGTTGGCATCATTAAAGGCAGAAAACATCATACAGAGACAACCATTGATGGTGAACTGCTCTTCTGAAGTGGTTGTAATACATATTCTGCCTATAACAAGAACCTAGTTGACATCAAATTATAACTATTGTTATATGTATTGCCCAGATTTTCACTAAGGCACGTTATCTTAAGTCAGCTGGTCACATATCGGGTACCTGGACGAATGACGGGAGAATTGTTATTCGACATAGTAATGGGTCCAAGGCCCAAGTCACCCGCCTGAGCGAATTGGATTCCTACCCCGACCCCCCTCCTCAAGACCATCAACGTGCCTCGCGATCCGGTGTCCGTACTCTGGCCCACCGTCAACGCTCCAACATCATTCACCAGCGCTCGCGTGGCAAAGCTCTCACTATCGCAGGTGTTCATACAGACAATAAGTTTGAGTCACTCCCAAATGAGGGACAACTGTCTTGAATGATCTGTAAAGTTTTATTTTGTTTTTCCAATTTGTCTAAACATACATGTTTGAATGATCACATTTATGTGTGTGTTTATTGATCATACTTGCATAATTATGTTTATTAGTTTCTTAAATCTGTTCCTGTCAACAGTTTCATGCATGTAATATTTGTTGTGTTATTGTCCTTTTTCAGTAGCTTAATAAATGTGAATACTTTTTTTTAGGTCACCTGAGCTTTATGACCTATTGCTATCCGTTTTCGTCCGTCGTCGTCCGTCGTCCGTTAACATTTTACATTTCAAACTTAAAGTCAAGTTCTGCCGGGCCGATTGAACTGAAAGTTGGTAGGAATGATCTACTCATGGTCCTAACAAAGTGTTGTTATTTTTCAGGTCAATCAGAAATCCAATGTGGCCGCCACGGCCGCCATTTTGAAAAACTATTTCAAACTTAAAGTCAAGTTCTGCTGGGCCGATTGAACTGAAAGTTGGTAGGAATGATCTACTCATGGTCCTGACAAAGTGTTGTTATTTTTCAGGTCAATCAGAAATCCAATATGGCC
>NW_018480077.1:585109-613539 GCF_002113885.1 Mizuhopecten yessoensis | reverse complement strand
ATTTATCGCACCTCGGACAAAAATGTCCAAAATCCATTGGTTTAGAGCTGTCACGTGGTGACCCTCTAATTTTCTATATAGGGTCAGTAGGATTCCATTATAGGGCAATATGGCCGCCCACTGCTCACCGCTTCAAAACTAAAACAACAGATACCGGGTACCTGAATATTCTGAAAATGATACAATGCTCACTGTAATTCCCATTCGCTACATTGTATCGTAAAATGATAGGAGTTGCTTCCCCTACGCCAGGCAAAATTAGTAAGACGCTGTCGCAAGCGACCGTCTTTTGTTTTAGCATGGGTGCCGTCCCCTTATCTAAGCGTTTCGGTGACATTGAGAGACAACAACACAACAACAACATGGAGAGATTTGGGCAGACGACAACGGAAGAAATAGACAAGAAGCGACTAGACAGTCACTTTCATTTTAAGCAAAAAGGGTCCTCGATGCGATAAATTCGTTATATAGTCAGTTACTGACCCTCTACAGAACCATAGAGGGTCAGTAAGATGTATAGGAGGCTCGAGCTCCGCCCTCGCCCCCTATAAATCTTACTGACCCTCTATGGTTCTGTAGAGGGTCAGTAACTGACTATATAACTAATAATGCTGTATTTTCTTGTTAATGTGATGTTGTTTGCCCATTATATTGAATTAAAGGTACTGGGTATGTACAATATATAGATAATAAAAATAATTTGTACTAACTATCTGCCTGCCAACATGAGTATTGCATGAACATGTACATGCATTAAATATCATGAAACAACCTATTAGTGTATACATACGTGTTCAATAGCATGTATGTGTTTGTATACTGATGTATAACTATATGTGAATTTGGTATGATATTACTATATGTAAATTCAAAACATTGACTAATACATATATATAAGTTAAATGTATATTGTGTATGATTGTACGTTTACATAGTTCTGCCTTTTATAATCCTTGTGACTTTATTTGCATATATATCTGTATATAATGACTTCTCACACTATCGTTGAGAATGTACATGTGTGCATTTTTCATGAACTTCATCTACATTTTATTTGCGGATAGGCCCGCATCATGCTATACAATACGCCAGAATGTATCTCTATTTTGTCTTGTATGGCTTACCTTTTAATGAAAGCATAAACATAAATCCTTATTATAAAATCCACAAGAATGCGTACACCTGATATTTTACTCTAATGATTTGATACGTGATGGTTGCTTTCCACGTGCTTTACATATCATCAATACACTCGACCTTATTGAAGAAAACTAGCTTCCTCAACCCACTCATACTTATATATGGCTATGGGAGCCGTAGCTCTGAGGCTCTATCTTTTCCTTTTTATTTTTATGAATATCGATATGCGTAGAGGAACATACTATAATGATGGGTGGATCCTTTGATATTACTAACTTATACTGATTTAATCAACATTTAATTAGAGTGGACTAATTTGTTTTATAATTCAACCCGACTTGTTCCATTAAATATAGGCGAACCTATCTCTTATTAAGCACACGGACTCGGATATTTAATACATGTATTGACTTTTACCATGCCAATATTTCTATCCTATCCCCCCTAAAAAGACGCACAGATACTTTACTTATTGTCATATATATATGTTACCCATGAAGGATGAAATATTTACGATTTTTTGTCTCTCTTTTGTTGTTGTTGTATAGATAGATATTTTAAAATTAGTATATATTATCCAAGGGTCTATGCTTGAAGCGTTTCAAGCACCCTGATGAGTCTTGTTCATTTCTCTTCTTGTCAACATGTGTTTCTTTGATGTAAATTGTGTGTGTGTGTGTGTGTGTGTGTGTGTATGATAGCTGTTTTATGTTTGTGTTACTGTAATATCTCATCCATGCTCAACTGAATTTCAGATATCACGACGGTGAAATTTCTTTATAGCCGGATGACTGACCGATCCTTTCCTGTTCATAGTTTCCACATCGACAATGGTTAATTTGGTTTGTTTTAACTTATCTTTGAAAAGGTTGGTCTCCGGCTATATTCATTATATTCAATCAAACTATATCTCGATATCTATCATGGCTTTCGTCATATTTATTTGTATTATTTTATTACGTTTTCTAGATTCGATAACTTATCTTTTATTCTTATAACGCATCTTATAATTATGATACGGTGTTGTGACATAGAAATAAATCCTGGTCCACTACAAAACATAAATTTAGTTGATTTGAATGTGAGGTCTCTTAGAAACAAAATACCCCTTATTGAAGCAGAGCTAGAAAATTCTGATATTGTTTGTATGACAGAATCTGATCTAAATCCTTTAATATCTAACACCGACATTCACATGCACTCTTTTACTTCCTCTGCTCACAGAATAGATAAAACTATAGGTCCAGGCGGGGGGCTTATTGTTTATTATAAAAATACTATCATGATTAATAGACGAATTGAATTGAAAGGGATGATATTGAATTGATATGGTTAGAAGTAATAATTGATGATCACAAACTTTTACTAGGATGTGATAGTAATGTTGATTACTAGAAAAAACTAGATGATACTTTGACCAGAGCTACTGATACTTCTATGGATGTGGTACTCACCAGTGACATTAATATCGATATGTTAACCCTTCTACCTAATCATCAACTTTCAAGACTCCTTACTAAGCATAATTTATCTAGCCTTATTAATGAATCTACACGTATAACGCAGGAGAGTGCCACTTCCATTGATGTTATCATTACAAACAACCGAAACATAATTAGAAATACATATACATCAGCACCCTTCTGTAGTGATCATTCCTCTGTGCATGCATCAATTTTATTAAGTGTATTCAAACAAGCAAGTTATAGGAAAAATATTTTAAAATATGAAGAAGGTGATTTTGAAAGTATGAATAACACTCTTCTTGATGTTGACTGGGTGAATCTATCTTCAAACCAGGACTCTAATACATTTAACAGTACCATAACTGATCTAATCATGGATCAGGTAAATGACTTCATACCTGAAAAAGTAATAAAAGAACGTCCTAATGATAAACCATGGATGAACAACAACATAAGATTAAAGATGAGACAACGCAATAGAATTCACAGAAAGGCAAAATTAACAAATAGTCCTCACTTTTGGAACAGATTTCGGATTCTCAGGAATGAAGCCCTTGACCTGATCCGTGAAGCTAAGTCAAAGCTAAGTCAACATATATCAAAACCCTAGAAAACTCTTTAAATGACAATAAGATTCCCCCAGATAAATGGTGGAAAATTGCTAAATCTATCTCTAACTTCACCAATAAATCTTCTCCGATTCCTCCTCTTGTAATTAATAACCAAGCTGTTCACCATCCTGTTGATAAAGCTGAGGTCCTCAATAATCACTTCATTAATATCTCCACATCCTCACCTGACCTCCAACTACCTTAGACAGCACAACCAGCAATTCCTTATTCACTATCTAATATTAATATTTCTGAACAAGATGTTGCTGACCAAATTAATATTCTTAATATAAATAAGCCCCCTGGACCTGATGGAATTGTTCCCAAAATTATTAAAAGATTGAAGTCCTCTCTTAAACTACCCTCATGATCTTATTTAATAAAACACTAGAAACAGGAGTGATTCCCAATAACTGGAAACAAGCAAATATAAATGCAGTTTATAAGGGTAATGGATCATCTAATGATGTTTGAATATTGTTTAAATATCTGTATAACTACCTGTTGGAGAATTCTAGATTCTATAATGAAATTGTTAGTAATATGGACCAGGGTAAGGAACTTAGATTTGTTTTCTGTGATATTAGCAAAGCATTTGATAGGGTTTGGCATGAAGGTCTAATTCATAAACTTGATGGAAATTTGCTTCTCTGGGCCGTTTTCGTTTAAACGGTCAAACCGATCGGACCACTGTTGTTCGTTTATTAAATAAGGTCGGACCTAGTAATCGGATGCTGCTATCAGGCGAGCCTTGAGAAAGCCTTGCAAGGCCTACATACACATTTGCAGGTCCGCCAGAATTTATACCCGAAATTGTTACATTTATAAACGGTCAAACCGGTTGTTCCTCATAAACGAACAGGCCCCTGGTTTGAACATTATTTAACAAACAGAATGCAAAGAGTTAGCACTGAAGGATATCACTCTCAGTTTAGGACTATAAATGCAGGAGACCTCAGGGATCTATTCTGGGACCATTCCTGTTTCTTCTTTATATTAATGATATTACTGACAATGTTTCTACTAATTTTAAACTTTTTGCAGATGACACTTCTCTGTTTGTAATTAATCATAGACAAAAATCCAGCTCAGGCAGCCCAGGATCACTCGAATGACCTTGTAAACATTAGTGAGTGGGCATATATATGGGATATAAATTTTAACCCAAATAAAACAAAGTCAGTTGTATTTTCTAGAAAACATGACCACGTTCAACCCCCAATAACCTTCCAAAACAATCAAATCACTGATTCAAAAACACAAACACTTACGACTAACTTTTACAGACGATGCATAATGGAAACAGCACATACAGATTATATATGAAAAAGCATACAACAGATTAAATATTCTTCGCTATATCAAATCTAAGGTAGGTCGTAAATCATTATTTAAAATATATATTGCATTTATTAGATCAATTTTGGAGTATGCAGACATTGTATGGGATAATTGCACCTTACAATCTATTAAATTACTTGAATCTGTACAACTAGAAGCAGCTAGGATTATAACTGGTCTTCGTTCAGGGACATCACACAATAAACTCTATAATGAACTTGGTTGGGAAACACTGGCTGCAAGAAGGTATAAACATAAAAAATAATGATGTATAAGATAATGCATGGACTCTCACCTCAATACTTGCAAAATGTCACAAATCCTTTTATTAACAATCATAATAACAACCCCTACTCTCTTAGACAAACCAGACTCTTTAACCCACCTATGTGTAGAACTAATAACTATTTTGACATTTCTTTCCCTTTTATGTGCCGCGATGTCAACACTATGGATACTGATATGTTGAACTCTCCATCTCTTGCTCTGTTTAAAAAAATTACAAAACAAAAATAAAGCTAAGGACAGAGAAGTAACTTCAATTTTTAAAAACGACGGTGAAAGAAGGGTTAATGATATTCTTTGCCAATTAAGAAATTCCTGTAGTAATTTAAATTCTGATTGATATCGTGACCACTTAATAGATAGTCTAACTTGTGCTTGTTCATTTGAATACGAAACAGCCTCTCATTATTTCTTCAATTGTCCACTGTATATCGAACAACGAAATACTTTGTTTACTTCTTTGAATAATATTAGTAATCATAACCATATTGATTTAAATATATTGTGATCTGAATACAAACAGACAGATGCTTAGTCATTCAGATTTTTATTGGAAAAACTAGGCGTTTTAATTTTTAGGTCACCTGAGCTTTAGCTCAAGTGACCTTTTGCTATCCGTTTTCGTCCGTCGTCGTCCGTCGTCCGTCGTCCGTCGTACGTCGTCCGTCGTCCGTCGTCCGTCGTACTTCGTCCGTCGTCCGTCGTCCGTCGTACGTCGTCCGTCGTCCGTCGTCCGTCGTACTTCGTCCGTCGTCCGTCGTCCGTCGTCCGTTAACATTTTACATTTCAAACTTAAAGTCAAGTTCTGCTGGGCCGATTGAACTGAAAGTTGATAGGAATGATCGCCTCATGGTCCTGACAAAGTGTTGTTATTTTTCGGGTCAATCAGAAATACAATTTGGCTGCCATGGCCACTATTTTGCTACTAAGTTCTAATAGGCCGATCTCACTTAAAATTGGTCTAGGAATGATCAGCTCATGGTCCTGACAAAGTTAAGTTAACGTTATACTATTTTTTTCTCAAATTGGTACATATTTCAACAACAAAAATAAATACTATAAACTCAGGTGACCGTTAAGGCCCATGGGCCTCTTGTTAAATGACGTAAAAAGCCATAATGTATTATCTAGATAGAATTGTTACTCTCATTATTTCTTCAATTGTCCACTGTATATCGAACAACGAAATACTTTGTTGACTTCTTTGAATAATATTAGTAATCATAACCATATTGATTTAAATATATTGTGATCTGAATACAAAAAGACAGATGCTTAGTCATTCAGATTTTTATTGGAAAAACTAGGCGTTTTAATTTTTAGGTCACCTGAGCTTTAGCTCAAGTGACCTTTCGCTATCCGTTTTCGTCCGTCGTCGTCCGTCGTCCGTCGTCCGTCGTCCGTTAACATTTTACATTTCAAACTTAAAGTCAAGTTCTGCTGGACCGATTGAACTGCAAGTTGGTAGGAATGATCGTCTCATGGTCCTGACAAAGTGTTGTTATTTTTCGGGTCAATCAGAAATACAATTTGGCTGCCATGGCCACTATTTTGCTACTAAGTTCTAATAGGCCGATCTCACTTAAAATTGGTCTAGGAATGATCAGCTCATGGTCCTGACAAAGTTAAGTTAACGTTATACTATTTTTTTCTCAAATTGGTACATATTTCAACAACAAAAATAAATGCTATAGACTCAGGTGACCGTTAAGGCCCATGGGCCTCTTGTTATATGACGTAAAAAGCCATAATGTATTATCTAGATAGAATTGTTAATGGAATAACAATGTATAAACTTTTTGATGCATAATGATAAATGAGATTACAGTTGAGTAGGTTTGTTATATCTTGTTTATTTTCTGTTCAATATAATAAACATTATATTATATTGCCTTTGTCACATTATTTAAATTTGTACTTTTTACTCATAAACAGTATTAGTAGCAATGACCTGTGCACATAAATGCACATGGACTTTTGGTCAAAGTCTACTCTTACTGTACATAGGACAAACATATCGCAGCCTCCCAAAATACACACACATAAACTACACGCATGCATCTTGCACACAGGGGAGGCCGTCCTTAAATGACCTTAGCTGTTAAAAGGACGTTAAACAAAATCAAACAAACAAACAAACATATGACATGCTGACTGTGACTATGCTTTATTTAATAAGAAAATAATTGTATGTGTGTTGGATGTATGATTGTGAGTTGTTTGTGTATTGTTTTTGTGATGTCCTATGATGAGTTTATCCCCTTTGTGTTTGACATGTTGGAGTTATCTCCCCTTATCCTTTAATTAGTATAACTCTTTATACTTTTTCATTTCAATATATCCTTAAATTAATTAATCATTATTGTTGTAACTACATTGTATATCCATTCAATCCATTTGACTATAACATCCGATAAAATTTGTTGAAATGAAAATATGTAATGGATTATCCTGGATTATCAAAGCTCTTTCATCAGCAGGGAAGTGCTTCAGAAGGTTGTATATTTTAAAAATCGATCATAGTAAAAGCATGACAACCGATGGGGTGTGACAAACTTGTGTGAGAAAACAACAGACGAAACTTCCATTCCATAATTTCGTTCACTTGAAATGGAAAAAAGTCACAGAGACCTATGACAATGCAAAACAAAAATCCCACGGCAAAGCCATATCAAAGGCAACAACAGGATGCAAGGACATTTATCCTCTCCAAAATTTGACTTATAACATAACTGAGGACTGTGTTCCTGATGCATGCCATACTCTTAAAGACGTAACACAAATTATAATTTGTCAAAAGATGTAAACCAGGAGAAAATTATAAAAACTGGGAGACATTACAGGAAGTTTAACGTGTATAGGTGATCTAGAGCACCTAAGCTTTTCTAGCTAACTCAAGTGCAGAAAACTACAATTCAAAATGAAGAAAAAACAAAAATATTGAAAGAAAAGCATATGATTGAGACATTGGAAGAACAAGTAGCTCCCGATCTGCAAAAGTATCACGAGATGATCTTCCTTTCTTCCTCACTGACGTAGAAATTAAAAAAACTAATGATAAGAGCACTGCCATCAACATCAAAGTAATGGCATACATTCATGGGTTTCCCATGATTGGTAGCAAATTAATGGCAACTATATGTTGGCCATGAAAATAACAGAATAAATTGGTTAAAATAATTGGTTTCAGCATTTTAATGGGTTTTTAATGGATTTTTAATGATAAATTAATGGACTGTGTATATGGTAGTGTTATGTGCTTCCGGTTTATCATGAATTGAGCTGGGACTTTTGGCTACCGCATGAGGTATATTTGACTTAACATGGGCAGAATCAAAGTATTTGGTCTTTTGTACCGATGAAGGGATTTTCACCAAATGTGGTCTGAAGCATCATTGGCCAAAGGGTTCTCAGTTTTGTTTAAATGGAGGGTATGCAACCACGGGGGGAGGGGGGGGGGCAGAGGGGCGGGGCCAATTAGGGGGAAAATAGGTAAATCTTTAAAAAAAAAATCTTCTTCTCAAACAATGGAAGGATTTTAACCAAAATTGTTCTAGAGCATCTTTGGACAAAGGAGCCTCAAGTTTAAACGGACCGTGTGGCCCCTCTAGGGGCATAGGGGCGGGGACCAATAGGGGAAAGAGAGGAAAAAAATTCTCCTTCTATACAAGTGAAGGGTTTTAAACCAAATACAGTCTGAAGCATGCTTAGGGACAAAAGAATCAATTTTGTATAAACTGAGGTGTGTGGACCCCTTCTTTGGGGCAGATGAGTCGGGGGGAAATAGAGGAAAACATTTAAGATCCTTCCAAATACCAGGTGAGCGATTAAGGCCCTGGGCCTCTTGTTATTGTTGATTAAGTTCCGGTTTTTAATACTATAATAAAAATATATAATATATAATAAAATATAATAAAGAATATATCGCTTAGGAAACTATTAACACTATAACATAGTATTACCTCAACATGTCACATTACATGATGCAGGGTTCCCGGGATGTGGGAATACAAGGTAATGAAGAGGCAGATCATTTTACAGATTTTAAACCGTTAATAACAAATTTTGTAAGGTCAAAGTGGCAACATAATTGGAATTAATGCGTAGACAATACATTACACAGTGTCAAACCGAAAATCAGTGAATGGTATCCAAGCTACAGAGAAAACCGCAGAGACGAGGTTGTCATTGCCCGTGTCCGGATTGGTCATTCCTACATAACCATTCTTTTTTATTGAAAAGTGTTGACCAGCCTCAATGCATATCATGTCACGAACCATTTACAGTGAAACACTTGTAATTAGATTACAATGACCTTCAACCAAAAAAATATTATGATAATATAACGGATCTTAAATCACTTTTCGAAAAAGTCAGTATCTCCAAATTCTAAACTTTTTTAAAAACTGTCGGGTCTATTCAAAAGGATATAACTAAATCATAGCCACTTTTACAATGTACATGTATATAAGTTGACGTTTGTCTTTTACCTTTTCGTTCGTTTGATGTTTTCCCTTTGACGTGTTTTGTCTACTTTTATTGACCCTAATGACCTCTTATGTGTTAAAGGGCCGTTACGAATATAATGATAATAATCTGTATCCTGTTATGTTTTATATAAAACAGCAAACTAGGCAGTACATACCCAGAGAAGAAAAAACTCATACATAGCAACAATACTATAGTATGTAAAAGGCTGTAACTAAATATAAATAAGTATCACAGCTTCAAAGTAAATTTGATATTGATGTAACCTTATATACCAGATGAAGTGAGGTATAAAAAAAAATATTAAACATGAATTTTATCGAGAGAAAAAAAATCAGAAAATGTCCAGGAAAATGGAATCAGTAATTAAAAGGTAATTCGAATATTTATTCTAGCTGCTAATTATATTAAGGTAGTCTTGAATTTTTTAATTAGGTATAAAAATATGAAAAAATACTGCTTATAGCTATATTAAAATTGTGAGAATCGGTAAAATATCGGCAAAATATCGGGTTAATATGGCCTCAAGTTAGACTCGTAGATTATTGAAATGAAAACAAACTGGATGGTAAAATCATAGTGGACAAGCTGTAGCAGGCGATGGGTCATAATACATGTACTGCTTTGTTTTTGTCTGGTGACGTCATATTTGTCGTACCTCAAATTTATCATTACATTCCATTTACCTGTCAGTTACGCTTCGGTTCATACACACTTTACAACACTGTTACCTGTATCGTTATATTTTGCATTTGCTTAAGTACCATCCGACGTGTTGACATAGCTATCTGTGTTTTATCTGTATTTCCAAACAACATCCGTACGTTTCTACGTGGACTCGTTACTACTGATGTTTCTTCTACATCTTTAATACAAGTAAGTACACTAATACCTGACTTATTTTTAGACATATTTATGTCATACAAATACGACACATGAAGTATATTTTCGTTTCTGCTATCACAAGATTTGTGTCCCAATACTGACAGTTTTGAACGGTTCTTATTTAGCTGCATAAAGACACAAGTACATTAACAATTTCTGTCGGGATTTGTAATGTTGATAAGGTAATATATACATGGGCAGACGTTACTTAGATGTACCTGTAATAATACATTTATGGACGGCCACAGTGATTTCTACATAGATAAAAATGACTTGGGGGCATATTGTATATAGGAGCTTTATTCATGTTATGTACAACAAAGTATTATGCTACGGGATATATAACACGTGTTTGATGGAGATATATGTTTATATGGCGTTGTCAATCTATGTGACCTACGTAATAAACACAGATAAACAAAATGAGTAGACGTTAAACCTATTATAACTGTCAACACAACTCAGGTTTTTCCTGTTATAATTTTTACCTGAATGTGTTTAAAGATTACTTACATAACTGTGTCTATACGGTAAACGTACTGTCGGCTCGACGTAATATATGTCACTATTTAGGTGTTGCATTATATGTAATGCTATAACAGACCACATGCTAGTTTTTGAAGCAGCCGTTTTAGGTAAGGTTTGACGCATTTGTATCTCTTCCTTTTATGGGTTACATATTGGTGCTATTATGTCCGTGGATGCATATGTTTAACATACATTGTCATTCGATAAAATGTTAATTCTAATAAATAATCAAAACACAAATACATGTACATATTTTGTGATACAATACAGATTTTAATATACAATTTCATATAGTCCGTGCCATATTAATCTGATTGAAGGCACGTGGTCAAATGAACTCGGCTGTTAATAAAATGCTATACCCTATAAACCTAACCATCTACTTTTCATTTAACTGCATTTATGATTAATTAAGATTTATTTAACGTTTCCTGATAAACCAGTGAGGAAAAACTTTTATGATTCAAATTATGCTTGAAAAAAAAATGAAGAAAGGTTTAGGTATTTTTTCTACTTCGATTAATAGATGTTTTAACAAATTGTTAGGGGGCACTTTCACTTTTACGTAGGAATCCGATAAACTCAACATGCCATTATTGTTCAAATCTTTTTATATAACGTAACGGCCAAGTGAAACGTAAGGCGTTAAATTCAAAATCGAGATAATTAGAATGACGTAGAGTACACAATCCCTTAGTTCGTCTGTGTTTACCTTACAATGAAGCAGCGGATAAGCTTGAATAAGGTATAATTATCTAAGTTCAGGTAAGTACATTGGTGATAACATTTTATCTAAATATTTACATAACCCGAGATAGTTTTGCCAAAGTATTAATTTATAGTAAACGTTGACATGATAAGATGGTAAATCCCTTTGGTATATAGGGTAACATAGCTATGGTCATCTTTGTTTATGTCTGACCAGTGGTCTTGCTGCTTCCCGGTTCAATTGAAGGTGATCTCACTACCGACATCTCTCTTTGAACAAATATCGACAACTTGGTTAAGCAATAATGTATAATAATTCTTTCGTTTGCCTTTTCTAAATATCTGAGCTAGTGTTTGTTGCCGATTTAGTGTAACTTGTTATGCAGAGTTTGTTTTTGTTTCGATGTGTGTGTATATAACGTGTTTTGTTTTTGTATCGTGTTAGGCCAATCGGCAATTTTAGTCGTTGACGGTCAAACAACACTACTAAATAGAAGTTCACAAAAAGGAATTCATCAAACTTTACTAAAAGGTTGAAATGTTTAAACGATCATAAAGTGTTTAAATAAAAATAGTTATGGCTGGTCACCAGCATGACAATAATGCCGATTTTAATTTCGTAAAATGTCAGCATATGACTTGACGTGTCAAGCGAAAGCACAGTAGTTTTAACAGCCAATATATTTAGTTTTAACAGCCAATACAAATATATAAGTTGAGGTGTTTTTTTCTTGCGATCCGCTGTTCATGAATCCATGTATATTTCCAACGTGTGAAACCTGTCCGTGTTTTGAATACACTTAAACATGACTCTACTGTTGGTTGAAAAGTCGATTGATCTTGTAGTGTTTCCTTCTGTCAAATTTTTTGAAATATTAATGTATTCATGTTCATAGCTCAAGATAACGAGTTTTCTTTTACAAAGAAACGTTTCATAAATTCCTTTTTATAAATGCACAAGAGTAATGCTTCACTCTCTTTTTTAAAACGTACAACTGAAAATATCCTATTGCTTGAATGTACATTTAAAATAATTAACTGATCTTTTTAAATAATGCCATACTTAATTAAGAAAACTTCACTGACTTTTTTAAATTTCAAACGATCCGTTACACCTGAAGTATTTAAGTAACAAATAAGAGAGAAAGGAAAATATTTAAATCTAAAGTGTTGCAATGAGCATGGCAGATACTTTTTGCTTTCTGTAATATCCCCTAAATAGAAGGTTTAGGGTAAAAATCACATTAGTCGGCTCTTACGACATTCAGTGACATACAGCAGGCATAACTTTCCCCGAATCTACAGATGTTGCTCTGCGAAAAGGGGTAACTAGAGAGAATTTTATTATTAAATGCGCTGATTTCAAACGAAAACGTGACAGATTCTATATTGTATCGTGTATAAAAAGTTATTTTATACAGTTTCTGTTCAATCAATATGTGATTATAAGATATATGATTAACAACTAATTCGTTCCTTGTTTTTATTTTTTACACCTTTTAAACGTTTTTATTTTTAGTTTGATGTATTCATTGTTGTGGTTGCCTATTTGAACGTGTTGTTTGGCCTAAACGACTGGCATTGACGATGGGCCGTGAAACAATATAAAAACAAAACAACAAACAAAACAAGGGAACTGTAGAGATGGCGGGGACACGATGTAACACACCTTACATATCTACAGTGTCTCGATTATACCATAACCCTTCACATAAACGTCCATTCAAACGAGGGCATTCGTCAATAGGAACCTCCAAAAACCACTCTATCTACGTAGAACACATACATGTATCCTACTAAATACAACATTCACGGGTAGTTATATACACTGATATTTACACATCCTGACTGAAAACATGAAACACCCTTTAAAGCGATAGTGATGTACGCTAAACATGTCAAAATAGGATCGGTTGTGATTTGTAATCAAACATCCTCATTCCATTGTCGCCGGTAAGTTTGATAAGATAAGAAAATATGTCACGTCGGATCAGTATATACGTACGACGTTTGGTTATAATAAAAACAATCGGGATGAGTTCCAGGAACATGAATTGAAACAAACGGTTCACTGAGGCTGTTTGCTTAATTTTTATATTGCTTTAAAAAGTGTCTCATGTAAATGTTTTTTCATTCTTCCGATCTGTATCAAATATCTAAGCAAACCCTCTAAATGTTATAATTTTTCCATTTTGACAGTTCGTTAACATGTACTTATAGATAGTGTGATATCGATTTTAAAGCGCTATTTGTTGACATACATAATCAATATTATACTGCCATAGGTGGATTTATAGATCCCGTCGCAGGTTCGAAAAAGGAATAAGCCTGCTGTTTTCCACTACATGTTATCGTAAGCGACGCATGTGGGGCCCCTGTACAATCTGGGTTTTTTGTGTATGCCTTCTTTGGAAACATTGAAGAAATTAATACTAATATGCTGCTCCATTGTACCATATATAATATATAGAGGTTCCCCAACGAGCGATGGTTGGTTATCATGTTTATCTTACTCGTGTTAGCTAATTTTCAAATTGTTACCGAGTGTCTTATACGATTTGAAAATTAGCTAACGGGAGTTAGATAAACACAATAACCTACCTTACCATCATAACGTTCCGATAGGGGAAAATTGCCGTTAATCATGACGTCACAATGAAAGATGACGTCTCAAAGCATTGTTACGTGACGTCATAAGAAAAACAAATGACCAATGAAATAACGTCTACGGTGTTGCCCACTAGTCAGTTACCAAAATGTTTACCAACTCCTTATTCCGTCTTTTCGTATCGTAGAGTTATCTGCTCCTGTGAGCAGGTATTGATTGTTACGTCACAAATTTGTGAGAGTAACGTCATCAATTTTTGAGAAAACGACGTAATTTTCTCACACAAACCAATGACGTAGCAGTAATTACCTGCTCACAAGAAAAGAAAACTCTGCAATTCGCAAAGACGGAATAGGTTAGTTAATCCAATGAAATGGGAGTGAGGAAACCTATATGGGTTGTGGGAGTAATAAGTTTTCTAAACTTGCTTACCTATTCTTCTCTTCGCTGGTTTCTCCCTAGGCACCCTGTTGTGAGAACGTTCAACCCCAACAAAGTTTTTCAATGGAATTGTTGTGTTTCTATGTGCATCGCTATCTGTGGCATTTTTTATAATCCTAACCTATATTTTGCTGTCAAATGCGTCTTCAATGAAAAAAAAAAGACACAAATCTGGCCACCCGTTTAAACATGTACCGACAGTATGCGTAAACATGTGTTCACAAACACTTCGTTGTTGGTATAGATATATGACCTTTTCAATCTTGATGCTTACTTAAGTACAACTTTCCTCAATTTTCTTATATACGTTCACGTTTTACTCTCTTGGAAATGGACGCTTTGTGTGTATAAAAGTAATTTCTCATAAAAATGGACTATGTAAGAAAGTGAAATCAAGACTAAGGCTTACAAGTGTTGCGAAGGAAACATTGACTCGATTGTAGTTTCTCTATTGGACCATTAGCGGAAGGCGTGAAGCAAATTAGTGATTCCGCTGGGTACCAGGCTAGGTAACAATATATCTGTTCTGGTCTTCTCGAATCTACAGGAAGGTCCCACTTAGGTTGTTTTCATTTACGATTTGAATACATGTATCTATTTTATTACATTCATTTGATTTACCTGCTAAATCATTCTCGTTCCTTGGTTATGTTAAACATATATTTTGTTACAAATATTGCTTTATTCGAATTTTTTTGTAATAAGTTATATAATAAATACGTTATTATTGATTAATGTTTCATAACCGACTTTCAAAAACACAGATTGCTTATGGCTGACCATGTTTCATAAATGCTGACATGTTAATCTTAATCGAATGTTTGTTTTGACGGAGAACTCAAGTACATATTGCTGGTCGTTATCAGTCAAGAACGGGAATAGAGCGATACGATATTTTATACAGAGTTATATTTGGTGTATTAGGGACTTGGATAGTGCTTCTAAAAGGGAATATATATTAAATGTTTCATCCGGCGTTCTTGCGTTCACGCACCTATACGATAGTCGTTAGGCTCCCAGACAGAAATAGTGTTAAGGCCCTTGGCCATACAAAACTCCTTGTAAGCTTGTTTGTCTCCTAACTGGGTTAACCGTCCTCCCAACAGCCCGGATTGCATGAAAATTGATAACTTGGGATACCGCAAACAGAGAAGTGTGTGGAAGTGAGAGGAGTAAATATGTACATTCAAAATGCAATCGGAGATGCAGATTGTTTTCAACGCTTCCTTCTGCAGGGAGCGGCTCCTAATTTTCCTCTTTTGATAACATGTGACTGCAGTTTCGAGGATAGCCGTATCGCTACCTGGCAGACAAAGGTCTAGTGCAGGGAATAATCCATCTCGTGAACAATTTGGAGCAACGAAATGTTCCGCAAGTCATTTTGTTTTGTATTGCGTTATGGCCCTTCCACAATGCACGTTTGGTTTTTTTTGGGTTTTTTAACGTCCTTTCAACAAATAAGGTATTTTAAGGACGTGCCTCCATGTGTGTTGTATATGAGTTCATGCGTGTATGTGTGCCGAATACGGGCTTATATTGGTGTATTTGCCTCCTTGTGATAGCACGGATCTGATGTCAACTGTATAGTGCTACCTCATTGAAATACCATGCCGAAGGCACCCAGCACAGCATGCCGACCAGTCACATTATACTGACAAATCATTTAGAGCCACACAACACCGAACAAATAAATACTAAACAAACAAGGACCGTATTTGTATGTCAAATATATCGTCTAATAATAAAGATCAACTGAGCGTAAATAACCATATATTGATTGTACAAAAACTGTACGAATGAAACTTTTCATAGGCGGTACATATTAGCCGCTGTCATTTATTTGTTTGAAATCAGCGCATTCAATCATAAAATGTTGGTCTGTAAACGGCTGACCACATGCAGGACACTCAGATTTGTCTTCCCAACGTAAAATGTCACTATGTGTGATGTAGGTAGGGCAGTCTCGAGAGGACAACCTCTATGCGGTCTGCTCTAATTGTTGTAGGGTTAAACAAAATTAAACCAAACCAAACTACTTGTTGCACAAGAACAAGTAAAAAAGCCGTCTCAGAAAAGTGCAGGAGCGTCACAAGACTATCATGTGATAAAAGTCTTCTGATATGGTTAACTTACTGAAAACAAATGAACTAAAAGAATTTTAACAGGAGCGCAAATTGTTTTTTTGAAAATGTATTCACAATTTAAAGTGGTTGATATGTAAGTTTCATTTCATTACCGAACAAACACGAGGTTAATACATATTTAGGTTAAGGTTTCATTGCAATTAATATCATACTTTGATATTTAGCAAATGACGTCAAAACCTGAGCTGAAGACGTTTCACAGCGTTAGATCTGAGCAAACGCTTGTCTCACATTGCTATCATTGAATTGCGAAATACGTTTTAAAATAAACTGTCGAGCACGAAAGTAAGTTTGAAAATCATAAATGGTTGGCGTAAGGATGTACATACCACCGCCTATAGGTATTCTATAGTATTAATCACATATCTTCCAGGGACCTTTGTTCAGTTTCCAATGTTATCATATGAACATCGCGGCACGCCCTCCCTAGGATTACTGATGTCGTCAGTGCAATTCAATTGCCCATCTCAACAAGATAATCAAATACTTTTAGCATAGAGGATACACTTAATTTATTGACGAATTAAAATATGTGTAATCACAACAACTGGTTATCCGGTTGTCAGTATAATGTGACTGATTTGAATACTGTGCTGAGTGTCTTCGGCATGTTACTTCACTGAAGCACCACATCAAAATGTGCATCCGACCCACGCTATGGCAAGGAGGTCACTTAGATTCCGTCTCCAACACAAGCATGCATTATACACATGCAGACACGTTAGAAAATTACATTAATTCTCAAATGAATTCTTAATACAGTAAACTAAACCAGCTGGTACGCTTACTCGAAATTTGAGAAAATCCAATGTCAGGTTTAAGGGGCAAAATAACTGCAAAAAATATCTAGTAATCGGCGTTAGTGTTTTTTATATTTTAAGTAAGGTTGAAAGCGACTCATTTTGCAATGAGCACTTCATATTGTCGAATATATATTATTTTACGCTGCCAGGTTAAATGTTTTGCTATTGATATATAGCACACATACGGAGGTTTTAATGTTGTGTCTGGAGCCAGGTCTTATTTTGTCTATTTGCCAATATATCGAGGTACCTACATTTTATTTATTTACAATTTGATAACAACTTTTCTGTACAACTCGTATACCATACGACCCCTTTGACACAGGAGTCTACGTTTCATACATGGATTTACGACTTCCTTCTTACGCAAAAATAATTTGATATCTGCTGATCTTTACACAACTCAATATCTACATTAGCATTTTGTATGCATATTTGTATTTATTTTTGAACAAGTATTACCATACAAAGTGTGTATCATATAAGCTATTTCATTTTCACACTCACACTTGTCATTTACCTCACGTATCTCAAGTTTCTGTGCTATTGATAAATGATTATTTGCACTCATGAGAAGGTAGATAAAGCTGCTAAAGCAGCCTTTACCTACAACCAAAAGATATTTAACTCCGTTTTTCTGATTTTAAACCTCCAATAACAAGTTTTATCAAAAAGAATTGGCAAAAATGGTATGAAGAATTAAACAGCAAGTTATTTGCAATTCAACTTGATGTGGGTTCATGTGCAGCAAGTAGAGCAGACCGCAGAGAGGAAATTGTCATCTCGCGGATGTGCATAGACCATACATACATCACACACAAATAAATACAGAGTTTACGATGTACCGTCTATGAAAAGATCAGTTTCTGTGCAATTAGTATATGACTATTTACATTATTTTGTTCGATAATGATGTTTTTCTTTAAACATTTACACTTTTTAAGGTATTACGTTTTAGTTTGATGTGTTTATTTTCGTGAATGTTTCTTTTTACAGTAATGTTGGCCCTAAATGACTCGCAGTGTCGATGGGCCGTTAAATGATACAAAAACAATCAATCGATCTTTACAATAAGATTTAATATATTTTAAAATCCCCTGCAGGTAGGGTTTAAGAATTTTACCTGCTGCCCCCAATTGCATGATCGTAAGAGGCGACTAAATTTGGGACCTTATCTCTTCTCTCCGTTCTAAATAACTTTCTTCTTCCTAATGTCTCCATTGACAATGCCTCACGTATGGCCATTTGTTGAGCAGTCGCCCCTGTGAGGAAGACTTTGGGTTCTGTCCCCTGGCCGAGACATACAAAAGTCTTTAACAATGGTAGTTTCTACTCCTGCTTAACGCTCAGCAAATTAGGAGTGGGACGACTGGTTCGCCCGTTGTCAGTATAATGTGACCGGGTGGGGCGTCCTGCTGGGTGTCTTCGGCAGTATGTTTCAGTGAGGTAGCACTATAAAGTCGGCATCAGTTTCGCGCTATCACAAGGAGACAAACACGAACAAATCGCAGCCTCCCAAAATACACACACATACACTACACGCATGCATCTTGCACACAGGGGAGGCCGTCCTTAAATGACTTTGGCTGTTAATAGGACGTTAAACAAAATCAAACAAACAAACAAACAAAATATATTTTACAACCAATTCGTCAGCTACTGATGTATTTTTACGCTTATTTTTTGTTTGATGTATTAACTTTTGTGAATGTATATCTTTAGTGTTGTTTGGGCCTAAATGACTCAATTTGTCGATGGGCCGTAAGCAATACAAAAACAAAACAAAACCTCACAAATCTCAGTTTTGCTAAGACATTTTCTGACGTTTAAAACACTCGAAAATGAAGTGTTGTTCATTCAAGATCTCCATTTATGCAATCGGTCAACATAAAACTTTCAGAATGCGATCCATATATGCAGTTCTCGTTCGGATGAAAGCATAGATTGCACTGACTCACGAATTAATCCATAAAATTTTGTTGGGTTTTTCTTACCCATTACCTTGCAGAGTAAGTTACAGGTTTTGAAATGATATTAAACTGCCTTTTTTCTGATTTTAAACCTTCTATAACAAATTTTATTAAAACGAATTGTCAAAATAAATGGTCTGAAGAAGTCTATGAAAAGATCATTCGATACAGTTTCTGTGCAATTAATATATGACTATTTACACTCTATTGATCTTTACAATAAAATATGATATATTTATTGTGCAGACAAATTGTTCAATATTGATGTATTCTTTAAGTTTTTGTTTCATGTATTTCTTTTCTTGAGCGTCTCTGTTTACATTATTGTTGGCCCTAAATGACTCAGTGTCGATGGGCCTTATACAATACAAAAACATAAACAGAACGATTTTGAAATGACCAGCTTTTTTGTCTGTCGGGGGTATTTCTTATGTCTAGTTTTCTGACACGAGTTTCGAATAGTCCTTATGATGTATAGTGTATGTGGAATATTTGGCATTTTTTTTATTAGTTTTACTGAAAACCAATGCAGTTCAGGAAAGTAGACCTGCTGTAAAATATTTGGTTTCAAAATTATATCTCAACACACAGTATACATAACAAAATAACTTA
The DNA here is from genome assembly GCF_002113885.1 of Mizuhopecten yessoensis. Taxonomy (NCBI): domain Eukaryota; kingdom Metazoa; phylum Mollusca; class Bivalvia; order Pectinida; family Pectinidae; genus Mizuhopecten; species Mizuhopecten yessoensis. Next base: position 593,509 of record NW_018480077.1, on the reverse strand, counting down.
AATGTCCATTTATATTTGTCACTGCATTTTGTGTAACTTAGAAAAAAAATGTGTTTGACCTTTTCTGAAATGAACTTTAAGGATGAAACAGATAATCTACTATTCCTTTTGGTACAAACCATCGGAAGCAATGGTGTTGGCCAGAAAAATTGTCTACACAGGCAGCTGTCTTCGTATGACCTAAGATTGTTTGAGGTGTTTAACCAAATACGTCATCCAGTAGCCCACTCTCAATGTTTTAACCTGTATACGATGACTTGGCATCCACTCAATGATATCATACGCCGACTCAATCATACGCCGACTCAATCCCAAACTAGAGTTGTATACGTTATACTGTCATTCAACCCCAACACAATATCAAATACCTTAGGTAGTGTCTGAATTCCAATTTACATGTATCAGATTACTGCGAATACATTCAATTCATTTCGATACATTTGTTACAAAACAGACCGACTGAAAGTCTTATCAAAAAAGCTGCCCTATGATTTTACTAGGAATGGGTACAGAACCATCGATTTTATCCAGTCATTATGTAAGTTTTATTCTCCTATTTGTTCAATGACATAATGACAATATTTTATTTTTATCTGCAATCATTAATCTCTATATGATCTAACCAGCCATGACCTTATACTTTATACTTTTATACTTTACTATTCCTATTCCAATTATACTCCACAAATAAGTAACTTTACCTACTTTTCTATAAATGTTATTCTTCTACGGACATAGGAGTTTTAAGTTGAGCATGTTTGTTTGTTGTTGTTTGTTGTAAGATTTGTTCAATCTGTCTTGTTTTACAGTTTCCATCTTATACATTGAATTACACATAGACTAGCTATCTATTTTCATATTAAACTACAATACCTTAACAGTTTTGGCGACTGTGACCTGTGCATATATTTGCACATGGACTTTTGGTCAATGTCTGCCAATATCTGTGTGATTTGATAGCTATATAGCTTATATACAATTGTAAAATGTTATAAAAATAAATAATACCTGTGGAAGTGTTTTGTGTGTGATGTGAGAAGTGTGAATGTATTTGTATTTCAGTTATGTTAATTAAGAAGGAGTTACATCCCTTTAATAATTTTTTTTATAATTTTCATTTCAAAATTGATGTATTAACTTAATCAAATAAAAATAATAGAATCCGTTAATTTAGCCACCGCTGGAGAGAATTTATTTAGGCTTTGCCTGTTATTCCATCCAATTGACTTGTATCATCTTTGTCAATAAAATTTGTTGAAATGAAATCATTATTGCATCTATTCATGTCCTTCGGTTTTCATTTAACTTCAAGTCTATCTTGAAATATTTCTCTATTTCCTCAAAACAAAAAGGTAAGCACGGATTTAAAGTTTTAGAATTAAAGCCTATCACAGTGTATTAGGTTTACAAGTTCTGAGTTGCTCTCCTTATTTAAACCTCTCTGATAACAGTCGGGTATATCGGATGACGCTAGGACAGGCAGGAAGTCACGTGCTGTCTACTGTTTAGTTTACATTAGTATGTATGCGTATATAAGCAAGTTGTTTGATCCACCTGATTTTTCTTCACAGGTAGCTCCCTTTACCTGGACGTTTAAAACTTGGACCATATTTCTCTTACCAGGGTAAGTAAACATTTAATTACAGTGCAATACTTCATATATTGATTATTTTGTTGTTGATTTAAAAGAACATGTGTGATAGATAAATAGATTAATAACCTATTACCCCGTTTATTACATAGTCGAATAAGGTTGACAGGAAAGAATCTGTAAACAACTTGTTTTTTAAGTAAACTAGACCAATATTCTGGTATAGCGAATTTCAAAAAGATGGAATAACTCAGATAATATATATATGTTAATGTTACTAGTCCTTAACGGCTCAGAGGATTCTGACCAAATTTGTTCTGGAGCATCATTGGCCAAATTATTTTGTATAAATTATTTTGTATAAATGAAGGGAATGGCTCCCCTGGGGATAGAGAGGCGGGGCCATATAAGGAGAAAAAAGTCTTCAAAAACCAATGGAAGGATTTTGACCATATTTGTTTCAGAGCATCTTTTGACAAAGGGGCCTCAAGTTTGTATCAAGGAGGGTGTGCCCCCTCTGGGGGGCAGAAGGGCGGAGCCCCATAGGGGAAATAGAACAAATGAATGTATTTAAATGAAATGTGGTCTAAATTATGCTTAGAGAAAAATTAATCACTTTTTTAAACTGAGGGGAAATAGAGGAAACAATTAAAAGGAGGATTTGACTTCCCCTGGGGGCAGAGGGGCAGGGCCCAATAGGGGAAACAGGCAAAAGATTCTCTTTCTGTGCAAACGAAGGGGAGGGCCCATAGGTGTATACCAATCCCTGAAGACAACCTCCCTGGGACATAACATGGAAAGTCATGTTCGTGGTGTCTTACTCATCCAAACAGGTTCCGCGTTATCACAAGGATAAATGCATCTTGCACACAGGGGAGGCCGCCTTTAAATGACCATATCTGTTGAATGTAGTTCTTCTTGCAACTTGTACTCTTTCGATAAACATGTATGGTTCTCAGCAGGTTTTTAATTGAAAATAGAATACCAGGTGAGCTATTAAGGCCCCTTGGGTATGGACATGTCCTTGCAGCATCTAAGTTTATAATACGTGTGCCGGGGAGACACCACTAAAGTGATAGGAAATGTAGAAAAAGTTTTTTTCAACATTCCATATTATTCACCTGCTACGACAATATGTAGAGGATTACAGCAGGTTTATTCTTTTCTTCGATTCTTAATTTAATCATCCTTTCTATATGAAAGTATTTGACTATCGTAACTATAGTCTTCAATATTCCGCTTCGCTTGCATTTGAAATCAGCTGTAATGGTTTAGCCGTGTTTCACTGGTTTAAACACACTTTGCTAGGCTGTATAATGTATCCTATTATCACTTTCAAGTTCTAGGTCAACATTAGCCTCCAACTATGTATATTCACGGTATTATATTCTTGTCAGCAATGTACATTAATAGTGTGGTGAACGTATTTCTGAACATGGCTGGTTACATATGTTATTGACGGCATATGTACAAAGCGTACGTATTATTACGATAACATCAACATCATATTGTATTCTTCACATATGAGTATCATAAAACATGGCTGGTTACATATGTTATTGACGGCATATGTACAAAGTGTACGTATTATTCGATAGCATCATCATTATATTTTATTCTTCAAATATGAGTATTATACAAATGTATACAAACAAAAACAGAACTATAAATAGAACATAAACAAAGCATTGCGTGTACTGATTCAAATTTTCACGCTGTAATGTAAAATTGTTTAACAAGAAACATGAAACTGAGAAATAATTAGAAAATAACCATTCAACACTCATCGAGATTTTATCGATGTCAATTCTGGTAAAATATCATGGGTCATAAGCATTTGTATGCTATCTCAAAAGTTCAAACGCAAATTATCATTGAATACCGAAACTGGTTTCCGACCGTTAAAATGTATGTTATAAGAGTTTTTGATTTCTTATCATCCAACATTGAGTTTGTCACCTTGGCCTCTATCTGGTTTTATGCTTCGTCACTGCTTATAGGTAAGAAAACAACATACCAGTACAGCGTACAGTTATATAAGTACAACATTTGTATTTTTCATACAAGTCTCAATTTAGTTTTGAGATTCCCCCCCCCCCCCCCCAACAAAAAAACACCCCAAAACACTCGTACTGCACACTATACAATGACATCACTTTTCGAAACGGGTAAATGGGTGTGTCTTTGCTGTAGCCAATCAGGTTCAAGTGATTCCAGATAAGACACACCTCACTCGGGTAAAAATAGGTACACTAACAAAATGTCAGAGGAGTTAAACACAATTCTTGCAGATCTAAGTAACGAAGCTCTTCTGGTAGTGCAGTTTAAAGTGTGGTAGTTATTCAGATCTTTGAGGAGGGTATTTTATTACCAGAATAAACTCACTGCAAATTTATTGAAACATATATACTGGTTTATGTGACGCCATAAACATTCCTGAGTTTCCGGGCTGAATCGTCGATCAAACCCATGAACCTTATCTCAGAGAAGTAAGGTCGTGACATTAAAAAGATAAATGAGTAGTATAACTTACCTGGACAGTCTGGCGAAGTGACTGAATGATATAATCTTCGAGTGGCACTTATAAATACCTTAACAACTGTTTATCATTTTCACTCCTGTGAGGAAGGCTTTGGGTTCTGTCCACTGGCCGAGACATACCAGAATCTGTAAAAATGGTAGTTTCTGCTTCTGCTTAACGCTCAGCAAATTAGGAGTGGGACGACTGGTTCGCCCGTTGTCAGTATAATGTGACCGTGTGGGGTGTCCTGCTCGGTGTCTTTGGCAATATTGTTCAGTGAGGTAGTACTATAAAGTCGGCATCAGTTCCGCGCTATCACAAAGAGACAAACACCAACATATCGCAGCTTCCCAAAACACACATGCATACATCATGCACACAGGGGAGGCCGTCCTTATATAACCAAAGTTGTTGATAGGACGTTAAACAATACTAAACTAAATCAAACCGCTTGACCAGAAAAACACTTAAATTTTACTTCGTAAGAGGAAGCAATCGGGAATTAGAAAAAAATATTTTTTCGGTCGTTTTCACAATTTCAAATCTTCAAAGATATGTCGATTGAAGCAATATACAATCATTTACACAAATTGAGTTTGGTTTGTTTTTATTTCGTTTAACGTCCTATTAACAGCTAAGACCATTTAAGGACGTGCCTCCATGTGTGTTGTGTAAGCTTGCAGGTGTGTATGTGTGCCGGAGACAGGATATGTTAGTCTTTTGCCTCCTTGTGAAAGCGCAGATCTGATGCTGACATTATAGTGCTATCTCACTGTTATGCCATCCCGGTCATATTATACTGACAACGAATGATTTACCGTGTACATTTGATTGTTACTGTCGTTCAGCACATATCAATATCATTTTTACTTTTTTTATTTACTTTATCTTTTATCATGAACACAACCCTTAAAGACAGGTCAATGCATAGCATCTTAAACCGTGAAAAGATAACAACGTATCATTGCAACAAATGTGCCATGAATTGTAATTATGCAGATATATACATTTTGCACTTTACTACATCAATGCACCAAAAACTAGCTCAGAGCTATTTGAAAAGTGTTTCATCATTTACGATCTAGATAGAAAGTAACAATAAACGTGATTATATATGAATCGTCCGCTGTGTATTAAATTTCCTTTTTTGTCGTTGTCATTGAACCACACATAACATTTTAGCATATACTTGAACGATTTAACTTACGAATATTTCAATTCATACAGTATATTCAACCACAAAGGCTATGTAACGCACACATCATTGTAAGTAATAATCAAATGAGTAAAAAAGAGGTCCAGATGGCCTGGATATTTATGCAATCATAGCAAACATTATCGTTAAACATAATTCTTTACTATATATATTTCCAAATATTGGCTCTGTCTCTCAAGGATTCTCTACATCAAATTAGATTTTGATAAAGCTACAAAATAAACATCCTCACCTATGACTTTTGGTTATTTAAAATAAACATATTACAAGATTTTATCACATTTTATCCAAGTGACCTTGAAATTGCAGTCATTCTGTTGAAAAAACTTGAAATCCTTAATCCCAAATATCATTATCCTTTGGCTCCCAGTTATTCAGAAGAGGTCATTTAAATATGTTTACACATTTGATCTCTTGAGTCCTCGAAAGTGGTTCATACCCCAGGGGCCAAGGGCCCTTTTTGAAGGAAGGTGAGCACCCCCATGCTGTCAGAGGGTGCCTCATTTTATCATGGGTATGGAACTTCTCTGGGAAATCCACTGGGGATTTTTTGGGGTCATATATAACCTTACCTTGGCAAAAAAATGTGATTTTGAATAAAGGGGGGGTAGGGATTCAGATAGTGCTATATCATTTCTCATCACCATCATATGAATTATTAGATGGTATATATAGATCATGTATGCATTACTTAAAAGTCTACAGTTTGACCTCCACTCTAAAGGTCAAATCAAGGTCAAAGGTGAAATAACACCAAAAATGAAGTATCGTTTTTTCCCCAAACCACTCTTTATTGTTTATTGCCCTTTCAACAAAAATACAGAAATTTATCAAATAACTTGTTTTATTTGTGCCATGGGTAACATATCAATATTTTGTATATCTATTTCCTTGTAATTCAGTGAGGGGGAAAAATGGTTGCCACTTTGTTATGTATATTGTTATATAGAATGGAATTATAGATTATGTGGGTAGGGGTACATAAATGGGTGTAACTTATGTTATAGTCATTCTTCCCATTAATGGATGGTAGTTGCATTGGCCATGCATTGGCCATTCTTTCTAAAGTTCTACATTTTTGTTTGACGCTACTGCCAAGGTCATATCAAGGTCAAAATTCAAGAGTCAAACATGAGAATCTATTTTGTATTTAATATTATTGACCTAAAAAGATTGTTCCTAATACAACTATTAAGCATGCTTTAGTTGATCTCCTTGAAAAAATAAGAGGCATATGAATATTAAAAAACATTTCTAGAGAGTATATAGTACTTATAACTTTTCTTCACCTGACCTTAATTGTGAAGGTCATATCAAGGTTGATTTGAGGTCAAGGGCATACTTATTCAGACCAATGCATTCTCAACATATAACTACCATCCATTAATGGGAAGAATGACTATAACATAAGTTTCACCCATTTCTGCACCCATACCCCCCAGAATCTGTAATTCCATTCTATATAACAATATACATAACAAAGTGGCTACCATTTTTTTCCTCCACTGAATAACAAGTAAATAGGTCTACAATATATTGATATACTATCCATGGCTCGTCATGCGTCGTCCGTCGTGCGTATTTTTTACATTTTCAACTTCTTCTCAAGAACCAGTAGATGGATTTTTTCAAACTTGGTCAGAATCATCCTTGGAAGATGAGGCTACAAAGGTGTAAAATGGGGATTCCTACCTCAACCCCTTGGGCCAGGGAGGGGCCATAAAAAGGAAGATCATCAGGGGCTTTATTTAAATTGTAAATTTCCGGACCCCCGGGCTATCCGTTCTCCCTTGGGGAGGGGGTAAAGTTTACTATAGTTTATATAGGGAAATAACACTTTTGGGTATATTTTGACAACTTTCTGCAGGAAATTATTTTTACTTGAAGAGAATTAATCTTGGAGGAAGATGGTTTCAAATTGTAAAATTGAGATACCTACGTATACCCCAACCGCTGGGGCCAGGGCGGGGCCCCAAAGGGAAAATTAACCAATATTTCAAAAATCTTCTTCTCCAGACTCAGAGGTATTACAGTCTTTTTCTCTGCATGGAAAGAAAGATCATCAGGGGCTTTATTTAAATTGTAAATTTTAGGACCCCCGAGCTATCCGTAATCTCCCTTGGGGAGGGGGTAACCTTTACTATAGTTTATATAGGGAAATAACACTTTAGGGTATATTTTATCCATTTTCAGCAGAAAATTACTCAAACTTAGTCAGAATCATCTTTGGTGGATGAGAGGGTATTACATTGTAAAATTAGGATTCCTGCCCGATTCCAAGGGGCTAGGGCGGGCCCCGAAAGGGAACATTTACCAATATTTTCAAATTCTTATCCTTTGATGACATGACAAGTATTGTATTTCACTTAGTTTTCATGCTGATTTCCACATCACATCTAAACAATAAAATAAAGCTACAAGTACCTATGATAAAACTCAGGTGACCGCTTAGGCCTCGACGAGTGAAGGTATATGTGTGCATCTACATATCTGAGCGTTTCCACATTCGTCCATGTTAAAATGACACAATGTTACAACGCCTTGGAACTATTACAGCGTTTTGGGACTTGATATTTATTATTGTAACTTAGTTACAATGTGTTACTAACTTTGTATCTTAGCCAACATACATGGTGCGTCGACAGACTAACAAATAGTACGAATGTTATGATGTTTTACATAATCTCCCAACAAAGAGCCTGCACTAATGATAATGCAAAATCTGCTTGTCCGAACGTGTTTTATTCATCCGAAATGTCTCTTTTTTGTTTATTTAAATAGCAATGTATGACCATTCCAAATGAAAATAAAATGGTATTTTATGTTGATTTATTAGGTCACCTGAGCTTTGCTCAAGTGACCTATTCTAATCGCTTTTCGTCCGTCGTCGTCCGTCGTGCGTCGTGCGTCGTGCGTAAACTTTTACATTTTCAACTTCTTCTCAAGAACCAGTGGATGGATTTTTTTCAAACTTGGTCAGAATCATCCTTGGTAGATGAGGCTTCAAAATTGTAAAATTGGGATTCCTACCCCAACCCCTGGGGCCAGGGCGGGGCCCCAAAGGGAAAATTA
>NW_018480077.1:536302-584129 GCF_002113885.1 Mizuhopecten yessoensis | reverse complement strand
TATATTTTATCCATTTTCAGCAGAAAATTACTCAAACTTAGTCAGAATCATCTTGGGTGAATGAGAGTATTACTTAGTAAAATTGGGATTCCTGCCCCATCCCCAGGGGCTAGGGCGGGGCCCCAAAGGGAACATTTACCAATATTTTCAAATTCTTATCCATTGATGACATGACAAGTATTGTATTTCACTTAGTTTACATGCTGATTTCCACATCACATCTAAACAATAAAATAAAGCTACCAGTACCTATGATATAACTCAGGTGACCGCTAAGGCCCTTGGGCCTCTTGTTGTTATTATATTTCATTCACTACTACCATAAACAGGACGAACAGTGTCGTAAAACTGTCCCTTTGTCCCCGTGTCGATATTGTGTTGTAAATCTATGAACAATAAATCAATAATACTTGAATACTTAATTACATATGCGCATATATTATACACCAACTGACTTTATGTGTAAGCTATATTTTATCATTATATTCGGCATAGTATGCTAGTGAAGCTGCAGACCAAAGACAGCAAAAGATCTGCGCTTATCGCAAGAATACAGGCACAGGTGCAGTTTACAAAATGGCGGCACGTCCGTAATGACGTAATCTGTTAATAAGGCGTTGAACCCCACAAACCACACCCCTGCAGGTCAGGGATCGAGAAAAGAATACACCTGTTGTTACCCACTGCATGTATCGTAAGAGACGACAAATGTGGGAACCCTCTGCAGAATTGGGTAATTACGTTGTGCCCTCTACTTTGCGACACAAAAGCTTCGAAAATAGGTCTGCTGTACCCTTTGCAATCTTTGGGATCAGAGGAGGGGTTCAATAGGGGAAATACAGGTAAAATCTTCGACATTCTAATTTGGTGTTTAGCAATCTTGGGCCAAGATGACTTAGTTTTATATAGACTGTGGGTGTGGACTCTTTGGGTGCAGAGGGGCGGGGCTCAAAAGAGGAATTTGAGGTTTAAATCTTTAAAATCCTTCTTTTGTACCATTGGAGGGATTTTATCCAAATTTGGCCTGGAGCATCCTTGGGCAAAGGCGACTTTATTTTGTATAAACATTAGGTGTGACCCCTCTGCAATGTGGCCCCTCTGGACGCAGAGCGGCAGGGCTCAAAAGGGGAACTTGAGGTTTAAATCTTTAAAATCCTTCTCTTTCTGTATCATTAGAGGGATTTTATCCAAATTTAGTCTGGATAAATCCTTATTTTGTATTTACTTTAGGTGTGGCCCCTATGGATACAAAGCGGCAGTGCACAAAAGGGAAATTTGAGGTTAAAATCATTGGAGGGATTTTATCCACATTTGACCCGGAGTATTCTTTGGCAATGGAGAAAAATGGTACAAATGGAGAGTGTGTCCCTTTTGGGTGCAGAATTGCGGGGCCACATAGGGGAATTTGAGGTTGAAATCTTTAAAATCCTTCTTCTGAACAATTGGAGGTATTTTATGTAATAAGAATATTTTCCCATGGTTGCATTGTTATCCAGGTGAGCGATACAGGCGCTCTGGGCCTCTTGTAAATGAATGATTGAAGAATGCCTGCATCTCACATGCAGGAAATGGAAAGCATGTCCACATGGAACTATTGTAAAACAAATTGTACATATTTGTTATCAAAGTTCCTGCCCTTCTCGAACAAACATCCATAATGGGTCGATAACGAATCCTTCATATGATTGTTTTTGCGGGGTAAATCTGACCCAGGCGGCTCTTTCCTTTATACTAATGTTTACTGGTGTGTTGAATTCATAGATAAGTTAGGTAGTCATTAGGAAGTACATGTCTATAAAGGCCATCTGACCATCAAAGAATCCCAAGATGTTTTTCCTATCCTATACATATATATATTTGCATTTGCATGGCATTGCCACTATATAGCTTCTTTGAAAGTTGTGTCGTTGATGGGACTTTAATTACCCATGCATCACGAGACACAATTCTTAGCATATTAATACAACACTGACCGGAACTACAATATCCAATATAAATAAACATGACGGCTGCTAAAATATCGCTGGGCATTGTAAGATTTGACAATGCCATTGTAAATATATGTGCAAAATACAAAATAAAATAAAAAAACACTTGTCTGTAATATCTTACAAAATGCACATCGGTTGAAATCACCAATGCCGGCAATGGAAACAATTTTAACGCTCATGCAATTTATCAGAAATATCGTCTGTTATACTGCACTGATCAATAGGGGTTCGTTACAAATGTATGAAATACACATGTTCTATAGACTTAGTGACACATATGTTACAGACCTACTGATATGAGTAACGAACCTGTGCTTCGTCGCAAGATCACTCACTTCAAACGCTATCAGTTTCACGCGTCTTGCATCCACCATTTCTCAGTTTCTGATGACATGTCAAACAACGAGGCTGTTATAGAATCTACCGACTGTTGTCAGGTTCCCATACAATCAACAAATACATTCACGCCTAGATTCTTCACAAAATGAGCAAAGAGAAAAGTTCGAATAACTTCCAAAAATAACTCCCTCGTGGAGGGCAAGGTTGGATTTACGGTGTTCACTGTATTTGTCCATGCGCGAAATTTGTTCCGGGGAAAAATCGAAACAATTTCAAATCGAACTTGTGTTTGTAAGTTTTTGTTAAAATTTCAAAGTACTACTTTGTTTGCCAATCAGCACGCGACAATACGCTGTTCAAACTATTGAACGAAATCGTATGGACTGACGATAAGGCGGGGATTTTTTATTTTAAATATAAATTATAAGTTCAATAAGAACATAAGAGGTAGAGAAAACGTAAATATAAGTATTGAACTGTTTTTGTTTGGTATTCATGATCAAGCGCGCATTATGTTGATTGCTTGCAAAGCTGTGTCATTCAAATAGATCATAAATACCATACAAAAACAGTTCAATGCTTAAATGAACCGTAAAATAAATATTCTTGTCTTTCAAACATTTTTGCTCTGGAATTTGGGTCATGTTTATTGAGAAGTTTTACTTTGTTTTAGTCCACTACCTGTGAAATTGGAGAGGGGGGACTATAGGTTTTGTCTGCGTTCGCCTGTCCGTCAGTCAATCAGTAACCTTTGGTTGAGGTTTTGGTTAAAGTTTTTAATAGCTTACCATTCGCTTAATAATGATGTTATGATGCTAGTTCTTTGCATAGGGGTTCTGTAGGGGTCTAGCAAAAATGCTGTTTAGTGCAAGTGGAAAAATAGTTTTAGTTATTTTTAATATTTGATATTTTTTATACTTAACTATCTTGGCCAAAAACTGCAAGTTAAAGTTTGGGTTAAATATTTGTAAGGCTCACCTTTTACTTACTAATATTTTAAGGATGCTTATTCAATGTACAGACATGACCATATCGCAGCCTCCGAAAATACACACGCATACACTACACGCATGCAACTTGTACACAGGGGAGGCCGTTCTTAAATGACCTAAGCTGTTAATAGGACGTTAAACAAAATGAAACCAAACCAAATTTTATGTACAGAGGTTCTAAAGGGGTCTAGCGATTTTTATTTTTTTTATTTTTGACATGTTTTTGACTTAAGTATCTTGGCCAAAATCTGCAGGATAAAGTTTGATTGAAAGTTTTGCAATGGCTCACTGTTTACTTTATAATAGTTTTAGGATGCTGAGTTTATGTACAGGCGTCTAGCATTGATGTGTTTTAGTGGAAGTGTTTTTAATTTTTGACGTGTTTTGGACTTAAATATCTTGGCAAAAATCTGCAGGTTAAGGTTTTGGTTAAAGTTTTCTGATTCACCATATACTTTATTTGTTTGCTGTATCTGTTAGGGGCACCGGTAGGGGATATGTATTGATTCATCAATACCAACAGAATGCTTTTTTCATGTTGTTTAAATGCTTATATCCATGTGTTATATCTTTTTCAGAAATAGATAAGCATGGCACAGTATACCACCGAGATGGTCGATTTTGGGAAAGGGTACCAAAATGCCGCAGGTCCTAGTCCTTCGACGCAGACGGTTGATCACCGAATGAGCAAGAAAACGATCCTAAAAAATGTTGTGGTTGTGAGTTTTGGATTCCTGTTCCTTTTCACATCCTTTCAGTCATTATCGAATTTACAGAGTTCCCTAAACAAAGACGACGGTCTCGGTACCGGGGGACTGGCTATCGTGTACGGTGCTCTTGTAGTCTCATGCATGTTCTTTCCGGCCTTCATTGTTGGCCAGTTAGGCTGTAAATGGACTGTTGCATTATCCATGATCTGTTATATTGTGTACATGGCCGCCAACTTCTACGCTGTTTGGGGAACAATGGCGGTGGCCTCCGTTATTGTCGGGTTGGGTGCTGCTCCCTTGTGGTCTGCAAAGTGTACATACCTTACACAAACTGCCGTTTGGTATGCAAAACACACAGGCGCCACCGAAGATGACGTCATCAACCGATTCTTTGGATTCTTCTTCATGGTGTTCCAGACAAGTGAGTATGCTTTCCATTTTATTTGCAAAACAAAATATTTAGTGCTGTTATTATAAAGGTGAAATATATTACGATGATAAAAAAGTTTGGAGGGGGGGGATAACGAAGGGGTTAGGTGATACGCCTTAAGGTAATACACACACACATTTGTTTTGGTGGGCAGTGCTCTGACCTGATTGAAACGTGCGTAGGTGTAGAGAACCGGTCCTGTTGCACCGGTTTTATTAAATGCTAAAGCGAAAGGCGTCTTGTGCGGTAGTTCACATGCACAATCCTTGGTCTTCCGAATTGTTGTCATCGAATTGATATCTCTGAAGAGCAGTGAAAGTGTTCATTCATGTTAAACGAAATAGTAATCCATTTATTATATCAATTGTTTTCACCTTTTCACGTTATTGGCATTTTACGAAGGTTTTGGGGGTTTTCAACAAATTGTTGACACCCATGCTTCAAAACCCCAGATTGTTGACAAAAAGATACAAACAAAACCTTCACAAACATGTTCAATTTTATTTTTGAAATTGTTGTGATTTTGATGCATACTTCATGAAGGCGTATACTAGTACGCTCGTGTTTTAAGAGCGTTTAGGAATATCGTTTTTTTTTTTTTTTATTTAGCCCAACATTAAAATCGCCCTGCGTCCGTGGTCTATAGGTTCGTCATTCCGTCCGTCCTTAAACAAGCTTGTTAGCGCTATTTATCAGAAAGTACTGAAGGGATATTTCTCAAATTTTACATGAAGGTTTCCCATGGTCCTTCGTTATGCATATCATTTTTGGGACTGATCGCAAAACCTAGATAGCCGACAGCCAACCATCTTCAATTTTAGAGCTAAAGTTTGTTAGCGCTATTTATCAGGAAGCACTGGAGGGATCTTCCTCAAATTTCACGCGAAGGTTCCCCATGATCTTTAGTTATGCATATCGTTTTTTGAACTTGTCACAAAACCAAGATGGCCAACAGCCAGCCATCTTTAATTTGAAACTTAAAAGTTTGTTAGCGCTATTTCACAGAAAGGACTGGAGGGATCTTTCTCATATTCCACATGCAGCTTCCCCATGGTCCCTAGTTTACATAACCAACTTAAGGACTGGTCAGAAAATTAAGATGGCCGATGGGCGCCATCTTGCTTTTTCAGAGTTTGAAGTTGATAGCACTATTTCTCAGAAATTACTCTTTCTCAAATTAGATATTAAGGTTCTCCTTGGTCTGTAGTTGTACATTTAAAACGATGGATAATGCATGCCGCGTTTCGAAAACTTCCGAATCCAAAGGCGGTATGTATTATCCCTCGTTTTACGTAACCATAAGCTAGAATCACCTATTCATACAATTTGGTTAGGTTTGGTTTAGTATTGCTTAACGTTCTATCAACAGTTATGGTCATTCCAATAATCGATGTATTGCTGAGATGTCGCTAATTACTGTCACTCAGTCAAAGTGTGTATTGCGAGGTGCTCACCTCACTGACACGTAGAAATTATGGATTTCCGGCGAGTTGAATTTGGAAACAACAATGAATTTATAGTAATTTAGCAACATTGGTTACCCATGCCCTTGTGCCAACCATCGAAATGTCACAATTTCATTATTAAAATGAGTAATCATTTTATATATTAACACAGAAGATATCTTTGCAAAGGACGTTCCTAATGGTTTGTATGTAGGTGCGGACAACTAGTTTTTTATGTGTCTGTATAATTTGTTAAACCACCGCAGGTTCGTAAAATGCTAGTTGAGGAGATTTACATTAGTATGGGTAACTGCAGAACATTTGATTCCTTAAAATTTATTCGATACTTAATCTGCTCTTTAAATTGACATATTTGAATACAAAATTACAAAATGAACAGATATTATGTTAAAGTGCAATTGTCAGAACAAAGGAGAAACTAAACCGTTTCGATTAAATCAGATTGATGTATTTTTTTCCCTCGTAAAAATTGGAAAATGTGTTTGAGAACTACCTTATAACGTTCATTCTAATCCCCTTGATAACTTCCACACTATGCAACTTATAAAGGTCATTAAATCTGTTCTTTTTGGTTGTAAATAGGCCGTAAAAACAAATCAAAGAAACAAATGGTCAAAGCAATTGTTAACAATATGAAAATTTCTGTTTTAAAGATAACGGAAATTAGAATAGATAGTTTCGGATGTTTTGATTAAACGATACATGCAACCTCACTATGACATATTTCCATCCATATATTAAACAAACAAATTGAATAACTTGTTTTGAAATAGTAGTAAGGTAGACTTAATTGATTGTTTTGTGGTATATTTTAAAGGTCAAAAGGAGTGTGAGCTTTGATATCACTCAGATTATTCTATAAACAGTGTATTATTTAACAAGTCCTATAAACACTTTTTAATGTGTATAACTCAGTAATAGGTATAACTTGTAAATTCATGTTTTTCTGCAATGTCATTAAACGTCGTCCGCCTCAACGTGCATGGTATTGGCTTAACCACCGAAAACCCTAAACATCGTCCCGGTGATCGGTTAAATATATCTTTTTGTCTACTTTAAATTCATCTATGAGCATTGGCAGTCGAAGCATAATAAAAGACCGGATACAGATCCTAAGAGTTGCATTTGGAATAGGTCAATTTCGTTTTTTTCCACAATATCCTGGATTTTTTCCCTGATTTGAAATTATTATTTTTATAACATGAGACATTGATTAAAGCAACGATTAAAACAACAATATTGTAAAATACGTTATGTATAAATTTGTATTTTCCATCATACATTCAGGTCCATGGTATCATTTTGTACAATTCAGGTCAAGTTTGGGGTAATCTTATCTCATCAACTGTATTCAGTCAACGCCCTGAAAATGAAACTATACCGACGACCGAGGAACTGGCGCGCTGTGGGGCTGCTTTTGACCCGACGGCGCCTTCAAACAACAATACAAACCTTGCTCGACCGCCAATTGAAAAGGTAAAAAAATAACGTAACCGTTTTTTGCCTGCATATGTTCATTCACAGCTAGATACTTCGATTCTCAAAAATTATTTTAAAGTTAGAATCAATGTGTTGCCAATAAATTAAATTCTGTAAAACTAAAATCGGCGAATGGTGTCTAAGCTATACAGAAAATCGCAGAGACGAGGTTGTCTTTGCCAGTCACCTGATTGGTTATTCATGCATTACCCATTTTTATTTACTTCAAAGCGAAGACCAGTCCCAATGCAAATGTTTGCACGAGCCATTAACAATAAAACACGGAGATTGCATTGACCTTTAGCCAGCAATATATTCATATTTTATATTAATGTAACATCTCTAATCTCTTTTCAACACAGTAAATATCTCTTAATTTCTAACCCACATAAAAAGTGTTGGTCTATTCCAAAAAACGAGAGGCCTAAGAGCCTTAGCGGTCACCTGAGTATAGGTACTATAGCTAGTAGCTCAATTTCATTGTTGAGATGTACAAAATGTGGAAAACAACATGTAAACAAAGTGAAATACAATACTTGTCATGTCACCAAAGGGTAAGAACATAAAAAACTATTCAAATAAATTATTTTGCTATTGAGAACTATAACCTCTCCCCAAGGGAGAGCAGATGACCTGGGAAATAACGAAATTTACAATTAAGGTAATTAAGGTAACTGAGTCTGATGAAGATTTTTTTAACTTTCAACCATAGTCCCCATTTAGGACCCACCCCTCCAGCTCCTAGGGATAGGGCAGGATCTTATTTTCTCATACCATCTAATTGTCATCTGGCATCATTATCATTCCAACCAAGTTTCCTGCTGAAAATGGACAAAATATACCCAAAAGGGTTATTTCCCTATATAAACTATAGTAAATTTTACCCCCCCCCCCCAAAGGAGAACCGATGGCCCAGGGGTACATAAATTTACAATTTAAACAAAGCCCCTGATGATCTTTTTATACACGCAGAGAAATTGACTGTAGTACCTCTGAATCTGGAGAAGAGGATTTTTGAAGTATTAGTTAATTTTCCCTTTGGGCCCCGCCCTGGCCCCTGGGGTCGGGGCAGGAATCCAAATTTTACATTTTCATACCATCTTCCTCCTAGATGATTCTCACCAAGCATGATTTGTCTCTCTCCTGAAAATGGACAAAATATACCCAAAAGTGTTATTTCCCTATATAAACTAAAGTATTTTTTACCCCCACCCCAAAGTAGAACGGTTGGCCCAGGGGTACATCAATTTACAATTTAAACAAAGCCCTTGATGATCGTTCCATCCATGCAGAGAAATTGACTGTAGTACCTCCGAGTCTGGAGAAGAAGATTTTTGAAATATTGGTCAATTTTCCTTTTGGGGCCCCGCCCTGGCCCCTGGGGTTGGAGCAGGAATCTCGATTTTACAATTTGGTACCATCTTTCTCCAAGAATGATTTTCACCAAGTAAGAAGAACTTCCTACTGAAAATGAAAAAAATAAACCCAATAGTGTTATTTCCCTATATAAACTATAGTAAACTTAACCCCCTCCCAAAGGGAGAACAGATGGCCCAGGGGTACTGAAATTTACAATTTAAATAGGGCCCCTGATGATCTTTTCATCCATGCAGAGAAATTGACTGTAGTACCTCCGTGTCTGGAGAAGAAATATTTTGAAACATTGGTTAATTTTCCCTTTGGTTGGGGTATGTATCCCAGTTTTACAATTTTGTATCCTCATTTACCAAGGATGATTTTGACCTATGTTTGAAGAATGTCCATCCACTGGTTCTTAAGAAGACAAAAATGTAAAACGCACGACGCACGACGACGGACGGAAAGCGATCAGAAAAGGTCACTTGAGCAAAGCTAAGGTGACATAATAAAACTAACCATAGCCACTTTTACTTTTCAAGTGGACGTTTGTCTTTTACCTGATATCATTTCCTTTAACATTATTATTGGCCCTTATAGCCTCTTTTGTGTTAATAGGCCGTTAAGAATCCAATACTTATCATAACCTAACGAAACGATTCTGTATCTTGTTTATAAATCAATATTTATTAAACTTTTATACTATCTTTTAACCCAAAGGTCTACATCGTTTGCGGAATATACATAGCATGTAGTTGCGTGGCCTTCTTCATCATCGCTGGACTTCTAGACCAGATAAAACTTGACAAGGATAAGGATATTGCCAAGGAGGACCGGAAGCTGTCAGTCAATCTATTGGTAGCAACCTTCCGCCATTGGTGGAATTCCCCGTACCAGAAGCTACTGATGCCTCTCACTATTTACAGTGGAATAGAACAGGCGTTCATCACTGGCGATTATACTAAGGTAACTAGCGATTGAGTGTTTAGGGATTTTAATGAAAGCTATCGATGGGTGTCGCATGTGATGCTGAAAACGGTGTTTAGTTCACCTGGCCCAAAGGGCCATGTGCGCTTATGCCGTACTGCGGCGTCCGTCGTCCGTCCGTCAACCGTTTCTTTTGAACGACTTCTGAAGAACTGGATGACCCAGGG
Organism: Mizuhopecten yessoensis; assembly: GCF_002113885.1. Classification (NCBI taxonomy): domain Eukaryota; kingdom Metazoa; phylum Mollusca; class Bivalvia; order Pectinida; family Pectinidae; genus Mizuhopecten; species Mizuhopecten yessoensis. The sequence goes on along the minus strand of NW_018480077.1, from coordinate 574,212 downwards.
TCATGATAATTGGCCATTAGGTACCTGGGATGAAGTGATAAAATTGCCTTATTAAAATGACCTTGACCTAATTTCAAGGTCACAGGGGTCAAATATGTTTAAAAAATTCAAACAACAACATCCTTAGAACCATTTGGACTAAAGTCATGATACTTGGGTATGTTATGTTGACCAGCTGTGTGAATCGTTTTCTTTATTACAGTAATGAGGTAAAAAAATAAATTAAAAAAAAACTTTTCTGAAAGTTATTGTTGTGAAAACAACATCGTTTTATTCCAATTACCTGTTCTGCCCATGCCAGGTGACAACATATATTTGCCACATGCTTTCTTATTAATTCCATGTGTTGGCATGGTTACCTAAACATTGTGTATGCCTGTCATTGTTAGACCATTTTGATTAACAGAACGCAATATGTCAGTTGTAGCTTGGTCAATGATTTAATATACTGAAAATTATCATATACAAATGTAGGAGATGGGGTGACTTTCAAGTCATTTTGACATATTTCTGTTTTTTAAATATATTTGCGGACTTAGTCTATACTATAAGATTAAAAAGTTTAAATGCATTAATATTATCTGACCACATATATTATACCTGTGTATAAAGATTGTTGTCAGTTCACCATTCCGTTTATCTTGAAATTAAAGTTGTGTAAGATTCCTTTTCATGGTCTAGGTTGGCCTAGTGTTGATGCTTTCTTTCTTCTTTGCTTACAGTCCTTTATAAGCTGCACCCTTGGTATCTGGAATGTTGGTTACGTCATGATTTGTTACGGAGTGGTAGACGCCATCTGCTCCTTCACATTTGGACGTCTCGTGCAGTACGTAGGACATATCCCATTCTTCATTTTAGGTATGTCATGTGCAACCTTTTTTAATCAACATGTTTTCGGTTGCGAAAACGTCGTTATTGATGCCAAATTAAATTAAGGCTTCAACTAATGGGGGGGGGGTTCAGTTTTTATGTTTTTAATTTAAGTATTGCATCATTTTGGATTTCTAGAAATTTGTGAATACTAGGTCATGAAAAGGCTGATCGCGCTACAAAAGCGACTTTATTGGCAATTATTGCTACCACCTGTTAACTTTAAACATTTCTTTCACGGATTTCTTTCACGGATTTCAAGAGTTCAAATCTCTAAAAACAGATTCTGTAAGTAAAAGTGGCAAAAGAAAAATGAATCAATGCGTAGACAACAAATGATATAATGTAAAAAAAAAAATCTTGGATTTCGTCAGTGAAGGTTTGTTATCGGTATTTCTCCGGAAGTACTTGAGGGATCTTTAGAGATGCAGTTTCCCCTAGATCCTAAGTTGTGCATGTTTTATTTTGAGAGTAATCATGAATATCTTTTCTCAAATTTCACATAAAGTACTGTACTAGTAAATATGAGAAACAACAAACTCACTTTGAAAGACTTAAAGTTGTCTTTTAAACATGGCAGTATCAAGTTTAGATTAAATGTTACCTCAAGGTGCATTTCGTCATCTTAAATCCTCGATCAAACAGATAAGAGAAAGGCAGAGAAAATGTCAAACAGACGTACAACTAATGAAGATGGTTCAATCGAATTTAGGGCTCCTTTGTCCTTGTGTGCATGGTAATGGTATATCTATACATTCTACTTTGATCTTGTTCATTTTTATCTACCGTTTCAATCAATCCAGCATTCCTTGTGCACGGCGGGACTTTGATCACTCTCCTGCTTTGGCAGCCTGACCCTGACAGGGTGTATCTGTTCTACATCTTTGCTGCCTTGTGGGGAATGGGCGACGCCGTCATACAGACGCAGATCAACGGTAAGTTCGTCAATTGCTGTCTTTCTTTGTGAATTGTCTTATAAAGAATTTCTGCTGCCTTGTTTATGTTTGCGGTAACGTTATCCTCTTAGTTAAATAGACTTTCCTTGAGACGCGGATCTTTGTTTTGGTAATAAGATGGAAATTGTTATTAAAATCGATGAACATTTTTGTGTGTTTTGGAATAAACTCAAATTTCAAATCACTCTACATAAAATGTTCCGCTAATTTTAATGCAGAACCGATAGAAGTTGTTTAATTCTTTTTCGGTGTATTTGTTAACTGCAGTAAAATATACATAACAGTTTGTGTTAAACTGAATAAAACTTACTATTATTTTGTGTGTATACTAAATTTTAAAAAACCACGACAGTTATCTTTTGAAACCAGTACAATCTAAATCTAAACTTTTTTTATTTTACCNGGGGGGGACGGAGTACACCCACATGGTCGGGCAGGTGACCCCATACCTCTTTTTAAATACTATCGGGGAATCGAACCCCGGTCGCCTTGGTGAAAGGCAAGTGCGATATCCCCTGCACCACCCGACAAACCTATACTAACAGTGAAACCCCTGCACCACCCGACAACCCATAATAATAGTGAAACTAGTATTAATGTAAAACACAATTTTGTTTCTGTTTACTCAATTGCCATTGTACAACAGCTGTTTTTGTACATTGCATCACCAACAAGAGGATTAAAATAACACTTGCGATATCTATAAAAAATAAAACATTACCTGCATGTAAATTATCCAAATCATTTTATACATCGCTTTTTAGGTCACCTGAGCTTTGTTCATGTGACCTATTCTAATCGCTTTCCGTCCGTGGTCTTTCGATTTTTTTTGACATTTTCAACTTCTTCTTAAGAACCAGCGGATGGATTTTTTTCCAAACTTGGTCAGAATAATCCTTGGTAGATGCCTGAGGCTACAAAATTGGGGCCCCAAGGGAAAATTAACCAATATTTCAAAAACCTTCTTCTCCAGACTCAGAGGTACTACAGTCATTTTCTCTGCATGGAGAGAAAAATCATCAGGGGCTGTACTAAAATTGTAAATTTAAGGACCCCTGAGCTATCTGTTCTCCCTTGGGGAGGGGGTAAAGTTTACTATAGTTTATATAGGGGAATAACACTTTTGGGTATATTTTATCCATTTTCAGCAGAAAATTACTCAGGGACTAAGGGCGGGGGCCCAAATGGAACATTTACCAATATTTTTAAATTCACATCCTTTGATGACATGACAAGCATTTTCACTAAGTTCACATGCTGATTTCCACCACATCACATCTAAACAATAAAATAAAGCTACGAATACCTATGATATATAAGTCAGGCGTATTAAACTCGCACAATGATTCTTGTAATTTATCTATGATTTATGTGTAATCTGAATAAAATTTACATATGTTTTATTTACAATACTTTTCCGATGCAATGTACATCTTCTCAATGTAAGACGTTAAAATACTGGCATTTGATTTACGATTTTGTTTTTATTTATTATAATTATAATGTGTATTGTAATATAGCTTTTGACTCAACCGGAATGTTAAAATATGTTCGCCGTGGTTGGTAGTTTTGTTGCAGCCGTGTACGGGCTCCTGTTTTCAAATCAACTAGCAGTAGCATTCGCTAACTACCGGCTTTGTGACGTCATAGACTTTATCGTGGTATTTAGTTACAGCAACTTCCTGTATACTAGTATGAAAATATGCCTGCCGCTGAGCTGGCTAATCTTTGGGATGATATTATATGCACAGAAGACAAAAACAAGAGAATATTGCATAGAAATAAACATCAACAGGTTTTATAAACAGAGAATGTGGCCCTCGGGGTAGAGCAATTGGGAAAATTCATGTAAAATTATTTAATTTAAAACCCTTCTCCTATAGCTTTATTGGAGGAAATTCAACCAAAGTTACCCATTTGGCAGATGGACTTAATTTGTTTTAACTGAGAGAGTGGTCCTCCTGGGAGCGATGGGAAAGGGTCTCTAGTAGGGGAAATATAGTTAGAAATGTTTCAAATCCTTTTATTCAGTTTATTTGAAAGGATTTTAACCAAATTTGTGTAGAGCATCCTTGGGCAAAGGAGACTCAATTTAGTGTAAATTGTGGGATGCTTTGAGGGGACAGAGGGGTGCTGCCTAATAGGGGAAATGAGGTTAATGTTTAACATCCACCCCAGTTCATGGAAATAAAAAGAAGGGACCTAATGAAGGACATGTGTTACTGAGAGACAGAGCCAATATTTGTAATAAGCATAGTTTTCCATCGTTGCTTTGTCGTCCGGGAGAGCGATACATGCATGCCCTCTTGTTAAAACATACGTTTTTAGTGTAAATTAATTAAGATCGTTTACAAGTCATCTGCATTAAAATTACACTATGTCGTTGTTGAAAGCAAACATGACTAAATAATAGTTATTTTCCTTTTAGTTATTTTCCTTTATGTTGATCATACAACATTATTGTGTAAACTGCATTGATAGAAAAATGTTTATATGCTTCCTGCCACTTGCAGAACATTTGAGTGAACTTAAAAATGACATTTTTGTGAACATAACATTGACATTATACAGCGATTAAATGTAAAATGGATTAAATACATTGAATTGTTTTATTGACAGCATTAAACAAAGTACGCTCTGTTGTAAGAGATTGTATTTAAATCAGCAGTTTTGTAAATCTTGCTTGTAAGGAACACATTACAGAACAAAGTAAATATGTATAATTATATATTACTTTGTAAAATTAAAAAAAAAATGTTTTTTTTGGGTGTTTTTTTTCCTGCAATTTTATCTTTTTTACAGTCATATGTGGAAAAAGTTTACACATTGCACAGTTGACTGGGAAACTGTTGATCCCTGTGTTGCAAAATGGCTTTGTATGCATAGATGACATCAAGATGTCTAAAATCTACAATTCTCTTAACTTTTCATATACTGTTTGTTAAAATGTGCTTGTTGGCCATTTTGTTACAGCTCTGTATGGTTTCCTGTTTTCAAAAACACCAGAGGCAGCTTTCGCCAACTACCGTCTCTGGGAATCAATAGGCTTTATTATGGCGTTCAGTTACAGTAGCTATCTTTACACCAGTGTCAAAATATACCTGGTGTTAACTTGGCTTGTCTTTGGGATGGCGTTATACGCTGTAGTGGAAGTGATGCAAAGGAGAAAAAATAAAGAAAATATTGCATAGAAATCAACATCGTAAGACATCTTAAAAAAAATGTATTCTCATATTTTGGTATATACATCACGTGGTGATGGCTGACACACACAACAACGCGAATAACCGTTACATGTATGATATTATCACTGTATCTAAAATGTATAACATAATGATAACATTGGAAAGGTTCTAAAACGATATAGTCCTGGTTTTATATTCAAGTTGCATGTATAGGGAACATTACACATGAAGGGGATAGTGTATTTAATAATCTTACCCACATTACCCAAATTAACCAATTCTACAGGTTACCATTACACTAGATTTTATTAATATTGCGTACACTGGGAGAAGGATGAATAACATAATGCCGTTTTACTCAGTCAAAGGTCAAGGTCTCCTACTGCTGAATTGGATCTTCAATTTCTAAATACATGTAATAACCCGAGAGGAACTGGATTAAGTGCTCGAACATCATACGTTTGTAGGTTAGGAAAGTGAGATACATCGTGTTAATTAACCTATTTAAGGTAAAAATCAATGCGAATGGCACTACTGCATATTCATACATTTTGTATATACGGTGTTTAAACTGCGTTACGTGTAGCGTTTCGATCAAAGACAAAAGTAAACGTGAAGTCATGAAAGACGACGAAAGCCATTGTTAATGTTAAAAGTTGATTAAAGGGATATCAGTTTTCATGTTCTATCAATGTGATCGTATCTGGGCTGTACAGCAACCTAATTGTCTATGCAGTTTAATGAGTGCCATTTGTAGCACAAAAACATAAACATTTATATATCTTTCTAATATTAAATATTTCTTATATTAAATCTTTCTTATGTTATTGCTATTTGAAACTTGCTAAACGTACCCTTATCATTTGTTTATATGGTGGTCGTACGTTAACCTCGCGGAAAATAGTTCCCACCGAATGAAACAGTATCCTGACTCGCTATGATGTTAGCACTTCATAGCCATTAAATCTGACTAAAGCATGCAATTTATATATGTAATAAACACATTACTAACATTGAAACGTGTGTTGTTCAAAATGCACGTCCTTTACCAAACAAAGTGTTCACAATGTAAAGATGAACGGTTACTTATGATATTTTTTATTCTTGTATTAACTACATATGCGTAGTCATTTAAACGATGGCTACATTATTGCTTAATTTATATATTTTGTGCGGCAACATGTGATAATAAACAGAAGGCAATGATTAAGCAGCATCTTGAGTTGTCACCTTTAAATTTGCAATTTAAGTAGTTCAACAAATATTTTGATATTAATTAATATATTTGTATTTAGAGGTAAATAATATGAATATCATTTACGCTTCTATTGCCTTGTTTTCAGGATTTTAATTGGCTATAAATTTCTTCATCAAGAATGTAACCAAATTTGAAATTGCAGTTGCATTTTCTCATAATTTAACAGGATGAGAAACTCAATTATCCACAGTTAATGTTAAATTATTTCTAGCCAGCGGTTTATTTTTGAACATATCACACAATTACATCATGCAGGGTGTTGACGACACGATGTAATTAGTTAAACTGGTGTTTATCGATTCCGAGTCATGTTCAATTTCGCGCATTGCTCCCCAAATATATCTACTCTCATTCGCCCAGAAACGTATCTTATACAACACTTTCACACTCGGCTAAATATATATAATGATCATCACTATTGTTATACTGTGTATATCAGTAGCTGTATATATATTATAAGAATGTTTATTTGAAATGAAATAAGCTCAACCTGCTGTTAAATCCATTTGTTGGACCAGAAACTTTGTAAAGAAGAAATATATAATGATGTGTCCTAAATAACAAACGCATTACATTCGTGTTTTATTGTGTTTCAGCACTGTACGGCTACCTTTTCACGAAAAACACTGAGGCTGCCTTTGCAAATTATCGTCTGTGGGAATCGGTTGGATTCATTTTGGCATTCGGATACAGTGCTTATCTCGAAACCAGAATAAAAATGTACATGGCGATCGGATGGCTGGTCCTGGGAATGATGATGTACTGTTTAGTTGAAATTGGTGACAGAATGTCAAAGAAATCAAGCCATGACATCATTAAGACTAAACTGTGAGAGATACAAGGTAGTCCTCGTGAGGCGTGGATGGCGCTACTGCAAAACAAGCGATTTTGCTGCTATGCAGCACCGTAGTAGACAAAATGATTACTTGCATGTTACTTATTCAGAAAGAGTTGAAAACCGCATACATTTATACTTCGGTTACAGCAGTGGTGAAATTGCAATAATGCGCAAAAAAACATCTGCAAAACAATCGTTTTTATATTTCCTATATTGTTATATAGTAACCTTTCCATTCTATGATTTTAATCTTAGTCCACAATATGTATCCTTTTATTCTCTGAACCACTGATGTATTGTTTTTTGTTAAGGGTTGGTGTATGTAACTGATTTTGCTGTAGGAACAGAGTGATAAAATTCGTGTTGATGATAATTTATCTTTGCATGAATAAATTCAAATATCTATACAAAAGATATGCAAATTACATGGCATCGCCTTAAAGGACACTCTCCGTAGGGCATACCGTGCAATCACACCTTATTCTAATTCCTATCTGATACGGATATATAAACTTTGTTTCATGTCTGAATTTTACATCAACTGCACTTGTGTAAATAGCACCATGTCTAATATTGATATCGGTTTAATCCATATCTTCAACTTACTATACAGTTTACATTTTTTGTTGGAGGATCTTGTTCATTCGTAAACAAAATATTGGAGCTATGTTGTGGTCATACCAAACAGTTATAATTGTGCATTTAATAATACATGACTGCAACGGAAATTATTTGCAAAACAAAACAAGATTGTAAAGATATAAAAAATACATGCCCTTGTGTGATTATAATGGTATGTGTAATAGAACTACATTCAATATATATCCTGCGATTGTATCTCAGTGATTCTTAACCTAGTTCAAGCTGTTGTTATGTAAGCAGATCTGAAATGCCGTTTCTAATTAACCTGTGTTGTGCGAGTTCTTAGATATGAAATTTTACACAATACATTATTAACATTTAAATGTTGAATTAATATTTTTTGCTTGTAACCTTTTCTTCGCGTTATTGTAGTACATGGATCATTTTTTGTGTAAATAATGCCATGATCAACATACATTTTCAAGCAATTATCAGTTTTAAAACTTAAAAACAAAATAATCATGATGATAAAAAATGTGATGAAGAAAAGCCCTCAAATGAGTTTTACAGGTCAAAGTTTTAGATGTATTCTTGAAGTAATGAAAATGCTATACAAAGAAATCACAAAACATACATTTGTTTACTATTTTATAAATGATTTTTTTTATTGAAGCGGTACAAACAGTTTTTGAAGTTTAAAAACGAGACCATACCGTGAAACCTGCCTTTAAATGTGTATAAGGACCAATTACCTGCTGTTTCAAAGTCGCGAAAAGATGTTTTTGCTTAATCTGTTTGTCTTTTAGATATATTTTGCTTTTTCTACGGTTCGCTGACCTATAATGTGTCAAAATATTTATCAATGATTTAATTGAGTATTTTATGCAATGTATCAATTCAATATACATTATAAATAACACATGTAAATTAAATTCATGTACACACGTATGTACTTCCTTTTCAATGTAAATTTCTTTTATAAATAGGCTATCACAACGTTAAGATTTTGTAAACTTTTGTTGATTAAATCACAAAAAAATCATATACTGACATGTTCTTTTTCTAATAACTATCTATACAAAATTGTCACAATCAAGAAAAAAAGGTAGAAAAGTGTGAAAAAAATCAAGTCTTGCAAAAGGGACGGGACACAAGATCAATTTCTATTTTCTTTGATGTCCCCACAGTGAAAATCGCAAAAAGACCGTTATTATTCAGAAGGCCAAGCATTGGATGGCTTAAACGGTAACAGGCAATGGTGTATAGCAGGCCAGCTCTTTATCTGAACCTCCAGCAATTCGTAAAATTTGCAGGGAGACACCACCGATAGGTTATCCAACTTGTCCGAGCTCTCGGGTATTTATCCTCCATATGAAGTTTGAAGTTAAGTCATTGATAATTACTCTTGTTGAGCGGGCACCCTATTGATAACAGTCGGACAATTGTGGTTATTCAACTCTTCTGAGTACTACACAACTAGTATGCGAAAGAAATAGAACCGATCATTGCAACCTAATGTCTTTTTTCAAGTTCCTCCTTGGCAATAGTGATATAACTCGTGAAATGTAAAAATTCTAGATGATTGCAATGATATTTCAAAAAGATCTGCCGGATACTTGTTGAGAAATAGCGAGAAATAGCGATAACAAACTCTTAAAATTAAAAGTTTAGCAGCCATCGTATTCTTCTGATCTGTTTGAAAGGTAAACATGTACAACTAATGACCAAAGGGAACCTGCATAATACATTTGAGAAAGATCCTTTCAGTACTTTCCGAGAAATAGCGATAACAAACTTAAACTATCAATACCCAAAATGGCCGACAGTCGGCCATTATGATGATCCAATTAATCTCAAGAGTAAACATTAACAACAACAGACCACGGGGAACCTTTATATTCCTATTTCAGGAAGATCCCTCAAGTACGTTTTGCTGTCAAAATTCAAGGTGGCTGCCATATCAGTTTCACAATCAGTCCCAATATTTGATATATATATAAGTAAGATTTGGTTTTGCTTTCGTTTTAATTTGATTTTTCGTTTAAGTCATACTGGGAACGGGCAGGTTCCTAACGTCGCCTCTTGTGATCATGCAGTGGACAACAGCAGCTTTTCAGTTTTTTCTCTCCGAATTTCAGACCTGCAAAGGAGTTTAGTCATCGCCTTCCAGACAGTCATTGAATTGGATACTGATGGAAGCATCCAGTTATATACACTAGACTCCTTGCCACGTCTGCCAGTTTCAATTACATATAAAGTAGGCTAAACTAAGCGATAAGCTTTTTGCGTGCCACTATAGCGGGCCAGCTTGACGTTATTTGTTACCAAGGTGGTCCGTGCAAGTTTGCGTGCGTAACAGTCATGAGTCAATCAGTCATTACTTACCTGTGTATATCTACAGGTAAGAACCATGAAGTGTTCATTATCACTGCAATATTCACAACAGCCTACGTGTAATCCGTGCTTTCAGCTTAATCGATAAAATGATATAACATGACTTCCTGGTTGTCAAATGTATACCCTATATATCAAATCGGTCGTTAAACTATTTATCTTAAACTAAAAGCTTATCAGTTGAAATCAGTTGTTTTGCGAGTCGGGGGATTTATTATATATTCATCAGCTGACACAATACTTTGGCTTCACTTGAAAATCTCAAATAGGCACACATTTTGTTTTTTTAAAACATGTTTATCAGACTAACACCACAGAACAATTCATTGTACGCACTTGTGGAAAATCGTGCTAATTAACTATTATCTAGTTTTTTTCATTTGTGCATTAATGTGCGGTTTTATAGTTAATCAATATTACAGAAAAAAAACTAAAGCCTCATGTAAAATAAGGTAAATTATCGGTTTAAAATTTCTTATCAGTGTATATTTTCCATTATATCATATCTATGTGACCCAATATTACTATGACTACCACCCCTTGTGACCGGGTGGGGTGTCCTGCTGGGTGTCTTCGGCAGTATGTTTCAGTGAGGTAGCACTATAAAGTCGGCATAAGTTCCTCGCTATCGCAAGGAGACAAACACGAACATATCGCACCTCCACAAACAGGCAAACACACACGGGTTCACTGCACGCATGCATCTTGCACACAGGGAGGCGGTCCTTAAATGACCATAGCTGTTGATAAGACGTTAAACAATACTAAACCAAACGAAACCAAGTCGGTGGCCGAGATAAAAATGCATCTGCTGTTACCAACTGCATGTATCATAAGAGGCGACTAAAAAATTTTCCCCAAAGGGAATCTTTCAGGACTGTTTAGGTCACCTGAGCTTTAGCTCAAGTGACCTATTGCTATCCGTTTTCGTCCGTCGTCGTCCGTCGTCCGTAACATTTTACATTTCAAACTTAAAGTCAAGTTCTGCTGGGCCGATTAAACTGAAAGTTGGTAGGAATGATCGCCTCATGGTCCTGACAAAGTGTTGTTATTTTTCGGGTCGATCAGAAATCCAATATGGCCGCCACGGCCGCCATTTTGAAAACCTATTTCAAACTTAAAGTCAAGTTCTGCTGGACCGATTGAACTGAAAGTTGGTAGGAATGATCGCCTCATGGTCCTGACAAAGTGTTGTTATTTTTCGGGTCGATCAGAAATCCAATATGGCCGCCACGGCCGCCATTTTGAAAACCTATTTCAAACTTAAAGTCAAGTTCTGCTGGACCGATTGAACTGAAAGTTGGTAGGAATGATCGCCTCATGGTCCTGACAAAGTGTTGTTATTTTTCGGGTCGATCAGAAATCCAATATGGCCGCCACGGCCGCCATTTTGAAAACCTATTTCAAACTTAAAGTCAAGTTCTGCTGGACCGATTGAACTGAAAGTTGGTAGGAATGATCGCCTCATGGTCCTGACAAAGTGTTGTTATTTTTCGGGTCGATCAGAAATCCAATATGGCCGCCACGGCCGCCATTTTGAAAACCTATTTCAAACTTAAAGTCAAGTTCTGCTGGACCGATTGAACTGAAAGTTGGTAGGAATGATCGACTCATGGTCCTGACAAAGTGTTGTTATTTTTCGGGTCGATCAGAAATCCAATATGGCCACCACGGCTGCCATTTTGAAAAACTATTTCAAACTTAAAGTAAAGTTCTACTTGGCCGACCTATCAAGAAAAGTGTTCAACACAAAATAAGCATACAGTCACTCAATTTTATTCAATTACTGTTGAGCAGCATTCTGTACGTTTTGCGATGAGATTTTTTTTTTTACATCTCTTCGCACTCATCCTCCGTAACAGAATTAATGATATAATCATCTGGTAGCAGTATAAAGTAGAGGGTTGTGGCCATGGGTGATATTTTTGTTAAATGGCTAACCCCTGTATAACGATATGTAAAAGAATTATAAAAATAAAACTGTACTAAAATTGGTATAAGCATGATGAAGTGGGCTATGTGAGCTTTACATTTGTAAAAAACAAAGAAGATTTTTTTGGTTCAAGAATAAAATTTTGGCCATAATCCGAAAAGGTGCGACCACATGAAAAGCTAGCTTTACAGGAGGTAAAATTTTGACAACAGCACACGACGCAAAATTGCAAAAAATCCAGTTTTACAACTTTACTGGGACCCAGATAATTCTGCAACCAGGTAGGTAATCTTTAATTTCAGACAGAGCTTAGGGAAAAAAAACTAGTTGCGGGGGTCAAATTTTGGGTTAAAAATAGCAATTCTTGGCATTTTTTGGTAATTTTTGATGTGGTAACCAGGGTTTTCACACAAGTGACATACATAGAAAAAAGAGGTTTATACTCTTCTCAGTACTTTATATGTATTGTAAATGTAATGCAGTTTACAAATATATATACATGTATACATGTGTTTTGTAGGGTAAATACGCTGTGTTTACATTTCCTCGACATGTGCCTTGTTTATCAGAGTCGGGCTATTTTAGTCTAATGTATACTGCAACCTCTGCTTCCAGATCTGCTTCCTCCTCAACATCCAGCTCTATCCCCATGTCAGAAGGTCCACGGGACGCTATTGTAGCTTTAGAATGTTGCATCTCTTGAATTAGCAAATTAATGGCATTGATTGTTGTTATACAATTTGAAAATCTACATTTGAATCAATTTCTAGGTTTGTGTGGTATATTTAGCTCACCTGTCCGAAAGGCAAGTGAGCTTATGCCATTGCGCGTCGTCTGTCGTCCGTCCGTCGTCATCCGTCAACTTTTCCTTTGTCAAAGTGTCAAATACTTAAAACGACTTCTTCTGAAGAACTGAAAGGTATAGAATTTTAATATGTGTCCAGTATCTTCGTAGGAAAGAGTCCAGCAAAGTTTGAGAACGAAAATGACCTTGACCTACTATCAAGGTCACAGGGGTAAAACGTGTCAAATACTTAAAACGAATTCTTCTGAAGAACTAATCTCAATATGAGGCTGGTAGCTTTGTTGGTTAGAGCCCAACAAAGTTTAAAAAAGAAAATAACCTTGCACTAAATTCAAGGTCACAGGGGTCACCATTGTCAATTACTGAAACAACTTCTGAAGAACTGAAAGGTATAGAATCTTAATATGTATCTGATAGCTTTTTATCCCCCGCTTTCGCCAAAACGGGGGATGTTAATTTGGGTTTGTCCGTCTGTCTGTCTGCTTGTCTGTTATGCTTCGTTTCCGTGCAATAACTACAACAAATGTTAACCGATTCTCTTCAAACTTGGTCACAGGATCTGTCCCGCTCCATACCAGTGATGTATGGCTGGCTGCAGGTCAACACTGGATATGTCTGGGGTCTCCAGGATAACAAGCGTGAGGTCACAAAGGTGCTGCTCTACCAGCCTGGACCGCCAGTGATTCTTTACGTTTTTCATGCTGCAATAGTGGTACATTTTTAAATTAAGTTGTGAAAAAATCGTATTTGTGAATGAAACAAAACTTGTAAAGTATCATATTTAATCATCATTTCGGCTATATTAACCAACCCACCAGGAGAACCCACTTTTAGACTCAACAGAAGAGCCAGGTAGTGTCAGGACGTAGTTGAGAAGGAGGAAGAGGTTTGGGAAGTCCTCCCCAAAGGTTTCTTCCATTGGGGATAGATTTATCATTTGATGCTTCCTAAAAAAGATATTTATTGTTTGAGTGACTGTTTAATTCATTGACTGAGTGATGGAGTGACTGTTAAAATATAAATAGGTATCTGGCTGAAAAACGATTAACGAGGAACCATCCTACTAAGATTTATTACTATTTACCTGGGTGATAATGCTGTTTTCAGCCTCGTTTACATTTACTGTAATACGTGTTTAAGTGCGAGGTGATGACTGCAACAGTGTATGTTGAACAAATGTGTATGAGCAGACGTGTGTAATCTGTATTTTTACGGGATACACACGTTTATACTCATAATGATTGTTCAGCGTGTTAAGACAACATCATACCTGTCAAATGTATTCCATTTAATCATAATGTCTGAACTTTTTTAGTCAATTAGAGTTAAACGTTTGCCTCCGACAAAACGGTTTGTCTTCTACGACAGTCATATTTGTTTTCTCTTTTTGAAAACTCTGTAGTCATCCTTATAGTATTTACTCAAGTTCCTTGGACTTGAGTCGCCATCGACAACTGTGGTCATTTAGGGCCATGACGATTTATTCACTTTTTGTTAAACAATCATGCGAGAAGCGAAGACTGGGAACACATGTGTTAAGTTTCGGTTGTACTTTAAAATGTTTGTTGCTGACCTCGAGAGACCAGCGTTGCTGCCATTAGTTTTGAATGGCTGTACGAATAATAGGTTTAAAATCTGTATATGGTAGTTTGATATGTTTGTTGAAACGAATTTGTTGATGGAGAGGCAACGAAAGTTGGAATTAAGGTATTGGGAGTAGCATAAAGTATTATGAGTTGAGTAATGTATCAGTAGTAAATACAAAATTGGAGTTGACTAGGAGCAATATAATAGGAATAAATAGGTGAAATGTACTAGGAGAAAATAGGAGTTCACTAAGACTAGGTGCAAATGTACTAGGAGAGTATAAGTGTAGTCAATTACAAGCATGTGCTTTAGTAGGAGAATCTTTAATGAAGAAATAAGATAGTCTATTTAAAACATGTCTTAAAGAGATACAAGTAAATAGTTCATATTCGACAACCTGCTCATTTATTCAAAAACATTGTCAATTGGTCAAAGGGAGACAACTCATCTCAACATACAGGCACTTGAACAGGTGACGTATCGGGGGTACTCTGGAGGGTTTAATTTGGTTGTATTAAGTTTAAAGTGCCTCCATGTGTGTTGTGTATGCGTGCATTTGTGCCGGAGGTATGGAATGTTTGTGTATTTGACGCCTTATGATAGCGCAGATCTGATGCCATCTCACTGAAATACCATGCCGACGGCACCCAGCTCAGCATTCCGCCCGGTCACATTATACCGACGACGGGTGAACCAGTTGTTATTTCCTTATATGCTAAACGTTAAACAGGGAATAACAACTACCATTTTTAAGGACTTTGCCTTTCTCACCTGGGCAAACGCTCAACTAAGTTAAAAGGAAGGTATTGCCAAGCAAGGCGCTGGGAGAAAAGGGTAGATAGAAGTGCAAAGACATATAAAGATCCCACATATTGCAATGGGCACAGCAGATTTATTTTTGGTCGCGTTTGTATACAAAAGCAAATCATCAATTCTGCACGGGCCCCTAACTTCGTTATTTTTTCGACATGTAGTGGGGTACAGCAAGCCTATTATTTCCTAGAATCTGCAGGGGAACCTATCTCATCAAAACATTGCATGCGTGTCATTATCTATCACCAGCACATACATATATTTCCACATGTATACAATAGGATCTACTTGACAATACATCAAGGTACTTTGTCAAAACATATTACAACGTCCTATATTAAATCTCCAAAAACAATAGAAAAATATTTTAACTCGGGTCGATAAGAAATACAACATGCCCAAACCTGTGTCTGTCAGTTTAACAAGACCGGATGAAATAATGTGCTGGATGCCTCTGGCATGGCATTTAAGTGAAGTAGCACTAAAGTCAGCATTAAATCCACGTTATCGCAAGGAGGCAAATGAACCAACATATTGCGTGCAGTATACATACAAACAAGCTCGCTTTTGTGTCCCGAATTAACTATAAGCCTGAAAGGTTTTTTTTGCAAAATAATCGGGTTTTTTGCATCGTTATACTTGGGAAAGGACATTTTCTTTCATGAAGTGATTTAATAATATATTTATCATTCTTATTCACCTTGTTTACCAACATTTTCATAGTATGAAGAAGTGGTGTTATTTCAAATATGTATGCAAACATTCAGTCCGACAAAAGTGATGGAAAATATTAATTTCGCACCACAATGTACCCTGTGTACCCAAAACAGTGAGGGCCTAAGACACCCCCTTGGCCTCAACCAAAAATGAAATTCGTTGCTAGCCCACAATAAACCTCTCGGTGCATGTTAGGTTACAAACAATTCCAAATTTTCTTTTTTATCACTTGGCGTAATTGTTAAAGGGTTTTGTTAATCTATTTTGAGATCAAATCTAATTTTCCTGTCACTTTATAGAATTTGTTCTCGTACATTTTATCATCAGACTTTCGTTTTTACATTGCTTTTCTGGGATATTCCATACTCATTTGTTAATACTCATCTCATAATGAAGTGTAAATGTATTGGTAAAGGTCGCCATCGTATCTCGTGAATGTAAAAGTACACGACATATAAAAGAAAATATCCATAATATAAATGGCTTTTGGATATACTGACTGAACGTGTCATAGATTGACCAAATGAAGAAGTTAGTGTTTTGAAGTTGAAACTACTAGTTTTTTTCTCTCTTAACAATCAAAGACCTTTTGTTAAAGTTTAACCAAACCAAATTGTTACCCATCTCATTTTTCAATGTGCTTTTGAATTGTTTAACGTCCTATTAACAGCTAAGAACATTTAAGGACGAGCCTTCATGTGTGCAGTATATGCGTGCTTGCGTGTATGTATGCAGGAGACATGGTATGTTGGTGTGCTTCCCTCCTTGTGATAGCGCGGATCTGATACCGACTTTATAGAATTATCTCACTGAAATACCATTTCGAAGGATACCCAGCACAGCATTCCGCCCGGTCACATTATCAGGTCGGGGATTAGTCCTGATTTCACTTTTATAGTGGTATTCCACTATAATACCTATATATAACTATGTAAACAGTCGCAAATCGCAATACTTTCGCCGGAAAAGGTATACGTGACTCAAAGCGAGAGCCATGGTAGGTACCTGCATGATCCACTTCCTCGGTTGTTTTGATAACAGCGTTTAATTGAAAATGTCACCTGTGCATTTTGATGTAAAATCACCATTTTTCTAACGATAAATTGCAATTTCTGTTTCATTTGCTTATTTGTTAATATTTAACTCACCTGCGCGCCGCTACAACCTCCTGCACACGCTTTCCTGGCACTTTCCCATTCCAACAGGGCCGCTGCAACCGGAAGTAGAGGAATGCATCATCTGAAACCTACACTTTTTCTTGGGATTCCGGAGATGCTAACTACGGATGCACATATGTAACACACGTTATTTGTTTTGGCAGGATGGTTTAAATTTCTAATCTACTTACTTACTGTGTTGAAATTTAATATCACAATTAACAGGTAGAACACCAAACATTTATATTTTATGAACAGAACAATTTTATTCAAATATAATTACATAGTTAATTACACATTAGATATTTCGCTGATTTTTATCTTATTAAACCTGTTATAATCTGGCATAAAACTTGAACAATATTATTTTGATAAGCAGTACAATTCTTTATACACATTTACATTGTTTTTACATGTGATATGTCCGTGCTTTCTCGCAATTATTTTCGTTACATATTTCAAACGAAAGTTTAAGAGGATCGTCAATTTAAATGATAATTGTTTTAAATCGAGATTTTGCAGCCGTCCAAATTTGTCCGTGAGTGCGTTTGTGATAAGCACTATATAAACTCCGAAGGGAAGGAATTTCAACTAAAAGACATTCGGCATAAGAAAATTTCCAATGAGACCGTTGAACGGTTAGTCGGAAAAAACGTGGCCACTTTTTATGCACTGCATGCATTGAATCTGTTAATCCTGCCAAAAAAACAAAATCTTATGTCGAAGAAATTATCAACTCTATTAAAACCGATTGTTTTGATAAATATGAACTTTCACAAATTGTGTCTGCTATTGGATCAAAAATGTCCACATATATTTACCAGGATGCGTGTGACATATGTAATTTATACAGCAGAGAGGAGAACTTGATCAATTTTAATCCCGAATATTGGTTAAACGAGAGAAATATAGTACTTGTAAATTTTCTCAAAGCATCAGCAGGCTTTTCTTCTTCCTCAAACGTTAAAAAAACTGTTGGCATTGGTTTTAAGCGTATATAGTTTGTACAAAGCAAGGTTTGTTGGCCTGGTAACGCCCCTAGCTTTTGCTAAAAATGTTATTAATTATCATGTATCTGGTAGCCGGGTAAAATGTGACCTTTTTAATGAAATGGCCCCAGCTGGATCGTATTCCACCGTAATGAAATGGCTGGACTCCAACAGTACCACAAAGATTGCTTGTCCCCAGGGGTCTGATGTCATAACGTTTTTTGACAATAATCAGGTGTTGTGTAGAAATTGGAGGGTCCGATTTGACTCTTAACTGATTGTTATATTCAGAGACAGACACCCCTTTCCCCAGAAAATTGGCTCTACAACACCCAAATATCGGACCAGCAACAGTTACAACTCATAAACAGTCTTCTAGACAAATTTTTAAATATGTTTGACAAGTATAGAGACGATTTTTTATCGCAAAGGCTTGTGTCTGATTTTGAGGACCAAGTTTGCAAGGAGGACAATAGCATAACTGATTTTGTCGACACTAAGCCAAACATCCACGTGGAGCGTAATTCGTTGCTGGGTTTGTATAGTACGATCCCCAAAGGCCACTCTGATCGTACTCCTGCTGTAATTATGGGGAGCCTTCTTTTGTGAATCCATGTTCATACAGTGCTTTAAAGAGTGTCCTGCTGGATATACAGGAAACGTGCGGACGTGACGACAGGTAGTGGTCCATCGTAGGTCGTGATGGTTTTCCCTTTGTCCTAGGGAGTCGTGCTATTGAGACGGACGCCGCTCTGCAGACCACATTAATGGTTCCTGGCTTAGGACATTTTGAAATCAACATGATTCGAGGGCTTTTTAAATTATTATTTGATGTTATCTTTGTCGACGTTGCCAAACTTTTAAATTTCAAATCTTTGGAAGCGCCGTCTTGCTTTAAAAATGCGTTTGACCATCACAACTAGTTTCAGGCACTTTGTATTTTCTTTTTTGGAACAGTAGACGAGCTGATCCTCCCTTATGTCAGAAAGTGTATTATGGAAAAATCCCAGCCATCTCTTCATGAATTTTATACATTTCTTGCATCAGCATCCAATCCTAGTTACAGTTTCCTCAAAGATGTTGTTTTCACCTTCTGCTTCGCTTTTATGTTATTTCATTGTGGGATCCGCCGCAATTATTCTGACGCCATTCTTGCTGGTCGCACCAAATTTGCACCTCTATTTTATGGCCTTATTCAACTCTACTATCAGGAAATTGAGTTCTGAGAGATTTACGTACCAGGGTACTTGCGCCTGATAGTGTGAGGGCTTTCTTAGAGGCAAACGAGAGTTTTTCTTTGTCAGGAAATCACATGCGTGGAGAAGGAGGAGACTTCATTTAATTTGTTTCAATAACTTTGAATCTGGCACCATGTACCCAGTACAACGGGCATGGTACCATTGTTGGCAGCCAGGTCGGCTACATCCAACCCACACCTCATTTTCTCGGTCCCCCTTGTGCTTTAGATGACATTCTCTGCACAAGTCCTCCTCCGACTCATACCTGCCTTTCCGTCTTCTCTTTGTTCGCCTTACTTCTGGCTCTAAAATTACATAGCTAATATTTCAAACCTTTTACATAGAGTTGCGTTAATAATAACAATATTGGGCTACGCCGGTACGCAGTGAAAATGTAGGCCAGAAATACGATTTAGAACAAGTTCTGTGTATGTACACATTTTCCGTTCATTTTTTAACCATAGAATATGTTATTTACCTGACTGCTGTGGTTCCGCTGTCTCCACATGCGCTGGCGACATCGGCGGTGGAGAGGGGAATCGAGTCGCTGGACCCTCAACACTTTGAGGTTTAGTAACCGGCTCCGCTGGTGCATCTTCATGCACAGTTGTGACAGTATCCTGTTATGTACAAATGGAAAATAATGGTATTTACAAACTCCAGTCATCGTTTGATGAAATGGACAAGATAAGGATCATCATCATCATCATCATCATCATCATTTCATCATCATCACCGTCGAAGACATTTTGAAATTAAACAACAGATCTCAATAACAAGAAATATATTGATTGCAATCTCTTGTTTGATTTCATTAAAAAAATAATATATCAAATATTTTATATTTGTTGTTGTGGTGTTCCTTAACATCGTTGATATTTTGTAAGTAAGCAAGAGATCGCAGATGATGGTGGAGTAAAAAGTTGTGTTTACCTTGTGGAAACTGTCACTGCACTCCTCAAAGTGCCGTCCCGAGTCAGTTTCTAATGTAAGGGAATATTGAGTTCTAGTTAATATATTTAACTCCCGCAACTAAAATAGTAAAATATTAACAATATGTAATGATAGTATATTAAATTAATAAAATAATATTTGCATCAGATCCGAGACAACTTCATCTGCAAAGAAGTATCAGAAGTTGCGAGGGAAGTTGACCTTACTGAAGAGATTTTCCAATGGCGCCTCAAACTTCGACATTCTGGGTACCTTTCCTCGCCAAATATTCCTGGGAACCATACAGCGCTAGGTGGTCGCGTTCTCGATTCAATGCTTCTAAACTTAGGTGGCCATTGTAAGGCCAACCGACAAAATTACTTAGACCACATCGCCACTGGGGGAACACCAGGTGAATAAATAGATGTATTCCGTCTTTTCGTGTTGCAGAGTTATCTGCTCTTGTGAGCAGGCATTGATTGTTACGTCATTAGTTTGTGTGAGAAAAGTACGGCGTTTTGTGCAAAAATTACGACGTAACTCTTACAAACAAATTACGTAACAATCAATACCTGTTCACAAGAGCAGATAACTCTGCAATACGAAGGAACGGAATAGGTTTCAGGTGAAATAGTGAAAAAAAGCATCACGGTCAGGTATAATATCCTTAACACGGAAAGACGATCGTGACGTAATACAATTGTGTCGTCATCAATGAAAACGATATAACAAGTGACACAAATATGGTCTTCCTTTAGGACACAAGTATTCTCATAAGGATTATAGTACACTTATTGTGAACATTTTCGAATGAGTTAAGTTGACGTGATTTGCACAGAGTGCTTTAGTTTTTAAATACATAAGTATGTATTTATATAAAGTCCAGGTTCTTTGTGGGACATATAATTATTAAAACAAAAGTTTAAGTAGATATAAGAATAGAACATGTTACATCAGTGAAACTTTTCGTTTCTTTTCCAAGGGAAGGGAGCAAAACTGGTACCGGTTTTCGTTTTTCCCGAGGACCGTTCCTTATTTCACTCGGTGGAGAGGAAAACCAAAGCAGAATTGGTAAATATGATTACCTCTTCCATCGAGGAAGTAAGGAATATGGGCTCGGTTGATGTTGCTGACATGCTGCAAGATACATGGAAGCGAGAAAAACTTGCGACAGGATAAAAGGATAACATCCAATCTTTTACAAGCAGGTCGTTGTTGCCCTGCAGGAGGCCTCTATTGTAAATGGTTAATATACACATATTTGCAATTACATTTTCGGCCT
Organism: Mizuhopecten yessoensis; assembly: GCF_002113885.1. Taxonomy (NCBI): domain Eukaryota; kingdom Metazoa; phylum Mollusca; class Bivalvia; order Pectinida; family Pectinidae; genus Mizuhopecten; species Mizuhopecten yessoensis. The sequence continues at coordinate 552,675 of NW_018480077.1, read as the reverse complement.
ATTACTTTTCATGGGCGGACTGTTTAAGATAAGAATAAAAACCTGACTGGCAAATGACAAAATATACCTGTTTGACAACACCCAATCGCCTGTTTTGGAGAGTCTGCGACCGTTTTTGTGGGTCCTGCACATACTGAAGTTCAACCTTTCCTTGCCTCCTTCCTCTGCACCGTTGGCCCTTGTAGTTTTGTCCTGGATTGTTTTTTTTATCCTGCTCTTTGATTGTTGAAGCCTGATACATATCAATTAGCTCGGAGTTATTATGCTTCAATTAATTTGCTGTTGCACTTTTTCATGCTAACGCATATAAGTAACGAAATAAATTAATCAGATGGTATTTAAGCCTTCCGATCCAAAGTAATATATAACAGAAACGAAAAGAAAATAACACAAACTACTGAAATTTCCTCTGTGGCCGTTTTTCCCTCCCCAGATGACGAGGAATCTGATGATGAGTAGAGTGAGTACTGAGAGAATTATTTGCTGTTAATCCAACTCTAACTTGTATGATATAACTGCATATTGTCATATGTTTTGAGGATTTATTAAAAAACACTATACATAATTTAAATTGATTAAGTACTAAATGTCAGGAATTTAGTATCTTTGAAATAGGTGTTAGATTCTAACACACTTAAATGAGAAAAAATGAGAACCAATATGGGTTTTTAATATTAAATGTTATATTATGTCGATTAGAAATTTAAACCAACCCGCCAAAACAAATTATGTTTGTTACATATGTGCATCCGTAATTAGCATCTCCGGAATCCCAAGAAAAAGTGTAGGTTTCAGATGTTGCATTCCTCTACTTCCGGTTGCAGCGGCCCTGTTGGAATGGGAAAGTGCCAGGAAAGCGTGTGCAGGTTGTAACGGCGCGCAGGTGAGTTAAATATTAACAAATAAGCAAATGAAACAGAAATTGCAATTTATCGTTAGAAAAATGGTGATTTTACATCAAAATGCACAGGTTACATTTTCAATTAAACGCTGTTATCGAAACAACCGAGAACGTGGATCATGCAGGTACCTACCATGGCTCTCGCTTTGAGTCACGTATACCTTTTCCGGCGGAAATAATGCGATTTGCGACTGTTTACATAGTTGAATATAGCTATTATAGTGGAATACCACTATAATAGTGAAATCAGGACTTCTCCCTGACCTGATTATACTGACAACGGGTGAACCAGTTGCCATTTGCTTAAATGCTGAAAGTTAAGCAGGGAATAACAACTGCCATGTTTAAGGAATTTGGTATTTCCGGGCCTGGGGACAGAACCCATTGCCTTCCTCACCTGGACGAATGCTCAACATTCAGGCTAAAAGTGAGGTGTTGCAAAGCAAGGCGCTAGGAAATAAAAGGCATTTAGAAGTAGAAAGAAAGATAAAGATACCAATTATTGCGACGGGTGAATGATATTTATTTTGTTCGTTTTTGTGTCACCAAATACATGAGTAACTTTCTACAGGTAATAAAATAACAAATACCTTGTTTTTTTCGACTTCATGCCAGATGATGACAGACGAGTTTTTTGGCAAATGCACTTGCAATTTCATGTATAGCCGAAATATTTCTATTATCTAAAATAAGCTACGAGGAGGCTACGATATTAAACTGCCTTTTTCTGATTTTAAAGCTTCGATAATTTTATCAAAACGAATTGGCAAAATAAATGATCTGCAGAATTAAACAGTAAGTTATTTGCAATTTAACCTAATGTTGGTTCATGAGCAACAAGTGAAGGAGACCGCAGACAGGAAATTGTCATCTTGCGGATGTGCATAGACCATACCTACATCACACATGGCTCCATTTTGCGTAAGGAAGATCAGCGTTATTGTCATGCATGCGATCAACCATTTAAGGTCCAACACTTCATGATTGAATGCGCTGATTTCAAAAAAATACGTGACAGATTTTATGATGTACCGTATATATGAAAAGATTATTTGATACAGTTTCTCTGTAATTAATATATGACTATTTACACTTTATTTATTTTTACAATACAATATATTGTACAGCCAATTTGTTCGATATTGATGTATTTCTTTTATCCTTTACATATTTAAATTTTATCCTTACAAACAAAAGCAGTCTGTGCCTCGCGGCATGTCGATAACACACGTAAGGTGTTATACACGTGTTCGACGAATGGATAGGTTAAATACTACGGCGTTGAGTGGTTGGGGATAATGACAATTCGAGTAATCCGAGGTTAATTGACAAAGAATATACAAGACCTCGGTCGAGACCAAGCGAACTATTCGAGCAACAGGGGGTATTTGTGCTGGAGATAGGGTGGTATGTTGGTGTATTAAGAATTTTTCGACAAGATTATATAAAAAGTTACCACGACTGAATTGTCCCTTTAAATTACTTTAGCTGTTAACAGGACGTTTAACTTGACAAACCCGTCCAATTTTGGAACGACGTCGGTTACGCAATGACATCACATGCACAAAGCAATTGTAACTTAAATGATATTAAGCCGGAAAAATGTACCGGACACAAGGCTGTTGTCACAGTATTAAATACGGAACCTTGTACTGTACACTCTGAAATATGAATGTATCACTCTGGTAAGATTCAATTAATGAATACCGTCGATAATGCGTGTTATGTCGACACAAAAATGTACCTAAGTGTGTTTTTCGGTACTGTGGTTGTATGAAACGTAGTCACATATGCTTACATTTCGTTTTCAGGTTAGATCTGGGGAAACCCCTTAGTATCACTGATATTGAAAAAAGAGAAACCATGGCAACAAGATGGCAACAATCAAATGATGACAGCAGGAGAAATTGAGACATGTGTATCAAATAGAGACGAAGACCACAACACGACATCAGACGTTCAGTAAGTATGTTTCATGTAGTAGCGTTAGACCACCATTACGAAGGAAAAGATTTGTTGAAAGTTATTTGAAATTCAGATTCATCCTATAATTCTGCTTGTACTTTATTTTTCGAAAAATGTCTGAACGTGATTAATAGAATGCTACATTAATTATTCATCAACAATAATGTGGGAAGTTTCGCCGGCAGCCGACGACATTTATTGTGAATATTATGAAAATTTCGACTTACGCTTCTGAATATTGAAATAACTGCGACATGTAAATACCATATGATGTTACTATCTTAAAAGGGAAACTTCTTGACCGAAATGCCCCGCTTAATTTACATTTTAGGTACTGTTCCATGTAATTGTCAAAATTTTCAGTTGTATGCTTCACACATCAGAAAATTATTTATTACTTGATATTCAACCAAACAACTCAAAAATGAGCATTTGCAACATATTGATAGCTATTCATGAAAAAGGTTGTATAGAAAATTGTGTTTTGAATAGAAAAACTTCCTTATATATCTAACCAAAATTGTCGAATTTTCAGTGCTTTTATTTAAAAAGAACGGCAATAAATTCAATGTTTTAATTATTCAAACTAAAGAAGGTTATCAAATACACTCTAAGTCAGAAAAATAATTGTGAAACATTTTCTGAGTAGCTGAAGGGTCGTTTTAACCTTTACGGTGCCAGGGGGCCGATAACATGTATCTCAGAGTGCCAGGGGGGCGATGGGGCAGACTGGGCCGATAACAAAGGTCTCGGAAGTGCCAGGGAGCCGATGGGGCCGTTTCTATATAATAGAGTTTGTTGTTTATTTTGTTGAATGTTTTATTTCATATGCCACCTCATCTGGATTGCCATACAAAAGTATGACGTTGGGTGACATGTCGTCTTTGATCGCGAAAAATGATGATGTAAAAGGTATGTAATGTTGACGTCATCTGTAGTCAAAGAGACGTCATTATTGTTTGAAAGCATCTGTAGTAATGGCCGTTCCATGGATGCGGATGTTTCCACCTCAACCCGACAGGGGTCCTGGCTTTTACGTCTTCGGCAGTATGTTTCAGTGAGCTTGCACTATAAAGTCGGCATCAGTTCCGCGCTATCGCAAGGAGAAAAAAACGAACATATCGCAGCCTCCCAAAATACACACACATACACTACACGCGTGCATCTTGCACACACGGGGGACCGTCCTTAAATGACCTTAGCTGTTAATAGGACGTTAAACAAAATCAAACAAACAAACGAAGCTCCTAGGCTTCTTCATATGCCACCCAGGGATACTCGGCCATTTCCCCCCGAGACACTGATTAAGGAAATAATTCGGCACACCAACAGGTAATAGTTGACATTAACTTTTCATTCTTAATAAATCATGAAATAATTTGAGTTCAGGTACCCAATTCTGTTTTAAAACCAGTTGTCGCACAGGTCTTGAAAAACCATTGAATTAGATATATATCTTGAAAAAGCCCTTGTAAAGGACTGTATGCCTTGAATAAGCATTACAATGAATACAGGTCCTTGAAAACCCTTAAATTGTTTTTATACTGTTTTCTGATGCTTTGAAGTATTTAGGTATTTCTTGTTTAAAATAAAAAATAATAAATAAATTATCATTTTATCAATAGCTTCGTTATTACCTGATAAATGAAACCGGAGTTTGGTTCAGGAGTTTAATAATTGTTTTATCACTTATTTTGATCAAAAAGGTCTCAAGTTGAAAAACCCTGGAAAACCCTTTAATCTTTACTTACAAAATGTGTATGATCCCTGAAAAACCTATCGGTATATCTGTTTTATTGAAAACTATTGCGTGATGTTGTCTTCCCTGAATGTTAGATGTTAGACGAGTTATTGAAGTATCTTTGACATTTAAGGTATGCACACCACCATCTGCAGACAAACCAGAACAATTTGGGACATTATGCAAGGGCGCGTTCCTGATTTTTTTTATCTTGTCGGAATTGAAGCATTTCTTTCAGTATTTTACAACATGTCCATTGTAAGAAGGCTTTCAATTCCCGAATACTGGAATTCAAGACTACCAAGTCAACGTTCATCTTGGTTTCCACACACGATGGTTGCAAGAGAGGTTAGTACAGAGTCGTCTAAGTAAATTATAGACTATGCATTGGTACACATTGTAATCTGCTTGATACAAAGTATGTTTACTCAATGTGAATAGGTCCGCGTATGTGTGCCCTTTCGGTATAGCACAGTACTTAAAACACATGTATACCCTACTCTCTAAATTGAAGAATTCATGTGCTTACTGTACATGTATAACTCGAATAAAATGCCCTTCATGCGCTCCTCTTTGAAAAAATATAGTCACACTATCATAACACCTGGGCATACAAGATTAATTGATATATCTTGATACAACTTGTTTCTTTTATTTCTAGCACAGCAGATTTATATTAAATTTTTAGTATGATCACATTCTACACTCTAAAATAAAATGCAAGGAACAGCGTAACAAAAACTGATGGAGACGCAGTGTGTACTCTACTAGTTTGTTTCACACTGTCTTATGATATTCCTGAAAAGTATTGGGCGGGAAGTTGAACGGATAAATATGGCGTATGCCGGGCGAATATGTCATTGTGATATCACTTTTCATCAAACAAGTTACAATGTAGCAGAATGTTATACTTTGACGTCATTCACATAGACACAATTTTAAATTTTGTCGAAAAAAACAATTTGGCCACTCATCGCGATCAGAAACAGATAAATATACAACAGTGCTAGAAAAAATGACGTAACATCACGTCGCTGGAGAAATACATGCTGCTGCTGTCAATAATGAGGAAAACAACGTCTCTCGATTAAAACATATTACTTATTGTATTTTTTTGTTTGTTTGTTTGATTTTGTTTAACATCCTATTAACAGCTAAGGTCATTTAAGGACGGCCTCCCCTGTGTGCAAGATGCATGCGTGTAGTGTATGTGTGTGTATTTTGGGAGGCTGCGATATATGACTTATTTTATTTAAGTTTTTAACTAAGCATCCTGTCTACGACCCTGCCGCCAGATTTCGTCCTCTACTTTACTTCATCAACAGACAGTTTCTGCGCTTCATCATATCGAGGAGGGAACTGTGTGTTGATGAATCCTCGGTGAGCACAAAAGGCCATAGTGTGATGCGCCAGGACATTCCCTTCAAGGCGGCGAAGTACGGATTCAAGTTTTGGATACTCTGTGAGTCAGCGTCAGAGTACGTTCTGCAAATGTCCATATACAGAGGCCGATAATTCGACCTGACTCCGCGGGGGTAGCTACAGGGCAGTAACGTTGTATACAACCTACTGAGTGAGGCGTCCTTGTTTGGCCGTGGTTACCACGTGTTTGTTGACAGTTTCGTCACTTCGATGCATCTTGGAAGCATGCTGCTGCAGGCACCATACCTATGACGGGTAGGGGTCAATCTGTATATACAGTTAAAGGGCTATATAAAACTCACTTTATTTTGACTTTTGAAATATATGTAAAAAGGCAAATGTTTTACAAACTTTGAACCCACGCAACACATGTAACACGAGGAGCGCTTTGCTTTTTGTATTTTTTTCGGAGCTTCTTTGCGATTTACAAGTATAAAAAAAGATTGGTAGTGTTACGTTATCGGCATGCAGACAACAAATGAGAGCTCCATCTCCGAGTTGACACTCACTTTTTAGTATTTCCTTTACAAGCAAGGTTTGACAAAATCAACTTAATGCTTTTCTTTTATGATACTGCTATATTTAGAATATTTATATTTCATTATTGAAGGTACGCTACGAAAAAACAGGTCGATGCCCCTAACTATACGGAATGCGGATCCGCAGCCAGGGGTCTCTATATACATGAGACAGGGCAACTACCTGTGTCTGGCATCTCGTAGTATAGAGGGCAGGAAAACGGTGCGGCTCTTATCTACTCTCCTGCCAGCGCAGGACCTTGCATGTGGGCGTCCTAGAATGGTCACTGCGTATAACCGTAATATGGGTGTCATTGACATGAATGATGGGTTATTGAGTGCATATTTGCTCCATGTATAAAAGAGACCTTCATAGGCACTGCCTCGAAAGGCACAATGCATGCGTAGAACTTAAGAAAGACAATATGGAAAGAAATTTATGCTGAGCAATTTATGAAATATTGTTTTACTTATGGCACGTTAAAAGTCTCTAACCATGACAGGAGATTAATATGGTCGGGTAACAGTTATTTTCTCCTTTGAACATTTCCCATCTGCAATAATATTTCAGTAACGTAATCCTTGCGCAATCTTTTGACCATTTGGCAACTTTTCGCTTTGTAGCTGACGCAATAACGGTTTTCATTTGCTTACACTTCTCACGGCCCGTCATTTTGTTTACAATGAAATGGCGAACTATGCGCATGAGTTGACGCAGGGGAAATCCTTGAATAAAACGTTGGTCAGACAGGTAGAAATCCCGATAATTATCTTTAAATTATTAATTTTTAAGAATACATATCAGCAAAGTCCGATCGTTTTTTTCCATAAAGAGGCTCATTGATACGTTGATGTAGTATTTGAAAGAGAAAAAAAATAAAAAAAATATGTTCTTCACCGTTTTGTCCCTTTGTTACAATTAGAGGGAGTAAAACGTATTACCGCTCTTTTGATATGGTAAGTTAACGTCGAAAACTGAATCATATTTTCTTTTTAGTGATTTTTCAATGGCTTTAACCATACCACGCTGGAAAAATAAATGAAACGGGTTGCATAAAGTGTTTTTCGAATGACGATTTGATTCGATAGATATATAGATGGTTGATGTATACAAGTTATACACATCCATGTACAATTATTATCATTATTGGAAGACTCAAATGGTTAGATGTACATTTAATATTTAATAATACACCATTACAAACTTCCACTGATCACAGACATCTAGGTGTAACATTACATAAAAAACTGTAATCGGTTTGTACATGTTGCCATTACGTAAGTTAAAATATATTTTAAATAAGAAAACATTATCAAAATTGTATACAATTTATATAAGACCTCTTTTGGAATACACTTGCAAGCTATGGGATGAATGTAATGAAACAGATTCGGAAAAACTTGAAAAATTACAATTAGAAGCGGCTAGAACTGTGACTGGTCTTCAAGTTTTTGCAAATAGGCAAAGCTTGTATTTCGAAACTGGGTGGGAAACATAAAGCAATCGTCGGAAAACTCTTAAGTTAACATTATTTTATAAAATACAAAACAATATTACTCCTTCTTACTTACAGGATATAATGCCAAAGAGAGTGCTTAATGTTAGCAATTACAATTTACGAAATCAAAATAATTATGTAATTCAAAGATGTCGATTAACCTTATTTGAGAAATCGTTCATTCCTAGCACATTAAGACTTGGAAATAATATTGATATTCAAATCAGAATATGTAATACGCTTTCTACATTCAAAAACAAAATTCCCTTCTAATAAGAATGTGCTCCTGATTTTTATTCCACTGGTGAACGAAAATTTAATGTTTTGCATACAAGACTCTGCAGTTCCTTGAGCTCTGGCCCTTAAACGAATAAATGTAATTCAGTCGCCTGAATGGATATATTCTTATCCTATAGAAAATGTCGAGCATTATTTTCTAGAATGTCCATTGTATGTAGAAGCCAGAAATACCCCCAGGAGAAAACTTTTAGGGAATTTGATTTTAGTTTTTTAACTACTGATTTACGTATGGTTCAGACATGTTTACTGCTAATGATAACTGTTTTCTATTCATATCAGTTCAAGAATACATTAAACATTCAAAACAATTGAGTTAAGTTATGTTAAAATAAAAGTAAATATACGTATATATCACCAGCACGTAGTTAGCATTGTGGTACCTTGATGACGCTGTGGATCGCATTCGGAATAGCAGGGAGCCTAGAGCAAGCTCGGAACTCTTACGGAAGCCAAGGATGTTGTGATATTTATGCTCGTTGAAAGCGGACATTATGGTGCGGTGCGTTTTAAAGAAAGCGTCAAGGATGTGACCATTGTGTGATGCGGTCTGCTGCGTCATGAAGCTGATACGGTGTTGAAACCTGCAGGTTGATTTCAAAGCTAATTTTGAATTATTAAATTTTATATTGTTTTAGTGACTATATGATATGTATCATTGACAGAGTTTCAATATGAAAATAAAAACTACAGATTGTTTATAGTAATGTTACAGCGTATGTTTGTATTATATGCAGGTTACTGAGTAATGTAAGGGTACATTCAATACAAAAAAATCTATAAGATTTGTATATTGTACCTTTTATCTTATTCATGTTTTCCTTGAATCATCTAAATTTACAGTCATCAATATTTTCTACTGTGCAGCCATATGTATATTTCATCATTACTGCTTTAAGGGGGAAGGCGAACTTTAAGTTTTATAACTTGTGTCTAATCCCTTTTGTATTTTTGCAAATAAAATATGTTTAAATCAAACTTAGATGGGTTGTAAGAGGTAACTAATGTGTGCCTTCCTTAACTTAGTGAGAGACCAAAATTGATCTGCGACACTTGGTATCTGTACCTTCTTATCGAGTGCATATTTTACCCATGCAGTATCGGAAGTGCAGTGTCCTCAGCAGAATGTGGAAGGGTTTTTCATTGCTTTATATTAAATCGACATTTAATAAAATAACCAAGGCTGGGTCTTCAGCAGAATGTCGGAATGGTCCTTACTTGCTTTCTATTAAATCAACATTTAATCAAATAACCAAGAACAGACCTGCTGTATTCCTCTGCTAGTGTATAGTAAAAGGCGAGAAGTGTTAGGTGACCCTGCAGGTAGGGCGTAAGAATTGTACCTGCTGCCCCCAATTGCATGATCGTGGGAGGCGACTAAATTTGGGACCTTATCTCTTCTCTCCTTTCTAAATAACTTTCTTCTTCCTAATGTCTTCTTTGACTATGCCTCACTTTTGGCCATTTGTTGAGCGTTCGCCCCTGTGAGGAAGGCTTTTGGTTCTGTCTCCTGACCGAGACATACCAAAGTCTTTAAAAAAGGTAGTTTATACTCCTGTTTAACAACGCTCAGCAAATAAGGAGTGAGACGACTGGTTCGCCCGTTGTCAGCATAATGTGACCGGTTGGGGCGTCCTGCTCGGTGTCTTCGGCAGTATGTTTCAGTGAGTTAGCACTATAAAGTCGGCAACAGTTCCGCGCTATCAGAAGGAGACAAACACGAACATATCGCAGCCTCCTAAAATACACACGCATGCATCTTGCACACAGGGAAGGCTGTCCCTAAATGATCTTAACTGTTAATAGGACGTTAAACAAACCAAACAAATTGGTCTGAGAATTATTGAAAAAAGCCTACAAACATTTAAATATGCATATAATAAATTTAAAAAATGAATATCTAATTCTGATTGATAACAAATTGAATCATATGCTTAGCAGTAACATCATATTGTGAAACCAATAATTATTTCATTTCATATGTATTTAAAAATTTGTGCGATATGTTTCAACAAACATAAAAAAAAAAGATATCTAAATATGTATACTCTTGTACATGTACTGTCCAAGTGTACTTAACACAAATAAAATTGAGCAACCATGTTATTGATTTTAAAGAGGATGCATTTGTCCAACTAGTAAATGTCCAGTTATACAAATATTATTTTTTCTTTAAATTCATCATGAATACCTTTTAAATCTTTTGAATTCTTTTGTTTCACTTTAGTTTTTCAGATATTCAGCAATGCGTTTGATTATTTTGTAACTATTGGTAACTCGAACTCATTTATATGTTTTCTCTCCCGAAATCTATTGTATATACATAGTATATGGTGATAACCGAGTCCAGAAGCTGCTATTTTCCCGCCATTTGATGCTGTTAAAACTTTTTCTAGGATCATATCATGAAAATATGGCAAGACCATTTCTCTCAATTTTTTTTTGTAGAATAGCTTGCTTACAACAAGCAATTGAAAAACTATGATGTAGTTGTTTCAGTGTTGGTATTTTTAATGAACCTACTAGTGCCTGTAACATTTTTTCATCTTCTAATGCATCATGTGCATTGTATTTTCCCCTAATGAGTTCTTTAGCAAGTAATTCTTGTTTAAAACATTTCGATTGTTTATTTAATAACACATCTTTAAAAAGTGGTAATGTGTCTAAAACTCACAATGAGTTAGGGTTAGTGCAATTTGTGTTGCTTGTCTATTTTCAATAGAGCATTGCAGATACCTTGGCTAACAAAATTTGTGTCATTGTGTGCCACCAACGCCGGATTTTTTTTTAACCACTTATAAAACTTTTCTTAACCTGCTGAAATGTTACCACTAAATGAATATGCGATGTTTAAACAAAAAAAAAAGTTTCCCATCATTCACAGCTATCCCTGTGACTTCTGATGTAGCAGTTGAATGATTCAGAATTGGTAACTGTAGAAATTTGAACTATTTCACCTAATCCTGAAAAGAATGAGAAACAATTATAGATATAAAAATTAGGTTATTTATAATTAAATCACTTGTTGGAGACATGCCTATCAAAGGAGCTGCTTGTCTGGTGACGGGAACATTATTCTGTTACAGTGATTAACGACATACGTCATGAACAACATTTTGAAAATCGCCCTTCTCCCTCTTCAGCCTATAGGTATAGCTTTCCTAATTTTAGAGATTTCTTATATCCAATTTTGTTTATTGATAAGTTTTGCAAATATAATATCATTCCCGTTAAATTTCTTCTTTTCACCATCCCAAATATCTGTAATTGTTGTGATACCACCTAATGAGAAGGACTGTATAAATCAGGCTTTGTTCCGAAACTGTATGTAGGTGTTCCCAAATAAATTTGGGTTCAACATTTCTTTATTGTTAAGAGGTGCGTTAACCCCTTTACGTTTTGCCCATGCTTGTTTGTTTGTTTGATTTTGTTTAACGTCCTATTACCAGCTAAGGTAATTTAAGGACGGCCTCCCCTGTGTGCAAGATGCATGCGTGTAGTGTATGTGTGTGTATTTTGGGAGGCTGCGATATGTTCGTGTTTGTCTCCTTGTGATAGCGCGGAACTGATGCCGTCTTTTAAGTGCTACCTCATTGAAACATACTGCCGAAGACACCGAGCAGGACGCCCCACCCGGTCACATTATACTGACAACGGGCGAACCAGTTGTCCCACTCCTAATTTGCTGAGCGTTAAGCAGGAGTATAAACTACCATTTTTTAAGACTTTGGTATGTCTCGGTCAGGGGACAGAACCCAAAGCCTTCCTCACAGGGGCGAACGCTCAACAAATGGCCAAAAGTGAGGCATTGTCAAGGGAGACATTAGGAAGAAGAAATTTATTCAGAACGAAGAGAAGAGATAAGGTCCCAAATTTAGTCGCCTCTTACGATCATGCAATTGGGGGCAGCAGGTACAATTCGTACGCCCTACCTGCAGGGTCATTTGCCCATGCTTTCAAGCTATCTTGAAAAAAGATGAAAAACATGATTGGCGATTTAAAACTACTCTTGGCGAGAATGTTGAATAGGGGAGGGGCTTTTTTCAAGTTACTGTCGACAGTAGATTTTTTAGCGATTACGGTTTCTAGAGCAATTGTTACAGGTAAATTAAGCCCCACGACATCACTGGACTTCGATGTCACGGCTGAATGCATTTTCGATGAATGGTAAGGTCAGGTTTTGGAACTCTTTTGTGTTTTGACAAACTGGCCACCTGTCAACACAACGACTCTGTCTGATATCAAATTCGCTAATTATCAAATTATTGCTATATTGTCTAGTTCGTTCCAAGGGGTGCTCGGTGGAGAACAATGGGGTAAGTTAGGGTCGGGAAAAGGGTTGTTTTCATTGGATTAGAGTAGATAAATCTCGTGAAGTGATACGAGGTAATAACGAGACACGGTTGTGATTTTACATTGCCATTGGACGCAGCAGAGATATTCGTAACGACTTTCTTTTATAGTTGCCAGTGCACTTACATATGGCATATACAACTTGAATTGTGTCATTCTTGCACTCTGATCGAGAATACAATTTGCCGAAAACTACATATGTGTCACCAATTAAATTTGTTCTTGTATGTGAATAAATTGCCATTTATACAAATGATATTTACCGAGAATTATCAACTGATAATATTGAGATAAATAACCACCAATGCAATACCAGTACTAACTAGTGACAGGGAGGGGGAAATTCCTAAATTATCAGCCTTCAGTTTCTAAGAAAATTATTTCCTCCAATATGCATGTTCAGTTCTCTTATAGCTGCGATAACATAGCTTTCTGACGACGAGGGGCGACGAGAGATATATTTTTTTTAAATATTTTGCGTCGTCAGAGGCAGAGGAGATATATAATTCCTTTTCATTTTAACAGATGTTTTTCCATCTCGCTACTTCCCTCTGGTAAGCTTGGCGTCCAAAGCCAAGGTCTCCATCGAAGGTTACAAAGATAAACTCTGCCATGATATCGTCTAAGTTCCTCACAAAATTGGTATCATATATTGAGCTTTGAACCTTTGCTGTAGAACAATGAGTCTAGTCTCGAGCTCACTACGTTAGTGGTCATTGAAGGGGTAGTAGAGAGCTCTCCTCCAATACCGGGATCGGTATTCAGCAGGAACATTGTTTCTGTGTATTTGCCGTCCTGTTCGTCTGGGGACACATGGTTGGATCTCAAACTGGGCGGCATGTGTCGTTGCCTTGTAATACAAAGCGTCCCATTTGGCCTCATCGTTCCGTTCCCCGAGGAACATCTTCACTACTACAGTTGCCTCTGTCGATGCGGCTACAAGGTCTGTGTTGATCTTTAGTAGCAACTGTGACAACTGGACGGTGGATCTAAGTTTGTATTCTGTTACCACCAGTGTAATTATAAAGGTAAAACCTGATGATTGCATTTAGAAGATCCCCGGCGTGTCAATCTGTTCCCTGTTCGAGTTCCTCAAAGGCTTCAACTTCACATTGAAATGCCTCTCTGAAGGTGAACAAAGCGTCAGCCCGCGCAATCCACCTTGTTCCGCAGTTTTCTTCTTCAGCCAGCCAATGACACCGAATGTTTAGCACGTGGCTGAGGTCAAACTCATTAGTATTTTAAAATAGTGGCACGCTGACTGCGAAAAAAAAAGAAAATCTGAAAGTGCATGTGTTTTTGGAGGAAACAGAGATCATTTCCAATGCAGGAAAACAAATTTGGCGTGCATATAGGAGGTTTGTTAGAAAGAATTGTCAGATTCATGTGTCAGAGTCCAGGTAAATCTCCGGTCACTCATCAAATTGTTATTTACCTGTTCTTTTACCTTGGAGCTAAGCCCATTCTTGACAGTGTAATACTGTATAACATGCATTGTAAAATTGTACATAATCTTAATTATTGTGATGAGAAATTAAAGTAATATTTACAGTGTACATTATTGCATACGAGCCTTCCGTGTGATTTTCCTTTGGTAATATATTGATTAACAAATTGTACCAAATCGCACAGTTGTGCGGACGATGTGTGAACGCTAATTTTGGTGCTTTGTGCAGTCACACAACTGTATAATTGATGTTCATGCCAACACATTTAAAGTCGATTTCCGTCTGTAATGTTGAGGAGTTTTTTGAAGTATAGCCCCATGTTATTTTTTACCCATTCCATGGAGAAAATGTTTTGTTGAAAGAAAAGTATTGGCCTGCAGTATCCTACTGGCAGAGGCAATTTATGTTGAAGCTTTTGCAGAACTTGGACTTTTCTTTTTTCTCCTTAAGGGACTCGGTAGCTGATATTTATCCGATGCCCCAAAAGCAACACTTTCTGTTATTTCCTGCATACCTACTCTTAAATTTTGCTGTGTTTACTTTGGTATGTCTTCATACAACCTAAAATGGTCATTTGACTTTAATTTACGAACGAGGTATAAAACAAACATGTACATTAATAACAAAATACATTGTTGGCAATGTTATTTACTTAGTACTTGGAATGTCATGGAACATCAGCCAGGATCCAATTTGAATTTTGTTTTATCTCAGAAACTGAAAGCTTTATTAGTTCAGTAAATTATATGAATGGTGATAATTATACCTAATAATGTTACCCTGATCCTTTATTATGTCAATAAAGCTAGATTGCCGCCGCTTGTGGGGAATCAGGAAAAGAATACACCTGGTGTTGCTCACTGCATGTATCGTAGGAGGCGACTAATATGGTGACTCCTGCAGAATTGGGGATTTGCTTTGGTGTCCTCTATTTGGGGACGCAAAAGCGACCAACATAAATCTGCTGCACCCATAGCAATCTTTGGGATCTTCATCTTTCTTTCTACTTCTAACTACCTTTTATTTCCTAACGATTTGCTTGGAAACACCTCACTTTTGGCCATTATGTTGAGCGTTCGCCCAGGTGAGGAAGGCAATGGGTTCTGTCCCCAGGCCGGGACATACCAAAGTCCTTAAAATGGTAGTTGTTATTCCCTGCTCAACGTTCAGCATTTCGGGGAATGGCAACAACTAGGTCACCCGTTGTCAGTATAATTTGACCGGGCGGGATGCTGTGCTACGCGCCTTCGGCATGGTATTTCAGTGATGTCAGATAACATGAGGACTTCATTATATCTACAATATGTATTTTTCCGTTTGTACATGTACGTTTTGTACCTAAAAAGGCGTGGATCAAGNATACGTCTCTGACTTTTTATAGACAACACCACAATAGATGAGTGGCAAAACTACATAACATTTTGTGTATCTGTGCTCAATACATGTAAGTGCTACAATATTTCATATTTTGTCATACATGTACGTAGCCTCATCGCCTGGTTCAAGTTCAAGTTCTTTATTACTTTGAGTCGTTCGACTCACCGGGTTACAAAGTAACAAAATTTGTGATATTAACTGTGCAAAATACAAGTTCGTTATTTTTTTGTATTTTTCACACTCAATAATCCTTTCAATTTAAACGTGTTTGGCTTTTTAGGTCACCTGAGACAAAGTCTCAAGTGACCTATTGCGATCGCCTTTTGTCCGTCGTCGTCCGTCCGTAAACAATTTACATTTTCGACTTCTCCAAAACCCCTGAACCAATTTCAATGAAATTTTGCAGGGACCTTCCATGGACAAAGGTCAACAAAAATAGTTGCCCGTTTAGTCCTAAGTCACCAGGGGCCTGAGGGGCGGGGCCAAAAAGGGTAAAATTGACTAAAATTTCAAAAATCTTCTTCTCCAGAATCCCTGAACCAATTTCAATGCAATTTTGCTGGGACATTCCATGGACAAAGGTCAACAAAAATAGTTGCCGGTTTAGTCCTAAGTCACCAGGGGCCTGAGGGGCGGGGCCAAAGGGGCGGGGCCAAAAAGAGTCAAATTGACTAAAATTTCAAAAATCTTCTTCTCCAAAACCCCTGAACCAATTTCAATGAAATTTTGCAGGGACCTTCCATGGACAAAGGTCAACAAAAATAGTTGCCGGTTTAGTCCTACGCCCCCAGGGGCCTGAGGGGCGGGGCCAAAAAGGGTTGAATTGACTAAAATTTCAAAAATCTTCTTCTC
>NW_018480077.1:522222-535463 GCF_002113885.1 Mizuhopecten yessoensis | reverse complement strand
TGATACTTTGAATATTACATGTTAATAACTTGATTGGAATTATAACCTTGAATTGACAGTTTGATACTTTGAAAATTTTGAGCCAGCCCTACCCCCAAGGGCTGTAGGGTGGGGCTCAAAGGAGTCAGTGTGCTAAAATTTCTTCATTTTCCTTGTTAAGAATCAGAGATGCTAGATATTGAGTAAGGTGGTTTTATTGTTTTTTGTCACTTTGAATAATATTTCTGTTCATGTTAAAAACAAAATCAACTCTTTGTATAAATATATCAGGTGACCGTTAAGGCCCATGGGCCTCTTGTTAATATACGTTTTCAAAACAATTGCTCGCAAATCAGAATGACATGATCTTCAACATCATCTAAATTACAAACATTACACACTCGACGATTCAATGTTTTGATATCGCCCTTTTTCTTATTTTAAGTTATGAGGATATATTTCTTTTTATTTCTTTCATATATTCTTTTTGTATGTGTTTACGCAGGTAGTTTTTGTAGATTAAAATGATCGTAAATATATCTGTAAAAAAAATCTTTTGTGGATAATCTACTTTTTTCTGCACATTCTTCTCTAAAAAAATCAATAAACCTTTCTTTAATTAATTAATACATCTTGTTGTCAGTAATGTAATATTCCCTAATATAACCTAGGCCAGGTTAATCCCAGCCTCTGATATATACTGTCCACTGTGTAAACTTGGTAAAGGCGCTAAGTGGTACTAATTGGTCAGCTGTAAAAGGCCAATTATCTTTTTCATTGAACCATGTTTGTTCATAGAAACACTAGCCCGGAACCGCTTGACTGATTTTTGACACCTTTATAATTACTACACGCAGAGAGAGCATTCCGTTAACAAACTTACTATAGACATTGTAATGTATACGTATCTGCTATTGACAACAAGGAAGCACACTTTATTTTCTCAGGAACTCAGTCACATGATGACAATAAAGTTATCTTCATAATGATTTTTTAATGATTACTGAAAAAAATCATCATTTTCAATAATCTGATATGAAAACTTTGTTACGTATTAGGGTTAGTAGTTAACCTTGCTCGCTGATTACAGAACTCACGATAGATTATTTGGGGCAAAAAATAGATTAGTTTTAAAACAAATCATCTACGTGAGAAGTTAAATATCCTAATAAGGGACTTTTTATTAAATTAGGAATTCAAAGTAAAATATTAGTTTACCTTGATTAAGGCAATGTTGTGAAATGGGGCTGTCATTTCCTGATCGAGGGACAGCCAAAATATCTTACCTGTATGTTTTTACCTTCAACTGTTTTACCTGTATACAGCTGTACGTGATGGATAGACAATGAACTGGATTAATTGACATGGACCTTATTGCCTTGAAATCACAGAATGTGACCTTGATCAGGTACAGCACATCAGAATCCAATGTGATCACAGGTGAATGGTCAATGCATTATCACATATTCTCAGGTATATAGATATCATATTGAAAGAAATGTATCTGTCAGCGGGTGGTCATGTTGCTTTACAACCTTTATAACGGCCACTATAGTTGTTTATACCTTCAACAAGGGACAGGTCATTACCACATGGCCAGCTATATGCCTGTTATTTAAATTACCCCTTAGGCCTAGCTGCTGGTGTGGGGAACACACAGTAGGCCTATGGGAGGAGGGCTGGTACGTCCATGTATGTGTAAACCGTCATTTTTGTGGTTTTTTTCTTCTTTTCCAATATTTTCGACAAATATATATTCCGTAAAATTTTCGACCAACCGTTTCACGAACGCTTTTTAAATGGAAAGATGCAGACGCAAGTGCTACGGAAACGCTACGCAAGTGGTCCGAAATGCTACGGTAATGGTACGGAAGTACTACGGAAGTGATACGCAAGTGCTACGGAAATGCTACGCAAACGGTACGCTCAAAGTGGAACAGCGAACGTGTACGGGTATGTGTGTACTAGTAAGGGAAGAATTTGCTGCTGAACCGTTCATATGCAATACTCGAGACACGGTTTTAGTATCACTTATGACATGGAAAGAGTAGATCACTGTCCATAGGAAAACACTTATTATATATGTGTGACTTATTCAAGGTTGATCCTGTTCGACCTTAGCTATTATTGGACGTTTAACAAAATAAACCAACCCAGTGTTTTGTATTGAATGTAAAGATGAACGTAGCACACTCATTTAAATGTGATTGTACAAATTAAGTAACAGATACATTGTGCCAGTTATACTGCTTCATACAGCTCATTTATGAAAATGATGTTTTAGTCTTCTAAGTATTTCCAATGCAAATTCCTATCACCTCGGGGTCGCTATCTTGAGATAATTTGTATTCACAGCCTAGTCTTATCTCTGAACCGTG
The DNA here is from genome assembly GCF_002113885.1 of Mizuhopecten yessoensis. Taxonomy (NCBI): domain Eukaryota; kingdom Metazoa; phylum Mollusca; class Bivalvia; order Pectinida; family Pectinidae; genus Mizuhopecten; species Mizuhopecten yessoensis. Next base: position 533,106 of record NW_018480077.1, on the reverse strand, counting down.
TTGTGTCAGTTTATCTCAAGGTGATAGATAGTATAGTACTAGTCTACCAATTCTTTATAGTTAGTATTGAGATGTTTCGAAGATTCATTGTTCTCCTTGCGTTATGCGCCACTCTTTGTTCTCAAGGTAAGATTTAATTTCAAAAAAGCGCTGTTTTCTAATAGGCGTCAGTATTAACGAAAACGAGACCTTCAGTAAACACGGGACATTATAAAACAAATACTAATTTTCTATACGAAACAGTAGCTATCTTTACGACTTAAGACTACCTGAAAATTATCGGTATCTTCCCAATCATTACCACTTTAAACAGTTAGTTTCATTATATTCCTTGTAAATGCGAAAGGGGGCCGCGGTGGCCAAGTGTTAATCGCTTCTGACATTCTGCTACCACTAGCTCTCCACCACTTGGTTGCGGGTTCGAGACCTACATGATGGAGCAGTCGCAAGTTACTGACCGAAAGTCGGTTTTTCTCGAGAGTTTCTTGACAGTGTGTCTTTATTTGCATTTTGTTTACAATATTTAATCAACCCGTTATTGGATTTAATTAGTTACGAAATGTAACATAAAACTTCGATTTCTTGATATTTTCACCGATAGGGTTTTCATTTTCGTCCAACCATTCAAACTGTGATAATAATGAGGCTATACTCCAGTAGACTTTAATTGGTGTCATGATTCTTTAGCCATTAAAGACTTTGTCAGCTAAATGTTCAACTTGTCTGAATGAAAAGATAACAGTTGATAGTGCAAAATTAAGATTGAAATTCGTATAGTTTTGATTATTGAACAATTTTAAGCCACGATCTGTTATATTATGTTTACCGTCTTCAGTTTGAGCATCGATTCGTTTGTATTTCAATGTTATTGTTTCGTTTTAGCAAACACAATGCCAGCGGGGGAAGAGTACACCGGTCAAGGTAAGTTTATTCAAATATCATTAGTTGTATCCCACCAAGTTTTGTAGATTACTTGTATATTTATCAAACCTAGGTATCTATTTGCGAGGACAACCTTTTACCATTCATTCAACATGTATGTCTTTAAAGAAATCGTTCGTGTGATACGATTTATAATCCAGTAAATTAATTTATTTATCTCATCTGGTCTTGAGGACCGGTGAGTTTATGCTGTGGTGCGTCGTCCGACCGTCCGTCAATTTTTCGTTTAAACGCGAAATTTCTTGAACGGCTCAGCGGATTTTGACTAAATTATGCATGAAACATCCCTGGATGGAGTGAGCGGCCTCCATGGAGCAGAGGGTTTGTGGCCATTAGGGAGAACATAGGGATAACTATTGCATTGTTCTTTAAACCATGCCCCCACCCCTATGGGGACAGAGGGATGGGACCCATTAATGTAAGGTGCTGCTGGGAGACTGGTCCAATAGTGGAAATATTTGCAGAACAATATGTAATGAGAAATATTTTGCCAAGATTGCTTAAATATCCAGGTTAGCGACACAGGCACGCTGGGCGTCTTGTTTATTTTATTATTATTTGTTTTTGCAATAATCATGCAAAACACGATAAAATTGCAGACTTAAATTTGATGAGTTTCTATAATATCCCATTTAAAAGCAAAGCCATACACGAACTTAAATCAACAGATTTTAAAAAACCCATAGCAGAAGTCATTTAGTTTTGAAAGTAAAAAACATAGTAATGATGTTATCAGTCATTAGGAAAATTAATTCAGTGTTTCATGTAAACTTTTATTTTGTGCCCAAATATATGATGAAAATGACATTTATTATAATTTGAAATACAATGATTTTAACTGCAATAGATAGAATATACACTACAAATGCACTGTCAATCACAAGAGTTAATCGTCGTTTCATTTTCCAGCTGTACCTAGACGATTGTTTCTAAGAAACTGAACTTCATTTGTTTCTATGGGAAAAGCAATTTTTACAAAAACAAAAAAAAATCAGACAGTTAAAACATGCACACGTACAGACGGCCTTGAATGGTTTTTTTCCCAGAGGTTGGATAAATGTTTAAGAAACATTATTTAGAATGTGTAAATAAAGTTGAAGAATCGGTCTATCTCACCGTTTCGTCTGTACCACGTTTGTTCATCTGTTGTGTCTGGCTATGTGTGTAGATGTGTCCGTATATGTCTGCCTTGTCTGATGAGTGTGTGTCTCTACTATATATATCATTTTTCTCATAACGAAAACTACAAAGCATATCCCACTTAATACATATCTCATCTATTCAAATCTTGGTTTCATTGTAGGCCATTGCGAGTACAGGGGTCAGACCTACATTGAGGGACAAAAGTGGTCAGAGGGATGTGAATTAAATTGTGTCTGCGAAAACTCCTTCACTGGCTTTTTCTCGTGTGATAAAAAGTAGGTACATTAAATTAGTATTGATGTGCGATACTACATCCACGTATACTGATAATTGCGAATACTGCGGTAAATTAACATTTCTTTTCCTGGTTATCTCTGAATTCCTTACTCGGGTACAGTTAAATTAAGAAAAGTGAATACGTACAGCCGTTGCTTTCGAAAAGATAAATAATATCACAATGATAGAAAGGTATCTGATTTCCTTAAATTTGGCAGGGATATTATGAAAGCATGGTATCATGTGTTACGGAAAAGTTCTCTGCAACATTCAAATATTAAGATAAGAACAGAAAATCTTTTTTCTGTGAATATAAAATTATGGAACTGTCCTACCGATATTGCGGCAATGGCACCGGTGCGTCAGTAAATACCTTTAAACAACAGACTGGATATTGCGATTTTATCACTGCAGATCTAACATTCTATGTTTTGATGTGGATATGTATGTGATATTTGGAAACATGTTGAGTCACATGTGAAGGGCATAGGAAAAAATTTCGGACTTTAAACTGAGTTGTATAACTCGTTGACAAAACACATAAAACGTTAATTTACAATGAATAATTATTTATCTAATATCGATATAATCGAAACCAACTATGTCCATCCAATCAGCATTTGTTAAAACTTGTTTATCAGAAGGGAAGCTAAGGCGAGGGAAGGACGGTACATACAATGGAATAGTTTTCATTCATATGATGCAGCATTTTTGTTTTGCAATTTAAATTGATGATATCTATTCTTAATAAAAATCTGTTTATAACGTTTTAAGCATTCGGAGAAAATTTCATCGGTCTATTTCTTAAATATTGTTCATATACTCATTTGAAATATTAACAAACAAAAATTAAAAAAATATTCCGGAAACCGGTTCTGTGCGAGAACATAGATATCCATTCACGTTTCCAAACATGTAGAGCTATTTGTTCAAACAACTATTTTAATGAATTAGTGGCTTTAAATTTATCAACAAATGTCCAAACGTTTGTGAAGTAAGGTAAAATACTTCATATGTTCTCAGTAATTTCATAAACTGACTTATCTATCGACAAAAACAAATAATTATAAGTTGAATTTAAAAACATTGAATTACAATATTCCATATTAATAATTAAACCGAGTGTCAAGCTAGTTGCCACGATCTAAATTCAGAATCATCGCCTCGATATGACTTCAGATATGAAAATGTATTGCACTTGATTCAAAACATCGCTCTTCGTATTAATAGGATTTTAATGTTCTGCCACCTGATAATCATATGGTTATCTGGCCATGTCGGAAAAAGTAGAAATGAGAAAAGTAGATAGGGTTGCCGAAGCAGCCCTTTACCGACAGCCAATATATATTTAAATTTTAAACCTTAAATCACGAACTTTATAAGAACGAATTGGCTAAATAAATGATCTGAAATGGTGAACAACAAATTATTCGCAGTTCAACCTCATGTGGGTAGAGAGGAGGTCGTCCTCTCGCGACTTCACATAGACTATACCTACATCACACAGCTATATTTTACATTAAAGACGAGCAACCTTATTGTCATGTGATCAGTCATTTAAGGCCAAACAGTTGATGCTTGAATGCGCTAATTTCAAAGAAAAACGTGACAGATTCTATAAAGTATCGTGTATGAAAAGTTTATTTGATACAGTTTCTGTTAAATCAATATGTGATTATTGATACTCAATTGACCTTGTCAATAAGATCTGATATGATTTACAGCCAATTCGTTCCCTTTTGATACATTTGTTACATCTTTTAAACCTCTTTATTTCTAGTTTGATGTATTTATTAATGTGGTTGCCTATTTTAACGTAAGGTCTGGCTCTAACCGACTCGCATTGTCGATGGGCCGTGAAACAATACAAAAACGGTCAGATGGCATAGCCAAAGCAAATTACTGAAAGTTTTGATAGATAAATCATAAATGAAATGAACTTCCGACTTCTTTTAATAATTGGCAGTAGTAGTATGTAAAAGTATATATACAATCTACAACATTTGTTTTCCGCACAGGCCTAGCTGCAAAGTGACCCAAACATCGATACCCCCGGGATGCCACTTAGAAGTAGACCCAAATGACCATTGTTGTCGCGTTCCCGTATGCAAAGATGTCATCGGCCGCTGAGTGCTGATGGTTTTTGTCTTCTATGACTACGGCCATCTCAGTGTTAACGAATTTAAAATTAGCACATGAAGTTTTCAGAAGAAGAAAGAATGGCATACTTTATTTTGAAAAGTTTTGGTTGGTTTACTATGTACGTTTGCTGACATCAACCAATGTTTTATTTGTAAAAAGAACCAACAAATAAATAAGTATACATGATAATAATCGTTGGTTTGTATACTTATCATATCCTCTCTTAATTTTATGGAGATAAATTATTTTTTGGAATGTCCTCCGTTACCTTGGTTTTAGGAGATTTGTGATGAAATTCCTTTTGTTTTTGCGTTTACATATAATGTGCATACTGCCACATACACTGCATGTTACCACTTCAGTTTCGTTCCTGGCTCAACGCCAACTTTCCTTTAGGTGTAACATAACCCCGTGATAGTTCTTTTTCAGTTGAACCTCGGAAGTCGACGTACAGTAGAAAATATATATAGAATGCAATGTTTCAAAAGGTTTAAGTTGTTTCCCATGTTTAATTTGACAGTCAACCGATGTGGTAGCATCACGTTTTGAGGGACGATCAGAGATGCAAGTGTCTCCGTCGTCCGAGTTTTTTGAGGAGGGATGGATGGTCAGCTAAAAACAGGAAGATAACATTATAATACACAATATGGCGCAGTATTTGAATTGGTATACTTTGCATTCATAAAAGCATACTTCACAAGTCAACATACAGTCTTGTAACAATTTGGATAGTAAGACTTTTATTATGCGCTAATTCTACAACAAAAGTTATTTAGGATAAATTCAGAGAACAGACTTTAATTTGCTGAAAAGAAATGAATGCAAATCTTTGTGGAAGCCTTATACATTTGAAGGGGAAAATATTTACTTAACTTTGGGATGTTTCCAAATTCTTAGTCGAGATTATTGCTGTCACAATACAAGCCACGTCATTTCATATTGTGACAAACACAATAACATATACAACTATTGTTACAAACATTTAGCTAACGTGAAAGTGTCTATTGCCTTGTTGTATTCCTCGCATGACTGTAATATTTTTACTGTCGACATTGCATCATTTCATATCCCAATCTTTTAACTATTTATTTCTATCCTTGCCATGGCGCCTCCAACGTCACTCGTTGTTATATCCCAGGTGGTTACTATGATGCTATGAAAAGACTTGTTAAAAATTAACATAATAGGTAAGCTGTAAACAATGTTACAATAAAATATCGGTATGCCAAGTCCCGGATTTAAGAACGTCCCTTGGCTTACGTCATTCGTCTGCCGGTGACCTTTACCATGAGACAGATACATTTTGGCTTTTTTCCTGCATTAGTCGACTTTCATGGTCATGAAACATTTACCAATTATTATAACCGAACCGGGAGAGGCTATAAAAGGAGAAGAAAATAGAAATGAGGAGTACTGCAATTTAGTGAATAATGAAGACGAGATACTAAATGAAAGCGTAAGACCTACCTAAATATCATAATCTAATGGTGCCGTCTTTGTGGACGCGAAGGAAGACACATAAACATACAGTGGCGATCTAGTTTCTTAAGGGTTCCTCCTGTAACAAGTTGTTACACGGTTGAAAAATAGGTAAGGGAAAATGTCATTTTAAATCACGTACAGGCTATATAACAGCGACACCTCCTCGGTTAATTACTAAAATTTGCGCAATCTTGAAAAATTGTTCTTGTTCATATCGGGGATAGGAATCCACGTAAATAGGTAATATGAAGCACCAACGGGAAAATAAGTACCCACAAAAATAACTTGATTTGTAGAAGAACACTGGAACCATTTGTGTGATGGGTCGAGTGGTTAACACTCCGGCCTTACATGCAGGCCGCAGGGGTTCGATCCCCGAAGTCGTCCTACACATGGAATTTTCAGAAGAAGTGCTGTTTCCCTGCCCAAACAACTCCAACAATCCAGGTTGAGTATGAAATGGTCTGGGTGGATGTTGGGGTATCTGTGCTGTAGCATTCAAGTGAGGTGGCACTGTAAATGATGCTGTTGGAAGCACGGTCCCTCTACAAACAGAACACATCACATCTCCCGCACAAACGCAGGCAAACACACATAGGGAGATATTAGCCAGGTGGCATAGGACTAGTAGTTAGCGCCTGATAAGGCAGCTCCTGCGAATTCCTCAGTGATATTGATTCATGTATATGCAAATTGTATTGATTGTATATCTACGTATTGTAATGCGCTTTAGAGTGGCTTATTCTAGCTAGATAGGGCGCTATATCAAATATATTATTATTATTATTATGTTTGAGATTAACTGACATCAAGGTAAACTGACCACTGATTTGTATACTTACCTGTTGAGTAATTGACTACTTTTCTGTAGTTATCTGTGAGTAAACTGACCACCAGTCCGACTAAGATGCACACGAGTACGGCCAGAGTACTATACCATAGGTACGATATACTGTAGAACTGATCTAGTCCGGACCTGATCCAAAACGTCAACGAAATATATGCATTCAACTGTAGAAAATAGTAACAATTTATGTTTCTCTTATAAAGGCAAACAATATACTAGCATCAAACAGTGCTTAGCTTATTGTCAGTGACCTACGAACAAAAAATAAAACTACAGTATAACGTATGATTCCAATAATAACATCCCGAACTCCAGCGTATAATAAGGAACGCCCATGCTCACTAATTAATTATCGATTGAACGAGTTAAGTTAGATTTATAGACAAAATGTGGAATATTTAATATTTCGAGTTTAAAATCTGCGACGACAATATGTTTTAAATCTTTTCTGTAATTTATTACTCGCCTTCATTCGCACTCCGACAAGGCCGGGAGTAAAAAAGCAAATATTTACCGATACGCAATTAATACATTGAGTTTGCCGATCTTAGCAGTCCTACTCCGGCACCCTATTACAACAACACAATCCGTAACATATACCGATTAATATCGTTCCAACTTGCAAATTTAGTTTGGTTTAATTTCATTTTGTTTAACGCCCTATCCACGGTTAAGGTCGTGCATCCATGTGTTAAATGCGTGCGTTATTAAGTGAATGTGTGTTGGAGGTGAGGTATGCTGATGTATTTGCAACATTCCACCTAGTCACATTACACCGACAACGGGTAAACAAGTTGTTGCGGCGTTTGAAAAAAGAATAATTCATCCGTTGTGTTACACTGCATAGTAACAGGACACAACTGATTTGAAGCTTCCTCTTAGAATCGACAGTTTTATTGTATTCACTACTTTAGGGACAATCAAAAGATAGTGATGTGCCCTCATACATTGTTTGCTTCTCTTTTCTTTTCCCCACTCCTATTTCTATTGTGTTGCTCCTGGTTTCTACGGCTTGAAAATGTGAACGAAATATAAAACAGCGAAATTCGTTGCTCTCCTGGTAGAGTTGATAAAAAAAAAAAAAAAACGATATTCGGGGAAATATTTACCAACTAATACTAATACTTACCTCTGTTGTTAGCCCTACTGGTAGCGTGCGAAGTAAGTTATTTTAATACGAGTGGAAGCCATAGTTCCTGGCAAACACCTATGCCGTCAAGCAATTCTGCAATAGATTTAAACCCAACTAATTTGCTAATATGACCCCGCTAAAATAAAGTGTTCTACAGTTATCACCTCGTTACAGTCTACTGCTCAGCCTTCATAGGACACGCATGTTCTGTCGGCGTGAAAATAAAACTAAGCAGCGGATTAAACGTCAAGGATATTTTAGGTGTCTTGCTCAAGAAAACACCCAACAACCAACGTGGCGTCACAACATACAGGTCTTCAATCAATACATTTCCAATTGTGGTTGAAAAACTGTGACAGTCTATTTTTCAAACTTTGGAGAAGAAGTGTAATCATAACCTCCTCTGACTGATATTTATTTAATATTGATAATTCGCTTAAAAAATTCCAGATAAACGTATACAGAATATCAATGTGCTTGAAAGTTGACCGACATAGGTACATACATTTGCGGACTACGAACATTTTCCATGCTGAGGTACCGTTGTATCATGGCTTGGTTGCTGCCATATATGGTCATTGACGTAACAAAAAACCAAATGGTTTATGTCCAGAACGTGACAGACACTGGGGTTTGGACTGAAACTGAAAGATGCATCGATGGGTCCGAATTGAAGACAAAGGTGAAAAAATATAAATACAGTTATTTTTTAATGTGAGATGTGATTCGCCAGACATTTACTCGTGTACAATGTATGTGTGTTGTCGATGGTCATGTCGGGATAAATGGAAATGAGAAGGTAGATAAAGCTGCTATGACAATACTCCACTGTCTGTCTTCACAGATGAAGAAGTTAAAACTTGCAGTACCGGGATGAAAAGTAACTCTAAGTATTTGAATCACTCCTCAAATTAACATTACTAGAATTCTCATGACGGGGCAATAAAATTGGTCATAGCACAGGCCTTTAATGCCTTTTAATGTTCTAAGCATATACCCCAAGTGTTTTTAAGGGTGCAAAAAAAAAAATCAAGAAGTGTGGATAAAATCAGGCAGTGAGCAAAATTCCATTGTTCCTGAAACACACCCTTGCTAGAATACATCTAGCCAGAAGAGTATGTTTTTAAACATTCTAGGTCTGAATTCGTTAACGCATTGATTCTGTACTCAAACTAACGTTCTTGTCGCGCACGTAAATCATGCGACACGGCCAAAAAGTCAAGTGGTAGTGATGAAATTGGTATTTGGCTTAAAGTATCTCCAGAGTTCATCAAAATCATGAACAAAACCTAATTATTTATTAACTTCTTACTCGAACAAGAAATTTGGGCTCGAGTACATAATATGAGTTTGAGCATGAGAACGGTTTCATGAATACTGCCCCTAATTTTACCATGTTTTGTATAATTGAAACCCGGAAATGTTATCTATTGAACTAACAATATTCCGTCGTATGTCGTAAGTTTGCTTCTTTGGTCGCTATAATTCCGTTTGTCATAGATATGTTTTTTGAGACAAGTGTTGGAGTAGTTAATAGAAACTAAGCTATCGGGACTCTTACAAAGCCTCGTAAGATGTAAGTCAAGTAAATGAACATGTTCAGTTTTTAACATATCAAAATTGGAGAAAGGATAAATTGACAAAAAATAAGCATAAACTGCCATGTTCTTTTTAAATTTTATTAAAGCATCAAAAATTATCACAGATATTACAATACTAAAACATGAATTGATATTTAGAAAAATGAATTGTATCATATATATTTATAGGTCTGTAATAGGGTGTGGTACTCATTCTTTTTTTTTCATTTTCAAAAACCAAAATTCAGAAATGTTACAACATTAGTGGCATTTAAACCTTGTTTATATATGCTTGGTCCATTCATTTTGTAAATGTAAAACAGTGGCACCAGGAGTGAAATAACATGAAAGACATGATATTGTAACCAATGTGTATAGCATTGTATAGTTAAATAGATTGCACTTTATTAAAAAAAAAGTGGTGATTGCACACCTTAAATCAAAACCATTAGTAGCAAAACATTGTATATGCTGATCAAAATATGGCAGAACACTCCCACATATAATATATAAATATATATATATAACTTTATCACAGGAATAGTCTGGTACTCATTGCTCAATACTATCAACGTATTTAAAGTTTACACTGTACTTGCCATCCATGTAACATAACACCATGTCAAGCACCAACTAAATGAATCTCAGCATTTAACATCATAATAAATGAACCCCCCAAAAAAGCAATTTGATGCTCTTCTTTACAAAAGGACAGAGCTGTATAACAAAAATAAGTAATAAAATACCAGTGTTCGCAATGCTCATTACTGTATAGGCATCATACTTTGACATTATTTTGATCAAAATCAAAAGTTAACATGATAATTCATACCTATTAAAACGAACTACATATTATTTATCTAAATATATCACTTTGAAACAATTTTCAAAATCATTTCATTTTTAAAAGAGCTACACTCTTTCCCTTTTGTATTTGCCCAACAGTCCTGAAGAACAGAAATGAGAATCTTATTTGAATCATTGTACTCATCTTTTCAAATCATAAGTATGTAATAATGATCTGAAGATAATACAACATATGTTTTATTACTTTTATCATGTGTTTACTCATTTTGTTAGCTCACCTGGCACGAAGTGCCAAGTGAGCTTATGCCGTGGTGCAGCGTCCGTCGTCCGTCCGTCCGTCGTCCGTCCGTCGTCCGGCGTCAATATTTTACTTTAAACGACTTCTTCTTAATAACCGAAAGGCCTAGGGTGATGATATTTGGCCAGAAGCAAACTGGGATGAAGGGCTACCAAGTTTGTTCAAATAAATGACCTTCATCTATTTTCAAGGTCACAGGGGTCAAATATGTTAAAAACTTTAAACAACTTCTTCT
>NW_018480077.1:519740-521008 GCF_002113885.1 Mizuhopecten yessoensis | reverse complement strand
AACAACTTGTTCTGAATAACCAAAAGGCTCAGGATGTTGATATTTAGTTAGTAGCATATGCTGGGATCAAGGACTACTATGTTTGTTAAAGTGAATGACTTTGACTTATATTCAAGGTCACAGGGGTCAAATTTGTTTAAAATCTTTAAACAACCTCTTATGAATAACCATGGGTCCCAGGATGTTTATACTTTGCAAGTTGCATCCTGAGATGAAAGGCTATACAATGTGTTCAACATAATGACTTTGTTCGACTTTCAATCGCAGGGGTGAAATGTTTTTAAAAAAAATAAAAGGGTCTTTTGAACGAATTTTAATCATAAAAACTGATATTTTGCCTGTAGCTTTATTTTAGATCACTTTTAAGGTTACAAGTGTGAGTTTAAAACCAGGTGAGCGATGCAGGCCCATTGGGCCTCTTGTTTTATTTTTGGCATCTAAAAATATTGCCATTTATGCATCATAGTTCATTCAAGTTTCAATAACTTTTGAGCAATGGACTTATCCACATCAAATCCTTGAAGTTTCTTATCCCCTCAGATAATCCATGGCAAGTGACACTTGGGAATCAAGAGCTCCTTCCTGATTTTTGTTTTAAGTGTATTACAAATCTTCTTAAATAATGCTGACATGATCATTTTTTAATTGTTTTGATTTTTTTTTCTAATTTAAAGAAATAAATATGAACTATAAACTAATGCATGTCTATTTTTAGGTCACCTGAGCTTTGCTCAAGTGACCTATTCTAATCGCTTTCCGTCCGTCGTGGTCCATCGTCGTCCGTCGTGCGTAAACTTTTTACATTTTCAACTTCTTCTCAAGAACCAGTGGATGGAATCATCCTTGGTCAGAATCATCCTTGGTAGATGAGGCTACAAAATTGTAAAATTGGGATTCCTTCCCCAACCCCTGGGGCCAGGGCGGGGCCCAAAAGGGGAAATTAACCAATATTTCAAAAAATTCCTTCTTCTTCAGACTCAGAGGTACTACACTCATTTTCTCTACATGGAAAGAAAGATCATCAGGGGCTTTACTTAAATTGTAATTTTCAGGACCCCCGAGCTATCCGTTCTCCCTTGGGGAGGGGGTAAAGTTTACTATAGTTTATATAGGGAAATAACACTTTTGGGTATATTTTGACAACTTTCTGTAGGAAATTATTTTTACTTGGTGAGAATTATCCTTGTAGGGAGATGGTTTCTAATTGTAAAATTGAGATTCCTACCCCGACCCCTGGGGCCAGGGCGGGGCCCCAAAGGGAAAATTAA
>NW_018480077.1:356527-519712 GCF_002113885.1 Mizuhopecten yessoensis | reverse complement strand
ATTTTCAGCAGAAAATTACTCAAACTTAGTCAGAATCATCTTTGGTGAATGAGAGTATTACTTTGTAAAATTGGGATTCCTGCCCCATCCCCAGGGGCTAGGGCGGGGCCCCAAAGGGAACATTTACCAATATTTTCAAATTCTTATCCTTCGATGACATGACAAGTAATGTATTTCACTTAGTTTACATGCTGATTTCCACATCACATCTAAACAATAAAATGAAGCTACCAGTAACTATGATATAACTCAGGTGACCGCTAAGGCCCTTGGGCCTCTTGTTTCAGATATTGTTGATTGTTTAATTTATGTAAATATAGGATCTTACATGAATTTCCATTTCATATGAGATTTATGAAACGAGTCGAAGAATCTTTCAATTTAACGAGCATCTAGTGAGCTAAAATGAAAAATTCGGGACGAGTTTTACAAATTCCATATGAAATGAAAGCGAGTGTGAGATCCTTTTAATCACATAATCAAGATTTGTGGCATTTATTTGTGTAACACGACAATTTTCATGCAACCTTGAAATGTAAAAAGCCGCCATTTTGACTTCAGTTCGTAATTTTGTGACGTCATGTACTTGTCCTAGGCGTGACGTCACAATTGAAACTTACCACCAATCACAGGACTGATAGGTCATATTACATAAAAATATGACATGGCTATATTCACTGGATAACACAGTCAATATGTGATCAACATAAATTGTAAAAACAATTCAAATATGAATTTAATTATTAAACTCAATTCTATAAACAAAACAAGTTTTGCCAGTACGCTCAAACAGCTTGATAGGTTGAGATGCTGTTGCTGTATTGTGTGTTTTATTAGATACAATGTAAAGAGATAATAGTAAGACATGTAGTTACTTATTAGTTAGAATATTAGATGTTATTAGTGTACAGTATGTGTATACAGTTTATAATTGATTGGATCATAACCATGATACATGTTATAGGGGGTTAACTGCTATTAGTTTCAGAGGAAGGCTCAATTAGGTCACGTGTGCCATAAAGTGATGAGGCCAGAATATTCATTAGTAGTCACGTGACTAATTGACCAATGGTCAGTAAGTATAGTGACGCTAGGCCAGTTGCTAGAAAAACATTGGAGGGAAGGCAGAGAGTTTATCACTGGTATAATTAAGTCAAACATCCTACATCGATCACTGTACCTCATCTTGATGATACCACATTGTATCTGAATCTCGGAATACAGTATTGGCTATCTGCTGGGTCAAAGTGTGTGTTGATGACTTGTTAACTTACGAACTTTCTAAACTGTGTTCCATTAGAGCAATTGGTTCTGTGGCTGGATGTTAATAGTCAGACAGGTATCGTAAATTACACGTGCCTAATGAAGACCAGTGACTTTATTTAATTAGTCTCTTTGATTTCGTTTGTATTTTGTTCCATCGCGGTGTTTTGTAATCATAGGGCCTAAACGCAACAGCATGTCTCTGCCTTACGATGTAAATTTACCGGAGAATGCGATAGTAAGGAAATTACGAGAATAACTGATCAAACTGAGTGTGAATGTTTCCACGTCTCCGAAGAGTCTCAGCCAACACGTCACATTAATTGGATCAACTATCATTGATTTGGTTAAAAAAGACTTGTCTTGGGACCCATTCTCGCATACCGATTCCACTTGGCCAGCTATCACTAGCCGATAAGACTCCGGCGTCCTCTGATTGTATTTTCAACGGTTCTGAAAATACTTTAAATGTGTCACACGCACGCCTTTTCTTTGTAAAAAATCCCTAATCGCAGATTTCTACTAATTTTCTGTCTCGAAATAGCCTTATATCCTTCAAATCGGTCTGCCAAGTTTGATTGTTCTTTTACAGTATCAGAGGCTAGGTTTTCAGTTTATTCACGTCGGACGGTGGGATTATTATTTGGATAAACTGAAGTAAGGAAATGTACGGGGATTGCACTATTATATAAATTAATGCTACAGAAGAGTACGATTGACTATCCCTTTCTCGAGATTTCTCTCCGCAGCCTCTAGCGCCGATGTTTTCCGTTCCAATAGAATTGCACTCTGTTGGCGTCTGAGAACTTTTGCTGCCGAGCTCAACTGGACAGGCGCGTTTGTGTGCGGCACTGGTATGCTCCTGTGGCTGGGGGTGCGTTCGTTTGTAATGCTGATCTGGTGGTGCATGTGTCTTTCGCCGATGAATTGTTTATCGAGTGTTGTCGATGGATGCGTTCTTCTCAACTGGTGATCTATGTCTGTGTCTAGGACACTAAAACGAGTATTCGTTTCCACAGAATGCTGAACGTTATCATTGATTTAAACATATCTATTGCCCCAAATTTGAGCAGAGGATTAGGCACAACTTATATCAACTTATAAACGACTTTTCCTCTAATACAGTACATGTATATTGATATTTACATGATAGCATTTAACAAGGCATACAAACTATATTTTACAATTATTACATTTTACTTAAAACCTGTTGCTGGATTTGATGAAAAGTTGCACGTGTCTTAATACTTCTGTATTGGTATCTACGGACGAATTTTCATTCCCAAACAAAAATAAACCTAAATTGACTGGACATATATTCAACGAGTTTATGTTTTGAAATAGCGTAATTCGTGCTGTATCAAAAAGTTTACAATCTTAGAAATAATAACATCCTTACAGGAATGTCCACAAGGGCATGATGGATTATCAACACGGAACAAATCATTTTTCAAAGAGCTGCACTGATGCCTGAGTTTCGTATGTAACATATTTAAATTGCGTTTGCCAAAATTATGATAAGATGGTGGAGACGAATTTGCATCACTTGATATAGCAGATTTAAAAGAATTTAAAGATGGTAATGTTCTTATTGTATTGTCTGACGAATTCCAAAGACGTAAACTCGATGGCAAAAAAGAAGAGTTGCTTCAGGAGAGTCTGAAAGAAGAAATATTGTAATCATATTGGTTCCGTAAATTGTACCGATTGTTGTTATCCACTGTGTTTGACAAAAGGGCTGATAAATAGCTGGGGGTTCAATTGTTTTTCATTTGATATAAAATATTCAATTTTCGCCTTTACTCTTGTTTCTAAACCCGTTTCAAAATATAATAAATCATTACTTGAATATGAAGGCAGTCCTGTTATAACTCGAGTCGCCTCGTTGAGCTTTCTTAAATTTCTCGGATTAAAAAGCAGTGCAACTATCCCATAATTCACAGGCATATTCAAAAACTGGAAAGATTTTTAAATTTTTAAAAGTGAGTATCTTTTCAACAAGTATTTGAGTTTTCGTAAAGCATTAATCTTTTTCATAACCAAACTATAAACTGCCTCAACATGACTCCCCCATTTTCTATTTGAATTGAAATTTACTCCTAAATGTCTATATACGTTTGTAAAATTTAAATGTTTCCCATCAAACACCAAATCCAAGTCATCGTCAATATCGTTTGCATTCGAAATAAAAAGAACGTCCGATTTTTGAGGATTAAGAGACAACAACCAACGTTTATCCCACTGATTTAAAGACTCTAGGTCTTTGTTGAGAACAGTCTGTATTTCATATCATGAAAAAGCAGAATAAAGTAAGGATGTATCATCTGCAAATAACCTGGGGGCCGAATCAAGTACATCAGTAATATTATTAACATATATCAAAAACAGAAGAGGCCCGAGTATTGACCGTTGAGGTACACCTAAAGCAATACAAATATTATGGTAAATTTCAATAAGTTGATAAACAGGAGAATGACAAGGCATAAAACCTGACTGTTATCGATAAAACAAGCGATTCTCAAAACAATAATTATACAAGTGTTTGTAAACTACACGCTCAAACACTTTACCGACTGTAGAAAGTAGGGATATAGGTCTATAGTTACACGGCGTATGACGATCATCCTTTTTGAAAAGCGACATTACGGTTGCAAGTTTCCATTTATTGGGATATACACACGAAGAGAGTGACCTGTTAAAAAGTATTTCAGGGGATGAATTCGTTCTGGTACAGTCTACCTAGTCGAAACAAAAAGAGTCTGGTAATAAAAACTTTATAAACAAGAGACATTGGTTTCATTCTACACGATCTTCCCAAGAATAATAATTTGCTAATGTCTATATATGCCTCAATAGAGGTCCAACCAAGTAAGGATGTACACATGTCTGTTCTGGTTCTTTTTTCAAACCCTTGAATTGATTTAACAATAGAATGTTGTGCTCTTTTTAACATTATTATTTAGTTTTTTTGTCAATTGCCAAAGCTCGCACCCGTATAAGGCGAATGGATAAACTTTTATTTTGATAAGCTTCGCTACTGTTAAAGGGTTGAGAGCAGAAGGATGTGCACCGGAACGAATAAGGGACTTCGTACCTGATCTTAACTTATTACATGCAAGTGTTGTTCTCTCAAAAGAGTTCTGTTTAGAGTTTAATAAAATACCAACATGTGTAATGCCGTCAGTCTGTGGCATAATACTATTGTAGAGATAAAGATCTTTATACATAGTACAAGTTCTACTACTTGGGTTTGTGAAAGTTACAATTTTGCTTTTTACAGCAGATAATGAAAAATGCCATTTTTTACTATAATTCTCACATATTGATATCATTTTCTAAGGAATTTTAAGACTCGTACTCACCAGACAGATGTCATCTGCCTGTGTAGGAACATTAGCATTTAAATCAGCAATTACTGCACCTAAGCCAGAATTCTCTATTTCATTTAATAAATACTAAATACATTTTGGAAGACAACGCCCCTCCTTGTAATATTCCATGTTCCATTTTCAGCATGGAGGACTTCAATCCATTAAATAAAACACAACTTTCAACATTTGTATACATGCATTTTAGTATCATCGATTGTCAGCTATGACAATATAACATACTCTGGGTTTTTTATGTCATAAGATATTAGGTATCACATTTTTGTATTAATTTAATGATGTTATTTAACAGACCACTGATAACTCGGTTTAAACTTTAAAAACAAAACAACAACAAAATAAAACCAAAAAAAAGTATCGTTATCTGCCATTTAGTGATTTTGTAAAAGATGATGCACATTCAAAACATAAACCACTTTGGTTGACTTGACAAGTCCTACAGGTCAGTGTGAACGTTTCTCAAGCTAAACACCTATCATTCCTGGCTTATCGGGTCCTTGTAGCCGGGAATCCGACAGTTGATGTTAGAAGAGGCTTTTATTAGTATTTTCGTAGAGTCGGGTTTCATCTGGATGAAAATGCGATCGTGTCCAGAATGAGCTAATGTGGCGCTTATAACGAAGTTTGTTTAGTGTGTTCACCAGAGACTGGCGGAATTTATTGAGAGCCTCAACGACCATCGTTCCCTCCGTGTTACCCTACAAACGTTTTTTTTTTATTAGTAGTATAGTATCTGACAAAACGAGCGATCAGAGTATTATAAAGCGTGCATATTTCGATGATAATAATAGATGAGTGTGAAAGAAAAAAATCTATTCAATATTTCCCCTTTAAAAAATTTCGATTTTATTTTTACATTAAAATGCAGCTCGATTTTCTTCGCCGACCGGTATTTTAGGTTTATAGTTATGACAAGAAATCTATCAATGAGAATAAAATGACATAAAAAGAGGGAAATAAAGTTACGTATCTGATTTAAGCAAGCGCTATTAAAAGACAGGTGTTGTCTTCGACAATAAGCACGGGCATGCGCCTGGTCATAACGTGTGGTTTAAGCTCGTGGGGCCCACGCGCGTACGTATCTCCGATCAGTGCCCATTTGTAATTGCGCAAACCATAAGGTCGTGTCAATTTCATTATAAAGAAATTTTCAAAAGAAATTTAACTCTTTTCTTTGATTTCATTTCTGTCGGAAAGATTTTTATCCGCCTTCGTTTTCTAATTTCTAATATTTATCACTTGTTACGGCACTTTCCAAACCTTAAAATTTGAGAAAGAAAAAAATCACCTAAAAAGAACGATCTGATATTATTATGTCAATCATTATTCGGTGTAACCTTAATGATATAGATTTAAAGTTATTGCCGTTGCGTCTAGAAGGATTGCAGTAGTAACGCTTAGGATAGGACATGGTCTGTGGAATCCACGGTCTATTGAACAGCGGAATTACAGATCGAGGCCTCTGAACGTAGATAAACCGCGAAGTGATACAATCGATGTTACACTTGTATCCATTTACCGTTTCATCCGTAGCATGACGCGATGATGAGAGAAAAAAGTTTTGATAACGACAGGTTTAAAGATTTTAATAAGATTTATAAATTGCACTTGTATTTTGTTTAACATGTATAATAGCTATGTGTAGCTAATAGCTTGACATATGTCGCATCTGAATGATCAAACTCCCGCCAAATATTCATCTCGTGGGGCTAAAGAGCAGTGTACCTGTCCTCTGTACATTGGGAGTGGTATGCCTTTCGGAATGGCGGGACGTCGAGTACTGAATCCGGATATCAGTTCGTCAGTTCGTCATTCCGTTGTTTATCTTGTTGGAAATGGCTGCCATCTTGTTAAATAAAAGTTGCTAAATTTTGTATCCGAGTACCCTTCGGCATACGGAGTGTATACTCTTCTACTGTCCCGCTATATACAGAGTTATTGCCCTTTGTAACCGTTGGTCACTTTGTCCGGAATATCTCATTATTTATTATGTCACGTACAATTGCCAAGTTCGGTATGTGAGTAACTCTTGGGGTGAGGTAATGTCCTTACTGATTAGACCTTATGCCCATTATTTCCGGAGTTATGGCCCTTTGGTAACGTTCGCCACATTTCGCGTGACATATCCTACATACTCTACATATCACCTTCATTCTGTGTCACGATGAGTATCTCTAGGGACGACAAAGTGTCGCGTACTGATATGAGCAAATATTTAATAAGCATGCAGAGTAAATATGAATCAAGCACGTTCGGTACATTTCACAAGAGCATGTGTCCAAACCTATTTATATCCGTTGAACGTACCTGAACACCATACATACCCTGTGGTCCTATATATAATTAATAAACACATCATATGATGTTTCTAAACACTAAACATCCTCTTTGTATTTTGATAATAATCTGTCCTTTGATAATTCATCAACATAAAACGTACCCTGGTATGGAGATTTCTATAATAATTCTGACCTCTGTAAAACGATATTAAAGAAATAGATCTGGACTGCTGTCTAAGCAATGGTCCCTGCTAATACAGGTATTTTCGAGTATTTTAATATAAAGCTACATAATGTTAGTGATATTAACATTTGTAATAATTACGCATTATTAAAGCTATTTACACATGCTAAAAACGGATTGATTAGAAATTAGAAATTTAGATATAAACAAATTTTATTTCAAGAATCACACGTGTAACTTCTATCCTTATGTACAAACACCATGATAACCTAAATCCATTCTTCTCTCTCCTCCTGTTTCTCTCCTCTAACCCCTTTTGTAGTAGTAACCCTCATCATCATAGACTAACGTACCAGCTTTTGTCTACACTTTTCCTAATTTTGGATTGTCTAGTTCATTTCATTTTCTTATCCTTTATGCTATCAGATAACGGAACTATTTACCAAACAATGTCAGAGAGTAACCATCGACAACAGGTTTATTTATCTTTGAATCCAATATAATCATAGTTAATACATACCAAACTATTACTGTTACTGGAAACAGAAATTGAACGTTTTACATGTGAAATTGCTTGTACATAAAGTTAATATTAAAAGCAGTCCAATGCGTGCATATGGAAAAGAACGTGATATTCGTGCAGCACATTACTTATTTTATTGTATATACTAGACAACATCAACCGAATGTATCATAATAATAAACATAAACCTCGTTAGTTATAAGAGACCCTTTCGTTTCAGAAAAGTCAACATAAGAAATAACAGCTTTAAACGAAAAATAAAGTAGGGACGGGTTTTGAGACTTGTCAGATAAGAGCACTTCTATCAATATATGTCCACCAGAAAATTACGCCGATATTTTCTGGAATATGAAAATCCTGATACATGAAGTTCCACAAACCTTTAAAGTTAAAGACCAGAGTGAATTACAGATGGCGCCAAGGTCGCCACACGTGCACCGCTCGAGATAATTATGATATAATAAATTACAAGTCTTGATTTATAGCCAGCAGGGAAGATATATGAATTTGTGTCTTTAGAGAAATATCGCCAGCTCGTGAACGCCAAGGGTAGGTGACAGCTGGGTACAAACATCGATGTGGGGCCGAGTTAAAAGATTATCCGATAAAAGAAATCATCTGTTTGTGTAGTTTACGATCCGATGATTTTTAATAACAGATATACAAGTGGATATACAGATTTTTTTTTTTTTTACCTCGAGTCAACTGACTCATGGGTATAATACATATATTACAAGATAAGTACAACATGTTATGCAATACAATACAGAATAACATATGGACATATGTTAAGAGGAGAGTGACTCTTTACGTACACTTGTTGCCAAATGTAAATATTTTCCAAGATTAAAAAGTTCCTTTACATTATTGGTACTTAATAGTTGAGTTAGTTTAAACACACTCGGACTTAAACGATAATATTTCTTTATGTACTTTAACCTTAGATTTTCATAAAATGGACATTTGAGAATAAAATGAAACTCATCTTCAATGTCGCCTAAATTACATCTAGTACACAGTCGATTATGACGGTTTATATTATTCCGCCTCCCGACCTCAATATTTAAACTGTGAGAGGACAGTCTATAGCGAGTAATTTGACGCTTGAATTTTGATTGGATTGGCTTACGCAAATAAAACTGTAAGTCGACATTGTCTATCAGGTGTTGATATAAATACCCCTTTGAAGAATTTGAAATATTTGTTAACATACTTTGTCGTGAAACATCGAGCAATCTTTGTTCTATAATCTTTGCCGCAATATTAATAGGTAAGTTTTCCTCAAAGATATACTCCAAACCCATACTAGCTAATTCTTGCCTAATATTAATTAACCAGTCATCATTACCACTTATACGCTCGTCATAGCAAGCTTTTAATATACAGTTATCGCTACATTTCACTTTTAACCAGTATTTAAAAATCCTCAGTTTCCTTTGGACTATATGGGGGAATCTACCAAGTTCACAATAAACCAGATCATTATTAGTGCATTGTCTGACTCCTAGATTTTTTTTACAAAAAATTAAATGAACTTTATTTACATCAGGTGCTTTGTGAAATCCCCAGATTTCTGAGGCATAGCACAAAATACTGTTTACATAAGAGTCAAAAATAGTACACTGAGTTTCAATATTAAAACAATAATTGCGTAACGAAGATGCTAAGGCGAACAGTGCCTTTCTTCCTTGATCAGCCACATGCTTCTGTGTTTTAAGAAATTTTCCATTATAATGAAAAAGCATACCTAGATATTTGAATTCATCCACGATATCAATGTTTGTATCTTTATAAGACCACGTTTCATTATTTCGTAAGTTACCACCATTTCTAAAAACAACTATTTTGGTTTTAGATATGTTGACTTCCAGATCCCATGTGTTACAATAATCCTGTAGGGAGTCCAGCATAGATTGGAGACCTTCTGGTGTTTCTGATAGCAGCACCATGTCATCTGCATACATTATCAAAAATAGGTTTATAAGTTGCAGTTCTACACTTGGACAATTGTCTTTTATGAAATTGATCTCAAAATCATTAACATATAAGGAAAATAAAACTGGTGACAGTACTTCGCCCTGTAAAAGTCCAATCTTGTTGCAAAAACTATCACTTAGGACTCCATTATACTTTACACATGATTTAACATTATTATATAGGTCAATCAAAATTTGAAGGAATTTACCTCTGATACCACAATTGATCATTTTACACCATAACTTGCTTCTATTAACAAAATCAAAAGCTTTTTTAAAGTCTACAAAACAGCAGTACAAACGCTTTTTCTTTTTTAGGGACTTATTTATAAGGGTTGTTAAAACAAAAATGGCGTCAGTGGTTGACATTCCAGGTCTGAAACCAAACTGTGCGTCAGTTAGAATACCATACTTTTTTTCCCAATTTAATATTCTGGTATTTAAAACGCCCGTAAAAACTTTTCCAAAACAACTAACTAACGAAATGCCACGATAATTATTGGTGTCATTTAAGTTGCCCTTTTTGTGAATTGGAACAATACAAGCTTTGCACCATGCTTCTGGGAAATGCCCAGACTTAAAAATCACATTGAACAATTTTTCCATACAAGGCAACAAAATATCTTTTCCTTTAATAAAAATTTCATTGATTATTAAGTCCTCACTGCAACTTTTGTTGTTTTTTAGATTGTTTATGACTTTTAATATTTCATCTTTATCAATATCTTTGTCTAATTCATCGTAGATGGCCTCGTCGATATTAGGTTCGCTGTCATCTTCATCACTATTATTACTCATTGTTAGATTTTTAAAATAAGTATAAAAATCTTCGTTTGATAAACTTGAATTTGCCCATTGGCTTGATTTGCTTTTAAATAGTTTGTGGAACTTCTTGGGGTTCGATTTTTTTTAACATTTCCAGCATGTCACCTTCGTGTAGTTTGTATTGACGTTTCAGCTTTAACTCCATTTTCTTATAAGAACGTTTCGAAGTGATCAATATGTGATGGTTATCATCAGATTTACAATGATTAAATTCCGACAATGACCGCTTATATTTATTATACAATGTTTTACAATTTTCTGTAATCCATGGTTTGTCGGTTTGGTGATTTACATATTTACGACTATTTACATTAATAGATGCGTTTACCCTCACATCACAAAATGGCAAAGAACAATCATTTATAATCTTGCATATATCATTTACACAATTGTTAACATCCTCGTGACTAGCAAAAGTCACGTCTAGTTTATCGTTGATCAGTTCAATATTGTCTTGGAGACTCTCTAAGACCAAAGCAGTATTTGTATTATTCCATTTGACAGTATTACATGGTGTCTTTTCATTATCAAAATCAAGGGATGTTTTGTTACTCGGATTAATACATTTTAAATGCAAGTGAAAAGAGACCGGGGAATGGTCAGAAAAAGTATTGAACTGACCAGAGATAAATTTATGTACGCTAGACATATCATATGTATACACATCAACAAGCAAATAATCAATTAGGCTTCTGCCGTTTGAGTTATAAAATGTGAAACTTCCGTGCTCATCATTAGGGTGGCGTCCATTTAGGATACGAAGACCCGATGATTTGCATAAATCGATAAGCTTCCTACCAAAAGTATTAACATAACTATCCATATTTTGACGTTTTGGTAAATCAGGATCCGCTGTATAGTTAATCAAAATACAGATAGCAATCTATCTTAGATCGGACATTGTTTTCTCCTCTTCTGACGCTAGTATATGGGTGTCACCTTCCCTATAACAAACAAGGCACATTCTGAATCTAATTAATTACTAGATTGTTATCAAAGTATAATATCGGTCAAATAAAGATTATGCAATTTTCAACAAATAATAGACATATAAATAGACAAATAGACAGTGTATCTTAGTCAAAACAAGTTGTCAATACAACAATAAACCATTCGTACTTTAATATTTTTTCCTGATATTATGTACTTAATGATAGTCAAACTGTACGTATGCACCTTTTTCAAAAGACTTGGTAAAGAACGTTTGAAATGTAATGATCAAATCTAACAGGCCGTCACATATTATATGAAAAACTTACTTATCACTTCGATTTAATTATCTCTATTATTGCAGAAATCAATATTTGTCAGCGAAAAATTAATCCAGTGAAAATATTTGGTATTTCTGATAAAAAGATTAGACCAATAAAAATGCCGTGTAAAAAAAATGATATTGCGAGACACATCTCCCCTGTGATGATATGGAGTGTTTTAGGAGGCCCTTGTTACATTTATCATTTCATTAGTTTATTTCAAGCATTTAGGGCCAAAAGTATGAGAAATATCAACAGTCTTTTAATTTGAAAGAATAAAGGACCAATAACCAACCCATGAGAAACATCCGCCGACCATTCCAAGATGTCAGTCATGTCACCAGCTTTCAAACTGTATCCATATTTATAAAATTATTTTATAGATATTTGAATAAATAGCAGAAAAACTTTAATACTGACAGAATAGTATTTATAAACTGTAAACCGAGGTTATTGTTTCATCCTGTTCACTGCATGAACGATTGGAATGGAGGTGGATGCATCGATCAACGAAATTTCTACTTAAAGAGTTACGCTACATTATTATGACGTACATTTCATAAAGGAAATCTGTGTATGTATGACTGATAATTAATTAACGAAATTTAAATGTTGGTGATAAAATGTGCATCGGAGACATTTATAAGATGATAATGCTTGATTTAAATTCAAACAAGATGACTCTTACAAATATCATAGGTATAGTGCGTAAGTAAGCTTGTACCCTTTGATGTGACACAAATCATAGATATAGTGTGTAAGTTAGCTTGTACCCTTTGATGTAACACAAATAATAGGTATAGTGTGTAAGTTAGCTTGTACCCTTTGATGTAACACAAATCATAGGTATAGTATGTAAGTTAGCTTATGTCTTATATTGTAACAAAATTCAGAGGTGTACTGTACAAGGTAGCACATGCCGTTTAATTGATATATTTTCAACACAGTGGGTATAGTAGTAAACACATATAAGGGGAATAACTCTGACACAAACACAGATAAAGTGTGTAAGATAATATACTTCATTAAGGTTGGTACATTAACACAAATCCCAGGTAAAATGCGTAAAGTAATATACTTCCTTAAAATGGATGACTTGAACTAAGGTGGTTAACTTTAACACAAATCACAGGAATAATGTGTACGGTAACAAACTTCATTAAGGGAGATAACTCTAACACAAATCACAGGTAGAATGTGTAAGGTAATAAACTTCCTAAGGGGGATAACTAAACACAAATCACAGGTATAATGTGTTGGGTAATATACTTCCTTAAGGTGGGTTACTTTAACACATATCACAGGCATAATGTGTAAGATGATATGCTTCCTTAAGGTGGGTAACTTTTTACACAAATCAAAGGACTGGTATAATGTGTAAGGTAATATACTTCATTAAGGGAGATAACTCTATTACAAATCACAGGTATAATGTCTAAGGTTATATACTTTCTTAAGGTGAGTAACTTTAACACCAATCACTGGTATAATGTGTAAGGTAATAAACTACCTTAAGGTGGGTAACTCTAACACACATCACTTGTATAATGTGTAAATCAATAAACTTCCTTGAGGTTGGCAACTTTAACACAAATCACAGGTATAATGTGTAAAGTAATATACTTTCTTAAGGTTGGCAACTATAACACAAATCACAGGTATAATATGTAAGGTAATATACTTCCTTAAGGTTGGCAACTTTAACACACATCACTTGTGTAATGAGTTAGGTAATATACTTCCTTAAGGTGGGTAACTTTAACACACATCACTTGTATAATGTGTAAGTTAATATACTTCCTTAAGGTTGGCAACTTGAACACATATCACAGGTATAATATGTAAAGTAATATACTTTCTTAAGGTGGGTAACTTTAACACATATCAAAGGTATAATGTGTAAGGTAATATACTTCCTTAAGGTGGGTTACTTTAACACATATCACAGGCATAATGTGTTAGGTAATATACTTCCTTAAGGTGGGTAACTTTAACACATATCACAGGTAGAATGTGTAATGTAATACATGTACATGTATACTTATTTAAGGGAGATAACTCTAACAGAAACACTGGTTTTACAGTGTAAGATAGTGTACTTCCTGAAGGTTGGTAACTTTAACACACATCACAGGTATAATGTGTAAGGTAATATACTTCCTTAAGGTGGGTAACTTTAACACAAATCACAGGTCGAATGTGTAAGGTAATACATGTATACTTATTTAAGGGAGATAACTCTAACACAAACACTGGTTTTAAAGTGTAAGATAGTGTACTTCCTTAAGGTTGGTAACTTTAACACACATCACAGGTCGAATGTGTAAGGTAATATACTTCCTTAATGTTGGTAACTTTAACACACATCACAGGTATAATGTGTAAGGTAATATACTTCCTTTAAGTTGGTAACTTTAACACATATCACAGGTATAATGTGTAAGGTAATATACTTCCTTAAGGTTGGTAACTTTAACACAAATCACAGGTATAATGTGTAAGTTAATATATTTCCTTAAGGTGGGTAACTTTAACACATATCACAGGTCGAATGTGTAAGGTAATATACTTCCTTAAGGTGGTTAACTTTAACACATATCACAGGTCGAATGTGTAAGGTAATGTTCTTCCTTAAGGTTGGTAACTTTAACCCACATCACAGGTATAATGTGTAAGGTAATATACTTCCTTAAGGTTGGTAACTTTAACACACATCACAGGTATAATGTGTAAGGTAATATACTTCCTTAAGGTTGATAACTTAACACAAATCACAAGTATAATGTGTAAGGTAATATACTTCCTTAAGGTGAGTAACTTAAACACAAATCACAGGCATAATGTGTAAGGTAATATACTTCCTTAAGGTTGGTAACTTAACCCAAATCACAGGTATAATGTGTAAGGTAATATACTTCCTTAAGGTGGGTTACTTTAACACATATCACAGGTATAATGTGTAAGGTAATATACTTCCTTAAGGTTGGTAACTTTACACAAATCACAGGTATAATGTGTTGGGTAATAAACTTCCTTAGGGTGAGTAACTTTAACACAAATCACAGGTATAATGTGTAAGGTAATATACTTCCTTAAGGTCGGTAACTTAACACAAATCACAGGTATAATGTGTAAGGTAATATACTACCTCAAGGTGAGTAACTTTAACACAAATCACAGGTATTATGTGTTGGGTAATATACTTCCTTAAGGTGAGTAACTTTAACACAAATCACAGGTACAATGTGTTGGGTAATATACTTCCTTAGGGTGAGTAACTTTAACACAAATCACAGGTATAATGTGTAAGGTAATATACTTCCTGAAGGTTGATAACTTAACACAAATCACAGGTATAATGTGTAAGGTAATATACTACCTGAAGGTTGATAACTTAACACAAATCACAGGTATAATGTGTAAGGTAATATACTTCCTTAAGGTGGGTAACTTTAACACAAATCACAAGTATAATGTGTTGGGTAATATACTTCAGGTATAATGTGTAAGGTAATATACTTCCTTAAGGTTGGTAACTTAACCCAAATCGCAGGTATAATGTGTAAGGTAATATACTTCCTTAAGGTTGGTAACTTTACACAAATCACAGGTATAATGTGTTGGGTAATAAACTTCCTTAGGGTGAGTAACTTTAACACAAATCACAGGTATAATGTGTTGGGTAATATACTTCCTATAATGTGTAAGGTAATATACTTCCTTAAGGTTGGTAACTTAACCCAAATCACAGGTATAATGTGTAAGGTAATATACTACCTTAAGATGAGTAACTTTGACACAAATCACAGGTATAATGTGTTGGGTAATATACTTCCTATAATGTGTAAGGTAATATACTTCCTTAAGGTGGGTAACTTAAACACACATCACATGTATAATGTGTAAGGTAATATGCTTCCTTAAGGTTGGTAACTTAACACAAATCACATGTATAATGTGTTGGGTAATATACTTCCTTAGGGGGAGTAACTTTAACACAAATCACAGGTATAATGTGTAAGGAAATATACTTCCTTAAGGTGAGTAGCTTTAACACACATCACAGGTATAATGGTAACTTTAACACATATCACAGGTATAATGTGTAAGGTAATATACTTCCTTAAGGTGGGTAACTTAAACACACATCACAGGTATAATGTGTAAGGTAATATGCTTCCTTAAGGTTGGTAACTTAACACAAATCACAGGTATAATGTGTTGGGTAATATACTTCCTTAGGGTGAGTAACTTTAACACAAATCACAGGTATAATGTGTAAGGTAATATACTTGAGTATCGACTGTAAATAGGGATGTGATTTTAATTGGATCAGTTTTACACGGACAAGTACATGCATGATTGACATTTCTAATTAGAAAGGGAGAAGGAAGCGTATTGCTAATTTGTTAATAACTACAACGGTAAGCCGAAGGCTAACTTATACCCCGCTCCTATATAAACCAGAACTGTAAACGAAAGGCTACCTCAAGGCAAAACATTGCAAAGCAATCTAGTCTCCCACCAGTGATGATTTTCTTTCGTACACTTATTTAAGAGTATAGATCACTGACATACTTCCTGTACTCCCTACCCGTGCCACAACACACTTCCTGTACTCCAGTGCCACATCGTACTTACATACAAAATCTTGTTAGTGCAGATGAACCAGTTTTGCTGAAATTGTTCTAGTAGTTAAGGAAGAGTTGTGATGACATAGGTTTGTTTAAGGTCTATAACTCCTTAAAAAGGGTCGACATGAAAAAATACTACCCTGATGCACGACTTCAGGGGGTAATTACAATATCTGTAAACTTTCATTGAAATCGGCCAAGTGGTTTAGGAGGTAGAACAAGAGGCCCATAGGGCCAGTATCGCTCACCTGGATATCAAAGCAATCATGGCAAAATATTCTCCAAATGAGATCCAAGGGAATATGCCAGACCCCAAGGCCAATCCTTGTAGCATTTCTGTATTAGATTTTACATGCCCAGCAATTTTATGTATGGTTATGGGTGGGGATCTCAACTGTTCCCAAGCTGTGACTCAGAAACTAGGTCCCTAGGGTTTTGGCCAGACCCAAGGATCAATTCTAAAATCATGACTGCATTTGTCTCTTTTTACCCAGCCAAATATAGTTTTAGAGTGTGGATCTCAACCATTTCAAAGTTATGACCCAGGCGTTAAGTCTGCAAGGGTGGGGCAGACCCTGGGATCAATTCTAATATCATGACTGCATTCGTCTCTTTATGTCCAACAATTGTATATATAGTTTTGGGGTGGGGATCTTAACCATTTCGAAGTTATGACCAAGGGGTTAAGTATCCAAGGGTAGGGCAGTCCCCAAGGCCATCCTGGAAGCATAAGTGCATGCATTTCTTTATACTCAGCAATTGTATATATGGTTATAGGGTGGGGATCTCAACTGTTTCCAAGCTGTGACTAAGAAACTAGGTCCCAAGGGGTTCGGTCAGACCCCAGGGTCTATTCTTATATCATGACTGCATTCGTCTCTTTATGTCCAACAATTGTATATATAGGTTTGGGGTGGGGATCTTAACCACTTCGAAGTTATGACCAAGGGGTTAAGTATCCAAGGGTAGGGCAGTCCCCAAGGCCATCCTGGAAGCATAAGTGCATGCATTTCTTTACACTCAGCAATTGTATATATGGTTTTATGGTGGGGATCTCAACCATTTCCAAATAATACACCTTTTTTTTTGCCCCACCCCTAAGCCCGGGGGATCAGCCCAACCATTGGTACCATTTTGAATCCCTGCCTCCAATGAATGCTTCTGACCAAATATGATTGAAATCCAGTTCATTGTTCTACAGAAGAAGTCGTTTATAGCAATTTAGCCAAATTGCCTCCTTTTGGACCCGCCCTCAGCTCCCTGGTGGGTCAGCCCCACCATTTGTACAATTTTGAATCCCCACCACCTAGGGATGCTTCCAGTCAAATATGGTTGATATCCATCTCTTAGTTCCAGAGAAGAAGTCACGTAAAGCAATATAGCCAAATTGCCCCCTTTTGACCCCGCCCCTCAGCCCCTGGGGGTCAGCCCCATTATTTGTACAATTTTAAATCACCACCACCTAGGTATGCTTCAAGTCAAATTTAGTTAAATTCCAACCAGTGGTTAAGAAGAAACAGTCGTTTAAAGAAATTGTTGACGGCCGACGAACGGAAATGGGTCAGAAAGAAATAATACCAGAATGCACAACTTCAGGTGGTAGTTATCATATCTGGAAACTTTCATTAATATTGGCTGATCCTAATATTGCTCATTATCAGAGGACTTGTTAGGTAGGGGATGCCCAATCACCTGTCCTCTGATTATTTGTGCTGAGGTGCTCTGATACGCACTGCATTGTTTATATTTTTGTCTTATATAAGAAATCAGGATCTAAACAGACTCGTTTGTATTTTACAATTTTTTTTTATCATTATTTAAAATTGTAACATACTAAATTTTACTCAGTCACACTCAAATATACTTTTATTTCAATATTGTTGTGCTTTTGTTTCTTAATGTATGTTTTGTTACATCATACCCCCTGTGATATTTTTATATGTTCTGTCGTAAGAATAGCTCTTCAGAGCTGATGTTTCACGTTACACATATACGACAAAACATAAAGTATCTTGTATCTTGTATCTTGCATTCACTGATCACATTTTCTTTGATATTTCTGATATTGCGCAATCTTGTGGCTCAGATGTATACTGAAATAGTGTCCAGATTGTCATGAACTACAGTGAATCTTGCAATGATAAACGGCAACACAATTTATATATTGTAATAAATTCTGCTATCCTGATGACACGCAAACATGTCTTTTACATCTTGTTTACATTTTTCATGTATCGGCTTTATTGTGCTTTCAGCTGTTTTTGGGTATCACGGCTGAAATGGTATGGGTGGAACAGAAATACCCAAATGCTGTCTTATTGTGGAAAACATACACGGAAACGACCCAATTTTCTCTCATTAACGGAAGTTTTGAAATCTTTTATCAAATATAAGTCAAGAGAAATAGATAATTTTCATTTAAAATTAATATTGAGGCTATTTCCGATGAAAAAGAGTTACTGGAAAAAATGGCTTAAGTTTCATTTTTGCAAAGACATCGATGCGACGCCGAGAATCATTGTTGAATTAATAGTGCAATGTATATTACTGACAAGGCAGGCGTTGTAATAATAGTTGACTTCAAATAAGAACTTTGCTTTACAAACGGCAAGTCTGCACACCTAAGGTGCTATATTTATTTACGAATACAGTCGCTAGATATGGTCAAGACTAAGAGATACCGTGACCTTTGTCGATGACCAAAATAGATAAAACTGCGGACACGGGGCGTATCTGTACTGTATTCTTAACAACAGTATGAGATGATCATGCATATAATAATAAATTATTTTAAACAACAGCACTTTGAAAAGTACATTATACATATGCTTACTTCAGAGTAATATAAGTCCGTCGTAGAGTTGTTATTATTATTATTATTATTATTAATGTTTAACGGCCCATTAACACAGGATAGGTCATTAGGGCCAACCAATGGTCGACAAAAGCAAATACAAACTCAAAACATCAAACAAACTTAAAAGGTAAAAGACAAATTCCAATTTGAATATTGAAAGTGGCTATGGTGACTCAAATTTGATTAAAAACGACCAACAGCTTTCAGATAGCCTAAACTTGAAGAGACAGTTGTTTTCGAAAAGAGATTTAAGACGTGTAATGTTATCATAAAAAAAAATCTCGAGTTGACTGAAAGTCGATACGATCTAGTAACAAGGGCTTACTGTAAATTGTTCCCGACATGCTCTGCATTGAGGCCCAGTTGCATGTTTGGGTCCTGTGAGCTAACAATCAATGTCTATATCTATACATTCAGGCCCATAAATAAGTCAATAACATTATGTGACAATGCAATCATGTCACGACTATTGTATTAATGTTGTCGTCACATTTAAAAACAAAATGCCCAAAAGGGCCTGAATCGCTCACCTGAATATTTAAGCAGTCATAGGAAATTTCTCATTAAATTTTTTATTGTACTACAAATTTGTCACTCGCAAACTTTGTCGGCTGCATCTGTGACCTTGTAAGTATGTCAATTATTTTTCCTTCTCAAACTTGTATAGCTCTATTCCAAGAAGCTACCAGCCATATCTTATGAATCCATTCCTTTTGGTTCTTCAGAACAAATCCTTTGAAATGTTGTTGAGCTCTGTGACATTTAAAATAGGTTGAAATAATTTTCATTCTCAAACTTTGTTGGGCTCTATCCCAGGAAGCCACCAGCAGAATATAAAGATTCTATACCTTTTAGTTCTTCAGGAAAAGTCGTTTGAGAAGTGTTTGACATATTTGACCGATGTGACCGTGAAAGTAGGTCAAAGTAATTTTCATTCTCAAACTTTGTTGGGCTCTATCCCAGGAAGCCACCAGCCAAATATAAAGGTTATATACCTTTTTAGTTTTAGTTCTTCAGAAGTCGTTTGACATATTTGACCCCTGTGACCTTGAAAGTAGGTCAAGGTCATTTTCATTCGCAAACTTTGTTGCACTCCTACCAAGGAAGATTTCAGTCAAATATCATGGCTCTACACCTGTCAGTTTTTTCAGAAGTCGTTTAAAGAAAAAGTTGATGGACTTTGGGCAGGTGAGCTAAAATAATGTAAAGGAATACGCCAAAATATATGACATGGGTGTATGAAGGTATCACCTCATAACCTGACCAGTTTCCATTACGCCAACAACAATACATGTGGGCGGAGCTTTGTACATTTTCCGTAAATTAGACAATTTAATGACATTATCAACCGTTGAAGTGGGCGGAGTTAATCAAGGCATATTCAAATTTTAGGCTGATCCATCACGTGTTCATGTTTTGAAAAAGTGTCCGCTGATCAGATCAATGAATAAAATAATTCTGAACCATTCTGCAAATAAATAAAGACAGTTTTCAATGTTTGTCAAGTGATGAAGTGATAAATGTAGCTGAGCAGGAGTTAACTTTCATATATGGTTAATAAATACAGACCACAAACGCTTAGTTTTTTCACTGAAATCAATTCAGTGTTTTCAAAACTTAACACTAAAATATCACAAGAAATTCATAACTGTTTTAAATAATAATTTATTCATGTAAATAGAATGTATATACAAATAAACAAAGGCTGACATAATCTGACGCACGAAAACTTCCACTCCACAAATCACTTACATACAGTTTTTCTATTTCCTTTATTGATGAAAATCCAAAATTGGACGAGACATGGTACCTTTTTTTATGACCCCATAATTATCAATTTAAATCACATTAATCGGCCACAAGAAAAACAAATTATTAAAAGTGTTCAGTTATCTCCCTTCAATTTGTATTGACAAAATGTCCGGAGGTTCGAAAAATGGGGACAAACATTAATTCAATATTAGAAGAGAGATTTTTTTTAAATGTTTTGTTCAGTTTGGGGGAGAACTGCTTAAAATGGGGAGGTCTGGAAAATTTACTTATCATAGACAGATTAATTGATTTGAATCAACAGTTAACAAACAGAATACATTCAGATTTTTTTCCCACTTAAACAAATTAATTTTTGATCAAATTGAAAAAGTGCTTATCAATATAGTTGCAACCAATATCAAACAACCAATCAGATTGCCAAACAAACTATAATTGCATTTTTGACTCATCATATCAAGTGAACAAATTAACAGATCATTCTACTAAAAAGGTCAGTCAACCAATCAGATTACTTGACCAATTGACCAATCAGATCAATTCACTTATCAGTTCAATGAAAATATATTCATAAATCATAAAACTGATTTGCCAAATAGCTAAAACACATGCATCTTACAATCATTCAATGCCAACCTTCATTAACAGAAAACATTTGCATTCATAGTTGTATTTCGTATGCAATTTACACATCAATGCAGAGTGAGAATAAAATTGTAAACAATATTATAATGAAGAAACATTAACTTTCAATTCTGTTCATTTCAATGTCGTTCTTTGCTTTTGTTACAATGCCCTCCTCTTAAACAGTATTAGTTACACCCAGACAGATATGCCAAGCTTTTAAACTCATTCTATTTAATTTTGAAAAAAAAAAATATATAAAAACAGTATTTGATATGTCACGATTCTAGGGACGGAATTGTATATGTTCAATATAATAACATATACTTGTACAATGTATGTATTGTTAAACAGATCAAGTAAGTTTTGGAATGAAAGATGCAATGACCTGGAGAGACAATGAGAGATAAAAGATATAAATGGAAGGCAGTGGAGACTAAGTCACACATCGTTAGGACAGCGACGTCGACACCAGTCAAAAGCACAAATAGGGCAACATTTTGTCTGCTGTACCGTACACTGGTTGAATTATGATAAAGTACAAGGTATTTTGAGATTTTGATTATCAATCGATAATTTCTACCCAAACAATACACAACTAGGTATATATTATCGAGGATTATGACTGTTAAACGTTTGACCTTGTATGTATTTACACCACACATTTATCCTACAGTCAGCCCAGACATAATATCATATTAAACGTAGAGGGGTGGACTTGTGACACACGACAATGAAATAGTATCTGTTGATACACTTCTACTAAACTACAATTGATATGGGTGATCCTATTGTATAGGTATCGTCTTATTGGTCGATAAATATGGGAGTACCACTGTAAAACACTTGTAGTTTACACAATGTATAATTTGTTCTTATCAGTATTTTCTCAACAAATTTGAACCACAAATTCTTAACAAAAGTTCATCTAGGTGCAATTTAACCATACTATGGTTTCTTTCACAAATAAAAATCCCCCAGTAGAAGTCACTTGAAGCATAACTCAAAAACAGGTGATTCATTCTACTAAAAAAAAAAAAATCTAGTCAAGTATCAAGTATTGCTGAAGAAATGTTGTAATTTTCAAATATTTTTTATTGCTTTCAAAATCTTAAAAATTTCATAAGATTGTCTTAAATTTTAAAACAACCATTTGTTTCTTGAAAATCACTCTAAAAATGTCTTTTTGCATTTAATTGATTCATTAATTCTAGCTGTTATGGAACTGATAACTGGAGGTAGCTTGAAGAAGTTTGGTTTATTCTAATGAATTTGAACTGTTAAGTGTACCTACAGCTATAGTGTGATACATGTACATGTACGCGACATGTCGCACAGCATTAACTAGATGACTGCATATATGCGATTCTAAGACTGCACTGAACAATGTTATAAGACAGAACTAGGGCATGGGATCTAAGACTTACTTTTGAAATTCATTCATCAAGATTCAGCAAGGCTCATAACAACAATGCACAGACAATAATCATAAGTGACGAGATATATTGAAATCACACAAACAATCCTACAATACAGACATGTGCTTATTTTTTTAGTTTTAACAGTACGGGCGAATCTCATTTATCCAACCCAAACTAATCCATTTCTATCACTCTCCAGCCAGTATTATTGGGACAGATTAGCCTTTTCTGTTAGTCAGCTATCTCACAATCCTGCCATTTTGCTGGGTATAACGAGGATCCACTGCCTGTTAGAAATAACTTGTAGGGATATATCTAGTGATTACACACTTTGTATTAATTAAGTGCCTTCTAGAAATGCAGTATTTCTATGAAAGCTTTTGTATTGTCCTAGGACCTTTTGTGAAAACATCCATCAAACATGTCACCAAACTAATATCCTATCAAAATTAATTAAAATTCATTAAGGAGAGCCAGAAATATTCTTTTAATATGAGAAATATTTCACAAATTTTCTGATAAAAAAAAAATCAGCATGAAATTTTACAAAACATTATAACACAGCAGCATTGCCAATGTGAAATGATCCCTGTCCAGAAAAAAGTCAAATCCTAAAACTTTCCAGTTTCCACTGGAAAAAAAAATCAGTCTTCAGTATTTCCCTAAGTTTCTATCAATTTGTGACAATATTCACCAAACGAAATATAAATATATAAATAAAGGAACTAGATTACACACCCACTATAGTTCCTTTATTTATTGTACAAGTCATCACACTACTTTACTTCTATAGTATATGCATGACTGCATACTTATATGAGAAAACCTTTATTTGCAACAAAATTTGGTCTAAAATTCTTGAATGAAGTCATTTCATTTACACCAATGTTTTCATTTTTATTTTTTTTATTAATTTCTGTCTACAAATTTCAAACAATACAGCTTTCTTTTGAGGTTAATTCTTTTAGCAGAACTGTGTAAAACACAGAAGGGTATCTATCATATATCCTTTAAACCAGCTGACAATCTCTAATGGTCCTACAACCTCATACTGACCTAATAAATCTGTCTTAGGATTGAGCAGGGAACAAACATCTTTCAATACAAAAAGAAATGTTAAGGATTTCATTTGATTGATGAATCCACCATTGTGTTGTTGATGGAGTCACATCAGAAATCTACTGGATTGTACGCCTCCTTAGAATAGCATTTTACAAATAAAGTCGTCAAACTCCAGAAGGTGCATGATCATACAATACAAAATTGATTCAATATGGACGTGTCCATTGAACGGTGAATTCATTAACTACAACAACAATATCAACTTTCGTAATGAGACTGTCTCAACTCCATGTAAACACAAACACTGATTCAATACTGTGTACACATGAATTTTTGGCAGAAAGGTTTCCTTGACATCCCGCCATCATATACAGATCCATTCATTCCAAGCAGCATTAATGCTTCACCTGTGACGGACATGTTGTAATCAGCACTTATACACTGCTAATAGACATTATTTCTGCTCCGGTCCATCTCCAAACGAATGTCCCGTTAGAGAAAATGTGCAGTCATCCAATGAAATTCCTCCATCGTCTCCACAGTCATCTGCACCATCATCACCGCCACCCTGCTGCATTGAGGTAACCATGATCCCGGCACTTAGGTCCACTGTTAGTCCCTCTTTGTCCTGTAACAGAAACAGTTACAAAGCATTGGAAAACCACCGAAATATATATATATACTGATGCTATTCTACATCTCTGATACTTTATGGAGCTAACTTCTGCGAATCAAAACTTATGGCCCATACAAACATTTCAGATGGACAGATTGATGGACAAAGCAGTGACTATAACGCTCCCTGAATTATTTTGGAGGAGGAAGGGGTACACCATGTGCACACGATGAAATACTTTGTGATAACAACGTTTGCACAACTTATATGCGATAGTAATTGCTCAGTTGTTCGATAGGTTTCATGGTAAAAAAATATATTAAGGAATTGCCTTTAAATAAAAACAGTTCCTTTAATATTTAGTTATATCTTTCCTGATTTAAGTATGTTGCCATATTTCAGCCAGATTTACATGGTTAACGATTTATCTTACAGTAATGGACATATCAGTGATATCACATACCTAAATTATTTTGAAACAACCTTAATTGACAAGTTTGTAGATATATGGTCATATACATGTATGTACTGTAAACAACCTTACCTGTTACCTGGTAATTAACAGGTAAGGTACCAGGTAACAGATAAGGTTGTTTACAGTGTAAAGTACATACATGTATATGACCATATATCTACAAACTTGTCAATTAAGGTTGTTTCAAAATAATTTAGGTATGTGATATCACTAGTCAACCATGAAAGAGGTGTGAAATTTCCATTCAAGGTGTAACATATACAGTTAACACAGGTAATTAGGTCCAGTTGTGTTTTGATACATTTATTTAATGAACTCTAATCGGCCATCAGCTCTATGCACGACGTACATATACGTATTATACTATATATAACTACCTGACAGTGCAACCACACTATCGACAGTTTTACTGTCATGGTAATAATGTAAAACATACAATGAAATTAGAAAAAGCGAAAAATATATCTACTTATTTCACTCAAGCCTTCTGGGTGTTTTTTAATTATTTCTTAACAGTGATCAACCAATCTTATTGTATCACACATATGTGTGTTTTATTTCACAATAGGGCGTTGATTGCTAAATCTCACAGTTGTGCGCACTATGTGTGGATGATGTGTGCATTGTAGTTTTGATGTGTTGTGCAATAACACAACTGTATCTAAATTATTCTCTTGTTATGATATACAATGTAAAGTTAATTGAGATAATGACATGTACACAATACAAAGTCAACATGTGCTTTGTAGTGTTCCACCAAATGTCATATCCAACAACCCAGGTGGAGTATAAATTGGTCTGGGGTGGATGTTGCGGTATCTGTGACATAGCATTCAAGTGAGGTGGCACTATAAATGATGCTGTTGGAAGCGAGGTCCCACTACAAACAGAACACATTACATCTCCAGCACACATGCAGGCATATACGCAAAGGGAGATATTAGCCAGGTGGCATAGGACTAGTAGTTAGCAACTGATAAGACAGCTCCTGCAAATTCCTCAAAATTGTATTGGTTAATGTATATGCTAATTGTATCTCTATGTACTGTAAAGTGCTTTAGAGTGGCTTATGTTAGCTCGATAGGGCGCTATATCAAATGTTGTATATTAACAATGTTATTATTATATCATAATATTTTAATAGGTCACTGTCATTTTCCTACTGTTTTGGAAAATATAATAAACAGAAATTTCCATGGAAATATCAGAAATACCTGTCATCCCCACAAAATGTAAATATAATATTCAACAGAAATCTTTTTTTATACCTCATTACAAAATCACTCTTTTTAAAAAAAAACTGATAATAAAACTTGATAGATCTCTTTGATCGACTGGAGCTTCATCTATTTTTGTCTCGTGCTAACAAAGCTCTCTCCCACATACATTTAAACCTTAATACTTACTGCTTTAAAATCGAGAAACATTTCCTTAAAAGCCATGAAGTCACTAAAAGTTAACAGCATCTCAAATATTTCGCCTTCCAGTTCGTTCTTTCTTTCCCTGTCAATTGAAAACAAACACTAATAACAAATTCAAACACTGGTCATACCGAATCTGTGAAATAAATCTGAATCTTTCGAGTCTACCATGGTATCCAAACATCATACAATAATAAAAATTAAAACATCTGTTGTTATTCCAATAATATACTTATTTTTGTTCTATATCTTCGTGCTTTTTGGTCATTTAACTTGAGAAAGGAGCTAAAAATCACTGCTAACAATAATGTGCAAATTCCAGGATGTAAATTAAATACAGCCTAAGATTTAACGCTGCTTTTGAAGAGCTTCTTTAAGCGTAGCATTAAAATTTAATACTTCTATTGACTCTGAAGCACTAACTTAGAACAATGATCAATTTTAATGCTGGCTCTTGTGTAATATTTCATCAGTCACTTTAAAGCCGACTCTGAAGAGCTAGTAGAAATTCCGAGCTAAAATTTTACACTGACTGCAATTCCAAATGAAGTACAATGCAATATAGATATAGATGTATATCAATATCACAAACATTTTTATTTACAAAAGAAAAAGACAATATTATAACCTTCTATCTTAAAACTGCAGCCAAAATCAATCCTTAGTGATGTCTATATAAACTTGGCTGTTTAGTAAACACATATTTAAGAACAGAATGAGAAAGGGTTTTAAATGAAATAATACTTACATAATTTGATGTGTAAATTCACCCATGGAAAACTCTGGCATGCGTTTTGTTAGTTCATCATCTAAATGCTTTTCTATTAATTGAACCTGTTGATAAGAAAGCAAATAAGCCTTTCAATATGAAGCATTTTTAACAACACTGTGGTGAGTGTCTTAAAGGTACAAATGAACACATACCAGCATCTCTAGTACAGTTCATTCAACTTGTTTGGGGGCGTATCATTTTTACCAAAACAACGACTAAACTTGCAGCTGGCAGGAATGTTTCTCTCTGGTTTTGTATTTGACTGAACTCAAACAATGAGTGCCCATAATCTGATTTACACGAAACAAAATAATGATCAGTAATCTGTTACATTCTGTAGCAGAAATTGTTCTTTAAATGCTTGGATTTCCCAAGATTTTGAACTGGAAAGCAGACATCTTACATATCAGTCTTTTTTCTAGTTCCAGTTTTCAAAACTGGAATTTTCTCAATAAGGTGCTCATAAACTGTTAATACATTAAAGGGGCTGGTCGGGGAAAAAATGTCATATTTGCTAAAATGGCATACACATGTTTAAAATACCTTCTTATGAAATATACTGATTCAAATTTTGCTGAAATTCACTCCAAAAGAGTAAAAAATATAATTATATTAAAGAAATCCTAAATCGCAACCTGACAGTCTAAAACTCTCAATTGACCCAGATCAGTGATGTTATTTTACCGAACGCGTGTCATCAACAAAGCCAAATGTAAACATCGCGGCAAAAGAAAAAGATGCATGCCAAAGTCATGACAGGCACGAGGTACAACATATAGGTAGGAATACTACACTTGCATCATACATGACCTTTGAAAACAATTATTTACGTATAATATTGCTGTTTTGTCCGCTAGTTGAGTCCGACATGGCACATGACGGCGTGCTATTGTTGTTATCTTCACTGCCTCACTTTCGAAACAACCATGTGACATATATAAATAGATCTGCGCTAAATTTACGCAGGGCTTCCCCGAGATTTCAGTGGTCAAAACTGGACATTGCAAGCAGAACTCGTCCATCATATTGCTGTGGTATAACTTTTGGAAGGCCAGAGAACGCATTTAGACCCACTTATTTTGTATTTTTTTCCCCGACCAGCCCCTTTAAAGTGACTGCAGGCTCATCACCTTACACAAAACATATAATTTTTTAAAAGGTAGAGTCTCGAGAAAGGCATCAAAACCCATCAAGTTTTTTGTTAACCATGATGCTGTCATCACCTCTTGTGAACTTACATATTCTCTATGGATGTCTGTGTATATAAATTTGTTTTCTTCCGTGTCATCAAACTCCTGGTAATATTTTTCTAAAAATTCATTCTGTATTCTCTGAAAATCATCATCTGCAATGAAAACAAGAGGATACAGTTTAGTTGATTCTGAAATGACTTGATTAGCAATTCAGCAAAGTTGAAACATCAGCTTTTACTTATAGACTGTTTATAAAAAGGTTCCTTATCAAAAGATAGTTGGTTTCTGAATGGTTTTTGACCGATGTTTGTCACCCGACAGAACTGGCAACCACAAAAAAAAACATTACTTTTTCTAACAAAAATGGCTGTCCACACAACCATTTGTTATATAAACAATTTGTTTAAAATGTATGATGAACTGAAAGAAACCAACAAGAAAAATGAAAAACTATTTTCTATGTTATTTTGAACATCAAAATAATATTTAAACTGCATCTTTCTAAAAGTAATGAAGGTAGATATATAGATGTATGCAACACTTTTCTGTTCAAACATATATTATCCAAGATCCTACTTATTATGAAACATTTTGAACAGAACACTGTGGAGGCCGGAGGGAAAACCAATTATATTCCAATCTTCAAGAAGACCCACCCATAATGATATCCTCAACATGCCCAATTGTCTCGTCAAACTTGGTATCTACAGCATTGGAACTAAAATGACAAAAACAAGACCAACTGAAGTAGTAATTAACACTACATGTATAAAAATAAGATTTTAAGTACAAATTTAGACTTTTATGCATATCTATAACAGCTTCATAGATTAATGCAAAGTGCAAATGCAAATTGATTAATGCAAATTTCAAAGATTTTTTTTGGGAGGTTATTCTATTTATTAACAAATTGAAATTACATAGGATATAAAGTTGTTATAAAATTAAATGTCATTTTTTGTCTGTATATTATTACTTGGTACAGAAATATGCAAGAATAAATACCTAGAAACAGCAAGATCTTCGTCTTCATGGAAAGAGAAATCCATCGGTTCTATACCATCTGAAATTATAAGTTGATAAAAGAACATGTTACTACATATGTTTACACTGTACATGCTAGGTTGTGGTTTGGGGCAACATAATTCTCTTAAATGTAACAGTAATTAAACTAAGCGAATTTAAAAGCCTACATGACCATTCACTAACCATACATTTCATTTAGCAGAATGTTCCAGTGGACTGTTAACTAAATGAAACTAGTCTGTTATAAGGAATAGCGTATTCAAATCGTATTTCTCTAGATATATATATGCAAATTTAAATCTGATAAACTAGTGCACCTAGATGTATATGATTTAGTGATCACCTGAAATGA
The DNA here is from genome assembly GCF_002113885.1 of Mizuhopecten yessoensis. Classification (NCBI taxonomy): domain Eukaryota; kingdom Metazoa; phylum Mollusca; class Bivalvia; order Pectinida; family Pectinidae; genus Mizuhopecten; species Mizuhopecten yessoensis. The sequence goes on along the minus strand of NW_018480077.1, from coordinate 489,797 downwards.
AAACGTTTTACTGGCCTCTATAGTAGATCCAATTGCAACTTGGAACCTTCAAATGCGACATTCCTGATAAACCAGTTCATTTTAACAGAACGCATATAATATATATGTTACATATCATTTTGTTGATATGCTGGTTGGTGTCAATACAGCTGGAACATTAACACTCAATTGAACAAACTGCCAGAGTGACAGACCTAGATGGCAGGACCCAAATCACACCAGTAACTAAATCAGATCACTCTTTGCAAAAATACTTGCAAATCAATAAATATGTCAACAGTTAAGTTATTACAATGATTTGTTCTTATAATGAATTGTTTTGCATCACTGTGAGTGACAAGAGATGGTTAACTTTTAAGTTCATATAGCGTCAGTCAGAAGACATATTTCACACTCCAAATCAACTTTTTTGTTGACTTTGTTATAAAATGGCGCATGCGAGGTCTTATTAGTATACATATTCTGTTTCGGACTGTAGAAATAAATTGAGAACATTGAATGTTCATTTGAAGCAAAACAATATTGCAAAAATCAAGTTGTGATAATCCGTTTTAGGTACTGACATTTCAAAAAAGGGGATCACTAATTGGTGACATCAGAGTTTTCTATAAATATCTCGTGTAAGCCAAGGGTGTGTTAATTTTGTTGGGAAGAACACCCGGCCAGTGATATTATTCCTATTTTGATAAAACCATAAACGGATATTCATTCACTGAATTGACAATGAATGACGAAAATTATGGTTAGCGATCCATTTTGGGTAACTGTCACCTTACATTTACTAGGCATATAATGGTGTCTATATAGAAAATACCCTAAATATTTTAATTCAACAAAACAAATATATAGACCTGGATTTATATAATTTCAAGGAGTTCTCACTTGCTGTTTTGATAAATTAACCAATATATGTTACATCTTTGTACATTCCTCATTTCCATGATTAAGAGCCAATTAAGTGAACAAGCATCTTATACTTGTATCTAGGTCGTGATTTCTTTAGATTTCTTACAAAGCGGTGAAACATGATTGAAATTTGTTGTCAAAACAAACCAATTATTTTATTTGTGTTGATGTTGTTGTCACTTTATATTAATCTTGTTGAGGTAATCTGTAGATTCACAGAAATATATGTCTTGATTTATTGCTATATTTTTGCTTTTCTTTTGAAAGAAAATAGAAAAAAATCACCAACATGAATCACTTAGCATTTACTGAACACCTGTCCCCAATCAGATATATATATATATATATTCAATTAATATTAACTATACTACCCCTTTTTACAGACTGAACTTAATCCATGCACCATAAATATTTTCAATTCAATGTAATTGAAACTAAAATGATAATTGTTTCTTATTAATCACCGGTTTTCATCCACATGTTGTGACAACCATCTACACCAAAACAATAAACTGAAATCTGCAACACCCCAAGACTTACCGTAGCTACAGAAGGAATCTTGATAAAAAAGTTATAGGAATACTTACAACACACACTCATATTTAATTGACTGTTTTTCCACTTAAATGTCGAATTAGTCCCGAACAAGTTGTCTCTGTTTCAAGTTTTCACGACTGACGATTTGAACTGATCACAGTTAAAGCCAAGCTCGTGTCAGAACAAGTTCATTCAAGAAGTTGCACATATTGTAGTGTTACACGCGAGTATCGCTCTTGTGAAATTACTTTTGAGAACACCCCCGAGCATATCGGGAACCCATTGTTAGCTTGAGGTTTCTAATCAACTCATGTTGTTTACCACACGTATAACCAAAACCATAAATTAAACAATAACGTTCAACTCTTAACTAAAAAATAACATAATTTGTCCATGAATAGTTGTAACAAGTGCAACATGGTGTTCCATGTCATGACACACATGATTTTGCCAAAACAAGGTAACATTTGCTATATTTAACGGGAAATTTTGTGATTTACTTGAATGATACACATATCAGACATGCTAATATCCATTTCCCGTAATTTGTTTTACAAAAGATACTCAAAATCATACAGAGTAGAATCAAAAGAAACCGTCAAAAACACAAAAACAACTTACCCGCCTGGTCATCGTCAAAATTGGATGCCATGTTGGAATTCGGCGGAAGTGAAAACACCGGCGGTAAGTAGTTTGTTTTGGTAATATAAAGATACGCCAATCAATATATCAATTGTTAAGCAGTTTACAAATAAATAAATAAACATCACTGTTATAACTATATATTACCATATTGAACTTCCAAATATAGTTTGTGTGTAATGTGATCTTAGCTTTATATATTATATTTCTTTCCTCATCATCAATGCGTCGGTGGTGTAACGGTCAGCATGGTTGCCTTCCAAGCAGTCGATCCGGGTTCGACTCCCGGCCGACGCACATTTATTTTTATTTCGGCTACAAATCACGAAGAAGCTATTAAAATTGTGTGATTTCTGGTTATCAAAATGTATCTAATTACAAATTTCAGAACCACTCCCACGAAATATACATGTATAACAAGATGGAGCGTATCCTTATTAATGTTTTACATAGAAAGTTTACGAACAGAGTATATATACATGTAAATAGTAAGAACAGTATTGCAGCAAAAAATGTTAATGCATAATCTGGCTGTTTTATCCCCCCCCCCCCCCCCCCCCACCCTTGTAGTAATGTTTAAGATTTATTTGACGTGTGAGTGAGATACCACGGTAATTTTGCAAGCATTACAAAAACATCATAGACAAGCTCACATAGTTGGGACAAGACGACAATGTAGTGGTTGACCGTGTTTTTTTAGAAATGTCCTGCCAATGTTAGAGGCATCTGGTACTAATACAAGTATGCACTCATAAGTCTACAGGCTAACCTTGATATAACAGCTACTAAATCCTTATGGATTGAGCATTGGATATTTTTTAGAACTCAATTTATATACAATTGCTTCATTGATATAATTGAGGAAGTGAGGATTGTGACTGTATGTCTCCGTTGGATACGGGAACCATTCCATCAAAGATCACCGGAAACTGACGGAGAAGACAGATAATTCGCACATCAAAATTAATGAAGTTTCTACTTTCAAAAACAAACTGTTTGGGTCAGAGGGTGAAAACAACCAGCTCTCTCCAAGAAAGCCAATCTGATTAAAATCATCTGTTACATGGCTCCGCCTGGCGTAGTACGAAGTTAACGAAGCCATGTAACATATGATTTTAATCAGATTGGTGTTGGATTGGATTACTATTTACATATACATATAGCTTATAGCACCTGCTTGTGTAAAAAAAAGGGGGGACAACTCCTCCTCGCGTAAATCCTTATTGTACTAAGATCCTTCATATTTACATCCTATTACAGTCAGTGTGGCTACCCGTCACCTGTAATTAATTACTATGGCAGAGACAAAGCGATTGATTGTTTCATGAATGAATGATGAAAGATGTAATTAATTTATTTTTGGACAGAACATCAGTTTTTTTTAATTTAATACTGAGGTAAATAATTCCACACAAAAACAACTTACACTGCTTATAACTTTAAAAATCCCAATGGTAAGATGAATTCCGTTTTTACAGAGAGGAGAGCTAAGCTTGGCACGTCCTTAAATGACCATAGCTGTTAATATGACGTAAAACACAAACATCTCTAACGTACCGGCGTAAACGGAATGAATCCCCGAGTTTCATAAGCACACCTGGAAATTACTTTAACTTCAACACCTATGTTATAACTTATTGGAGACCGTGAACATACTTGATTAAACTTACACTTCTACGTATTTGCTGGCTCTAGCATCATACACCACTTTCTGTATATCACAAACGTTTCTTACCTGGACTCTAACGTATGTTGAATGTATTACTTGAGCAATATATGCATGAATTATAACAAAAATCCACTGAAACATCTATACATGTTTGATTGATCAAGTATTTCTTTAACTTTTATCAATAGTCTTTTGTCAAGTTTCATATTTTTAACTAAAGGTAAAACAAATGATTTGGCACGAGATAGTACATGTTTGTTACCAATACTTGTATTGTTCCTAGCTATTACAACTTTTGTATCTGTTTACTAGTTTTTATGTGTTGCACGCCATTAATTTGTTTTATTGTTTTGTATTGTTTCACGCCATGACAACAGCTCCATTTGTTTACCAATACTTGTGATGTTCCTAGCTCACGCCATCACAACAACTCCATTTGTTTACCAATACTTGGGATGTTCCTAGCTCACGCCATAACAACACCTCCATTTGTTTACCAATACTTGGGATGTGCCTAGCTCACGCCATAACAACCACTCCATTTGTTTACCAATACTTGGGGTGTTCCTAGCTCACGCCATAACAACAACTCCATTTGTTTACCAATACTTGGAATGTTCCTAGCTCACGCCATGACAACTCCATTTGTTTACCAATACTTGTAGTGTTCCTAGCTCACGCCATGGCAACTCCAGTTGTTCACCAATACTTGTAGTGTTCCTCGCTCACGCCATGACAACTCCATTTGTTTACCAGTACTTGTATTGTTCCTAGCTCACGCCATGACAGCAACTCCCATTGTTTACCAGTACTTGTAGTGTTCCTAGCTCACGCCATGACAACTCCATTTGTTTACCAATACTTGTAGTGTTGCTAGCTCACGCCATGACAACTCCATTTGTTTACCAATACTTGTATTGTTCCTAGCTATCGCAACAATTGTATCTGTTAACTAGTATTTATGTGTTGCACGCCATGACAACATTTCCATTTGTTTACCAATACTTGTAGTGTTCCTAGCTCACGCCATGACAACATTTCCATTTGTTTACCAATACTTGTGTTGTTTTTAGCTCACGCCATGGCAACAACTCCTTTTCGTTCGTTTACCAACTCCATTTGTTTATTGTTAATGCGCATTAGGTTAATAACTATTTTTGTTTACTGTTCATGCGCATTATGACAATAACTATTTTTGTTTACTGTTAATGCGCATTATGACAATATCTCTATTTGTTTACTGTTAATGCACATTATGACAATAACTCTATTTGTTTACTGTTAATGCGCATTATGACAATATCTCTATACATGTTTACTGTTAGTGCGCATTATGACAATAAGTCTGTTTGTTTACTGTTAGTGCGCATTATGGCAATAAGTCTGTTTGTTTATTGTTAGTGCGCATTATGACAATAAGTCTGTTTGCTTTTAATGCACATTATGGCACTGTAACTCTATTTGTTTATTGTTAATTCGTACTGCGACAATAACTCTATTGGTTAACTGTTAACCTGCACTATCACAATAATTTCATATGTCAACTGTTAATCCGCATTATGAAAACAACTCCGTTTGTTTGCTAGTAATAACATTGTATATTATTCTGATATACACAGCAACTTTAATCCTTATTTTATTTTGATGAACACCCTGTGCAGGTTCAGGAAAGAACAGACCTGATGTATTTCACTGTATAGTGTAAGAGACGACGTAGGTGGGACCACTCTGAAGAATTGAGGGTTTCTTCTGTTGTTTTCTACTCAGAAGAGACTGAAGATACCAATATTGATCTGCTTCCCACATTACAACACTTGGGATATCTCTTTCCTTTTCTCTTTTACTACTCCTGTCTCTAGGTGGTATCTCTCTAGACACCCGTCACCATATATGACCCTGGCTGTTGTTGCTTGGACGTTAAACCCCACACAAATTAAACAAACAATTAAAACATGCTATACGGGCAAATACATTTACCCAACTTCACGCGGTGATAATAACTCGACTTAATAACTTAGTTTAATAACGAGATGAATGTATCTTTATTGCCCGACCCTCCAGAGCTTGGTGTATCCAGAATAATTAAAGCAACATAATGACACGTTCTTGATATATTATAACAGCTAATTACGTTTTTAATGGTAATCGAATATATTCATAACGAAGTGTGTGGTTTTTATCTGGCGCCAATGTTCAAACGATGCTTATGAAACCATTACAGGCATGGTCTTTCGGGCATATGAAGATTATTAGTTATACGGGGTTTAAGCAGAAAATATGAGATCGTAATACAATTACGCTTTCATATTTATTGTGCCGAACGAACGTGTGACGCAGTAGCTCTTTTAATTGTCATGCTGCAAACGATAATCTGTCTTGCTGCATTGGTTTATAACTCGGCTTTACTTGCAAAGCTAGTCCGATAATATCAAGGTTAGTGTAGTTATATAAGCTAATATTTTACCCTTGAATGTACGGATAAGTTTCGTTTGTTCGGGCCATACACTATTTTTTCTTTATTTTTTTTTCTTCATGTGATTTGAGGAGCTCCAGCTTGACGTATACTCATCGTGATTTGTCAATGATTGCTTAATTAATGCTCCCATCTCTCTCTTTATCTTAAATTATAATTCGCTGGAGAACTAATTGGAAATGTTGACAACCAAACATTGGAAAGTTTATTATAAGTTACCGTTCATGTTCGAATAAGGGATATACCTGGTGTATCTGATTGCATGATCGCGTGAGACAATTAACTCCCCCTCCTGCAGTATTTGAGGTTTCCTATGTGACTTTTGCTTATGGAACATTTAAAAACCAAATTAATCGGATCTCTTTGTAATACCTAGAACCTCTTTCTTTCCTTTTCACCTCCAATCATTGTTTAGCGTTGTCTCTCTTGGCAACTCTGATCAGTTACAGAATAACGTGACAGGGGGAATGTCCTAAAACAGGTACCGGCATTTCAGTGAGACTATTTAAAGTAGTCCGTCCTTGTGGGTCTTTGTGTAACCCAGTTGTATGTCGACACCACCTTCTCAAAATATAGGATCGATAATTAATGTACTTCATTATGATGAGGCATATTTTATTTATTTTCCTTTTCTGTCTTTTATTGTAAGCTGACGCAGACGTAATTATTTAAAAAAAATACTCTATCATAATGTCAACTAAAACTAAGTTAGGATTATTTTAATGGCACTGTACATTTGTTGATGTAATCCATATATTCTCAGGATTTGCAATTCAAATTTGGTCTGTTATTTCCGTTCTAATTTTGAAATTGATACTTCCCGGTGGCAGACACACTTTGTAGACAGGTTATATTTAGTATTGCATAGTCTTTTTTCGATTAATATCTTCCTGTTGTCCGCATGACCTATTTTTTCTTTTAAATATTTGTTGTTCTGTCTTGTCTCATACAGTTGGAGACCGACAGATATACATATATTTGACAATAGACATGTTTGTGGTTGACATATCGTGTTAAAAAGAAAAAGATTTTTCTTTTGGTGTTGTTTCCTCATCACCTCGAGCTGTTTTTTTTTTTTTTTTTTTTTTTTTATCGAATTATGAGTTTCCTATTTGATCATGTGTACTGACCAGACACCTTAGATCTGTTGGTGTCATCTAGTCTATTTACGTAATGGATTTGCCCCCTTCGTTAAGGTAGTTATTTGCTACATATTTTAGCTATATATGTTCATGTCATTTACAGACTTACACTTGTAGTGGTGCTAATAAAGTCACATGAGGGATCCCATATGTAACCTTACAAAATCTTATCGGATTTCAAGTAAACTTAAAATGAACATTTGTTGACATGCATTTTCCGATTTTGATACAATTTTCTTTGTAATTTTTACTGTAAAGTCTGTGACATTTTCCAGTTTTGCATCACGCATGATCGCACGGGTAGTACGGGGACTCTGTAAAGACTGTCTCTTTTGCGATTAGATTTATAGATTATCACACAGTATTTTAAGGGTTTGTCGTGAGAACAATTTTCTCATCGCGAGCACATTGATAAAATCGAGAGGCCACCGCAGGCTGTGGTAGGGGATAGACCTAGAAAGCCTGGTGAAAATAGTGGAAATGTAGGTGCTATCGAGTCTTAGAGTGTTAGTCAGGAATGAGTTTTTCCCAATAAAATCAGGCCTTAATGACAGTAGGAATTGCTCAGCGGACATGGTGGCGAAGTGGTGACTAACATACACAAATCGCACCAACAACTCGGGACGAGGTACGCAAGATCGGTACAAACTTGGCCCCCGTAAAACAGGAATAATCTAAGGCGGACAAAGTCCTGTCTACCCACAACAATGTCAATAATAAGGTACAGAACTGTAATTAAAAAATAAGACCTTTGCAGCGCTCTCGGTTACTGATATCACGCGTGGAAGATATCAATAACAATATCATGTTAAGGTTCACGTTAGAGTCTGCACGATATATCAGTAAACGGGAGCGATGCGAAGTATTTTGTTAATTATATATTATATGTGTCGTCCTCACATGCTTCAGTTTGCCCGGTGAACATTGCTTATTAGTAGCCTTTCTAGAAACATTGGCAAAACCCGCCGCATCCAAGTTCCGAGTGACTGAAGCAGACGACATCAACAGCGCGTCGACCTAAATATCACTATCGTTGTATTATTGTTTTATTTTGGCATAACAACCTATTTTTTGCCTTTGTGGATGGAAAACACGATTGGCCCGAGTGTAACATGAACACAGAATCGTGTTTCCCTACAACAGGGACAATAAATGTAACGTAGGACATCGTCATCTCGTTAATGTCATCCTTACCGTTTCTTGGTTGTAAAACCTGCTGAAACCCATCGGGTAATCGCGGGAAAATTAAATGATATAATGATCTTCTGTCATCTTTCTGAGAATACTAAAGATATCAATACTGCACCTTTAGTTTTTCAACACTTGGGAACTCTTAATTTTTAAACCTTTATTCCTACATCTTTCGGTGGTGTCTTTGGTTTGGTTTAATTTTGTTTAACGTCCTATTAACAGCTTAGGTCATTTAAGGACAGGACGTGCCTCCGTGTGTGTAGTGCATGCGTGCCTGCGTATGTGTGTGTAGGAGACGGGGTATGTTGGTGGTGTTTCGCCAGGAGCTACCAGTAAGTGCGTTGTCAGACAGAATTTCAATGTGGCCATAGAGTAACCCGTCATCTCTTAACAATATTTGAATGTGAACACAGCCGGTTGTAGGATGTTAAACAAACATAAAGGTCTAATTTATGGCAAGCTTGATCAGCCAAAAATTACGCACAGTTTCTATGGATGTGTCTTGGTCTTTTCTAAAACTTCATTGAGAAAGAAAGCAGACACTTCCTAATGTTACAAAAATGTCTTTGCGTATTGAGGTCCTGACAAATAAAAATAAATAAGTGAGTTTTTATAGTGACATTTTCCGACCAATCAGAAACGAACATTTAATACTGGTACGAGGCAAAATTAAACAATCTTTTGTCCTCTTATATACCCTTTATCCAAATAGATTTGCTTTTAGAAAATACACATTGAATAACTCATTTTTAGCTGTTTAATGAAACATTCATTTCTAGTAATAGGAAATGTATTCAAACGTTCTCGTACAACGTAATGCATTCGTCGGTGTGTGTTTAAGTACAAAGATACTCCCCCCCCCCCCTTCCAAAGTAAATTTAGTCTTCGCATTACGTCGGCGCTGGGGTCGTTAGTAAATTGATAGCACGATAAACAGCACTTAATTTGTAATGTTGTCGAGTGTTTTATTTGAGATGATAGTTTACTCGATAATAGTATACACAAAATTGAACAATGTTCTCTGTTAACAGCTCCTTACAGTGTACCTAAATATTTAACAATACTCCGAATATTCGATTGAAATAAATTCTCATTTCCTCGTAAAGTTAAGCCTTTTATAACAACCGAAGCATACACGTACCCCATCTCGGACAATATCAGTAACGGAGGTACCCACGGACAGTTCCACTATTTCAATAGCTACATTCTTTATTTCACGATTTTAATCAATTAAACGCACAGAAAATGTTAAACAACCCCGCCAGATGGTTTCCGGAAGTTTCCTAAAAGAATACTTGCCGCATACCAAAACAACCTGAATATAGATATGTATGCGTATATATGCTCATCAAACATAGCCGCTACAACCTCTGATATACCGAGACAACAAGGGGTTGAAAATAGGTAGAGACCAATGTTATGCAATTTGTCCACTTTGTTCAAATGTTGATATAATTAAATGTGGCTTATATTTCGTACAACCCTGCAGGTCGGGGATCGAGAAAAAGAACATCTTCTTGTTTCCTACTGCATGTATGGTAAGAGGCGACAAATGTGTGAACCACTGCGTAATTTTGGATTTGTTTGTGCCCTCTATTTAGGGACACAAAAGCGACCAAAATAAATCTGCTGCATCCAATGCAATATCTAACTACCTTTTATTACCTAACACCTTGCTTGGCAACACGTCACTTTTGGCTATACTGTTGAACATTTGCCCAGGTAAGGAACGAAAGGGTTCTGTCCCCAGGCCGGGTCATAACAAAGTTCTTATTCTGGTAGTTGTTATTCTCTGCTTATCGTTCAGGATTTGGAGTGATGAAACATAATTCACCCGGTGTCAGTATAATGTGACCGGGCGAAATGCTGTGCTAGGTGCCTTCGGCATCGTCTTCCAGTGAGATAGCACTATAAAGTCGGCATCAGATCCGTGCTATCACAATGAGGCATGTACACCAACATACCTTGTCTACGGCACACATAAACCCATGCACGCTTATACAACACACATGGAGGCACGTCCTTAAATTACCTTGACTGTTAATAGGACTTTAAGCAAAATAAAACCAGTCCAAACCTTAAATTTCGTATGTAGTTGTAACATCTGATTTTGCATCATAATCTGGTCTTCCGCTATTAAAATTAGAATACGATCTTGTAAGACCATCTGCTCGTAAGTAGGAGATAACACAAAATGTTTGGACTTAAGGTTATGTTGCCCATACTCGGCAGAATTTTACAAGCCAAACCTACAACATTATGGCTGCAGGCATACGACAACATTCAGTCAAGTCCATTTTTCCTTTGATAACAGAACTATATTAGTTTTTAATTCAACGCAAAGTAGAAAGACAACAATATAATAATACCAAGCTAGTTTTTGACAAAATTGTAAAAATAAATGACGAAATAACTCATTAGCACACATCATGCATATACACTGAAATACAAATAACGAAAAAAGATTTATTAATCGTGACTTCTCTGAGCCGCAAACTCTGATCTTCTGCACAAAATTGTCTAGCTGAGAAAACAATCTCCACTGGCCATCATACCTTTACAAAAACGTGTTTATGTTGTATTTCTCAACAGCCTGGTTAATTTAAAAGACAAATCGGATGTTGATAGAGTAGCTGTGGATCGAAAAGCATAGAGATATACATGAATAAGAATTGTACACATATACTATATATTAAACAGGATACAATTACGATTAGTCCATTAGCATTCACAAACGCACGAGCTACTTTGTGTTTACTTATCTGATACCTAGTATAAACATAAACACACAAAATGTACAAAGGAAGCAAATTATGGTCTCTTTCTTTGTCCAGGCCTGTCACATTGTTGATCACGAATTATAGATTCTAGAAATATCAGCGACTAGGACCACCATTTAACCGCTATATCCTTACAAGAAGAGAATTTGATGTTACAATGGTCAATAGCCATGTATACTCCACATTATGATATTGACAAATCGTCAATTGATGATAAAGAGTATCTGTATTGCAATATGTATATTGCCCTATGAACCCACACATGGATGAAACAGCTAGCATCGCTCTATTTCAGTTGATTTATTTCCATATTACCGATAAAAACAAATTTCTTTTCATATTTTCCCTATTTATCGCCCTCCCTATTTGGAACAGTACTATTTACAACCGATGATATTTCAAACCTTCTGATTAGTGTGCACTTGTTTCATTGTGTTTCTTATCAGATGTTTAGCTTGGAAACAAAGCTTAAGCGGCGAAATTTGGTAGTGAGTCGTCAAGTTTTATGGAAATCTGATAACTCGTTAAGCTGATGTCATCAGAAACAGGCGAGATTAGTAGCCGTCGGGAAAGCTTTCGCACATCCATGCAATAAATATAAGTCACTGAAAGTGTAAACCTTTCAAAAACAATATACTTAAAGTGTGTATTGAATTTGTTGACTACAATTTTAACCACAATTTTCACAACAGATTGCGGCACGTTAACTTTAAAAAAGAAACCATTTTGCTGGAGTTAGTTCACGTAAATCTCCTAAATTTCCGGACAATTATACCGACGATGACACCGACATAGTGACAACTATATGTTGCCTTCGCTACGCATGCGACACCATCACCGTTCAAGCGAATGGATATTGATTCCTGGAGATCCGTTATTACCAGATGATTAGCTTTTTGCACGCTTCATGCGCTGGAAGAGTAGACAGAATTAAACTTGTTATCAGATACAATTGCAAATCAACAGAAAAATAGGCAGAATAGTACATAATAAAGTATGTTAAGGAATCTAGATTGATCCGATAGCCGATTTCTACGCCGCGAAGAGTGATACGATCTAGCGTTATAGCGATATAGTTAGCTAGCAGCCGCTGGGCAAAACGCACCCTTCGTTAGCCGATATTACCTGGCGTGTACTTAAAATAACGTAATTGTAGATCAACGACTGTTGCTGCTGTAGGAAGTTTTCATATATGCATTGATCTGTGCTCGTTATTCGAAGTGAATGGACATATAGCTATATAATAATTGCAGATAAATACGTAAAGACTTTTGAAAAACAAATTTAAAGATTTCTCAAGGATCTGAAATGAATATTGGTTCAACGTCCCTTTCCAGTTAAATTGGCGAGGAGCGGAAATATTTTGAACAATTGAATTCCAGCCTCAGAATTCCCTCTAAGACGTTTTATTATACACAACACCTGTGATGGTAAGTATTGCTATGTATTTTTGTTGTAATTTTGGAATTTCAGAAAAAAAACAAGTTTATATATATTATAAGTGTGTCTTCATTATTTTTTCCCATTTTTAGATGTAGCCGTGTTATCACATATCAAATAAATGTTGCTTTTTCTCTTATAATTATTTGAAATATATTTACTGGCGTATATCAAAAATCATTGCAACCCTGTTCTCCGATTTAAACATAAGAAAAATAATTATTTTATTTTTAATACATTTTGACATGGTACACTTTCGAGTAAACTGCATTGCTTTGGTAAACTTCCACATTTGTATGAGCTATTCAAAAACCAGAACCTACATAAAACCTAAAAGAACGACGACATTCAGCGTGTATGAGATATGTAGTTCTAAAAAGTAGAATCTATAATATGGTGCCTTGTGACATGGAAACAATACGATCACCATGTTGCTAACTTTGTATGTGGTTTCTATTATAATTGTATGATTATCAATTATACAATTTGGATTTTGTCGTTTTGTGATATTTATCTTAAAACAGGACTTGCTTATCGTTATCACTGATAGCCAACTTCAGAAATATAGACAATAAATTCATGTTAGAAAGGAACATTTAAATAAATAGGTAAATGTGACTATATTGACAGGTCACTATCACATAGAAGGTGTAAGTCAAACACGAGAAGGCTGAAAATGATGTGTACTGATAGATATTGTTTAGCTCAGGTACTTTTTTGTGGTGATGGTGTAAATATGCCTAATTGATAGTTGTGTTGTTGCATTTTGGGAGTTTAAAGCCATAAGGTCAGCAATGTTGTGGATGAAACTGAGGACAGGCCGTTTTAACAGTCTGGGAAAAGGAAAGTTTTCGTCGTCCAAAAAAACTATTCCAAAAAGTAAACATAATCTATTAATTGTAACAGTAACAGGATTTGAAATAGATTGATGAAAATACACTTAAATAGTTTGGAATTAACAAATAATCAACAGGACAGTAACATTTAAATGCAAGTCCATCACTTATAAAGGGAGCAATCACCTATTTGACAAAAGCAAGTTTTTGTTACTGTACCGTTTAGCCATTTCGGCTATTTATAACTCCCAGCGGTACTTAAGATCAAATAATGAACATCCGTGTTCTGAAATAAGTTGAATCACAGCAAAAAGTGCAAGGTGCATACAAAACCCGTCTGAACGTTGAAATCAACAACTTTGGATACTGCAAATAATCTTTCTCTTTCTCTTTGATTTCATTTAAACAACGGCCAACTTTGGGACTGATAGTCATCCAGCATTCAACCACAGCGTTACGTTTAATTATCACGAGAAATATTAAGTAAGGAATCAATTATTGAAAATTATAGTAGGTCGACGCAGAAAGATAAATAAAAATGAGAATTTCAATTTACCGTATGGCGGATCTTTTTATTTAAGACTTATGAAGTTATTCTTGGCTATTTAAAAAAGCAATTCAGGATAAGGGTTACCGTGATGAGCCGGACTCAGGGTCAAAAGCCTATATGGGGTAAACCCGATGATACACCCAACACTGACAAAAAGAACACCGAAGTCATCAATACCTTATATTCGAACCTACGAGCAAAGGGAAGATAAGTATGGAGAACCTTGAAAAAGTACAAATAAAGTATTCCAAGAAGGAATCAAATAAAGTATGAAAAGATGATTAATGATAGTTTTAGTGTAACAGCTTATGTAAGAGATTATGCCAGTGTAACTTTGACTCGTTCATTTGTAACAAAGGTCATCATTGTTTTTCAAAGCTCCGCTAGGAGTCGAACCCAGAACCTCTAGTTTCCTAGTCTTACAATCTACAAATGTGATAAAGAAAAATCTTCAAAGCCGAGTTAGTAAGAAGCGGCTAGTATTTTATCAGGGTGAGGCATTCATATTTTAGGCATTGTCATTTGATTGTCGCACGCTTTCCCCATTTGCAGAATCCCTCATGTACTGGGGCCTCACTGAGATTTGGTTAGGATGAACATGACACCAGCTGCGATTTTGTAATGAAATATGTAAAAAGAACGTGATGTAGGTAGAAAAAAACATCACATGAATCAATCATCACTCAATCAAATCATATTAACGGTTCGTCGAATGCAAACAAATCCTACTGTAGTGCGAACGTCCTTCATTGTTTCGGCCGATTAAAGATACAGCATCAAAGGATAATTGTGGAAAAATCATTCCAACAATCACTTGTTATAAATACACAAAGATACATCCCTATAGAGACTTAAGAATATTAACCATCAAAGCCAGGCTACTAAGGGGAGAGTACACAATTTAAGCTACTAAAGTAAACTGTGAATGTGGCGACAAAGACAGGAATCCCTCTCTATTCAATATGTGACACTCTCCATCTATCTAAGAACCCGGACACCAATTGTACAAAAAATAAATAAAAATAAATAAAACAGGATAACAGAAAAAGAATTGCCGCTAAATTCAACGAGGGTACAGACATGCAGAAACTTAATAATTCTCACAATTTCATTCTCAATGTTTTTTGAAAATGTAAAAGAAAGGTTTTCTTTGTTATCGTTTTTCCGATTGTCGGGCTATAGGTACGGATCTTCTACTCCAGTGTGTGGATATCATCCGGGTTATCCGGTTTGTCTTTTCAGAGCCCCCCTGCGCGTTACCATCCATGCCAACGAGAGTGATTAATGTTAGTTGATAAACTTGTTTCTTTATTGTTTAAAACAAATTAAGTTCATATTGTCATATTTTTAAATCATGATATGAACATTTTTTCTTCTTCTATATTTAGGGGTTCAAAGCTTCTTGTATAATGATTGTTTAAGCGAGAGGACTTCTGCAAGTGCTTACAGCATTAAGTATACTCCAAGTCTCACCATTTTTAGTAACATATTTAGAAAAATTCAGAGTTTTATGAGAAACTGGACCTCTAGAGCTTTGTAGAAAGTTGGTATTTGTAGTGTCTCTGACGACAAATTTTGGAGTATGCAACCTTTCAATTATGAATCCTGAGCCTTTAGGTACCCCTTTTTAGAAAATAGACTGATCAGATAGCTCTTGCTTTTGCTCTGTCGCTCCTTATAATACCGCGTAGGACGATACTGTCAAGCGTTTACCGATAAAATTTAGCAAATAGACATAAGCCAATACACGCCTTTCGTGGGTCGATATTACATGACAAGGACAGATATAAAACTAGCTCGGTGGAGACTAATAGAATCTATCGCTACTGGTTGTGTAAGATAGAGAAATCTCAACCCGAGGACTAAGATTTTTTTTGTCCAGAACGAGGCTTGCCGAGTTCTGGACAAAAATTCTTAGTCAGAGGGTTGAGATTTTTCTATCTTACACAGCCAGTAGCGATTGATTATTTTTCTCCCATATCTAACAGTATTTTAATGTGAAATAAAGGTTAACATGGACCCAAAACACATACAGGCAACTTGCTGATGGATTGTTGACGTAACGTCATTGTATTGTTGAATTGACGTCATATCATTTTTATGAATAGGGGAATCCCCCCGTCTCAACCCTAGGGCGGAGACAGATAAATCTAGCACCGGCAAAACGGGAGATAAATCTGTCAGGTGTGGGAGAAATCATTTTACATGCGATGACTTTGCGACTGTAGGAAGTCTTCATAAAGGTATTGAACTGTGGACGCGATTTGAAGTAACTTGATATATAGCTATATAGTAATTGCAGATATATCTTGGGCATCCGTCTTTTCAATAATGCATCCCGAACCAAATAAGGGAGCCCTTTTTATACTGTTCGTCTCCATAGCCATTAACATGCAAGTTTAATGCCTTTCTATGTAGGAAAAATATAATTTGATAGAGTGTCCTCTGGGAAATAACTGTCCAATTCTGCAGAGACACTCGCGTAGTGATCCAAAATAGAGAATACCGTACTCTCTTGCATATTTTCCGCTGCGTCATATTACCCGCACACATCAAAAAAGCATATTGAAGGAATAAAGTCTGCAGATCACCCGTTCCGGTAAATTGTTTTTGTTTATAATTAAGATGTACACGATTTGCGTATGACAGATATTTCACAGCCCGCACCTTTTAAAAGATTTTTGGGGCAAATTTGGTCACATTTCCCGCTTCACCGGGCATTTTTTCAATGTAGAAAATTGTATAGACTGTATAACTTACACGTACTCAAATAAATTACATCTAGGAAAAGTGAAAATATCCCGACGAAATCAGTACTGTATCTGCCGTGTGTTAGTTGTAAATCTAAAACACCCCTAACAGGCTATTTCAAAACGTCTTCACAGAAAGTCTAGACATTCAGACGAGTTAACCCTCCGATTATGAAACTCCGGCGCAGATGAACGAATAATCGTTTTTGGAACTTGCAGTTTGGTGTTTTGCCTCTTTCAACATCTCTATGTTCATTTCGTCATAATAACATATTTAAAGTATTGGCGTGGAACAGCGAAATTTTTGTTATTTTCCTCGGCTTTGTTTCTGGAAGCGTCACCGTTTGAAAAAAATAATTGTGCAAACGTTATCAATAAATATGTTCGACGTCAAATGGATTACGGATAACCAGGAATATCATCTTTATATTTTAAAATGCATAAGATGACTTAAATGGCTACAAGTGCCCACAAGAATTATCGCAAAAAGTACCAGGTTTTGCAATTAAAAACGCAAGAGGTAAACTAATCTAAACAATAGCAACCTTAATAAGTCAATCATCTACTCTGATTCACTATCTTTTCTACGAAGTCTTCGTAACAACAAACTGAAGAATATTTCTATTTGGATACCAGGTAATGAAAAGGCAGATCGCCTAACACGTTTGGCTATGTGGGTTTGATTGGAATATAACGTCTTTGTTACTGCTGGGGCTATATGAAGCTGGATGTTCACAGAGACATTGCCGAAAGGTAAAAATAGATTTGTGAGAAAAGCAATGAGGATAGCAGATCAATTTTTGGTTTAAGTAAAGGGCACCGTAGAACGCTCTCGAGTTCGTACATGTGTTACCTCTTACGATACCTATACAGTTATATACAGCAGGCCTATTTGGGGGGATCACGAAAACAAAACACTTGCTCTTTCCCAAAGCGCAAGTATTGGTTGAGGCGACTTATGTACGAAACCTCTGCAGAAATGGGTATTTGCTTTTGTGCCCTGTATGTTGGGACGGAAAGCTACCACAATAATTCTGCTTCACACTTCATTTTTGGCATTAATGTTGTATGTTTGCCCGGGTGGAGAAGGCAATGTGTACTGTTTCCAGGCCGGGGTATTCTAAAGTCTTTTAAATGCTAGTTGTTATCCTTGCATTTAGGGCAATTTCATCAACTGGTTAACCCGTTGTCAGTATAATGTGACCAGGCGGTATTCTGTGCTGGGTGCCTTAGGCATGGTATTTCAGTGAGATAGCACTCTAAAGTCGGCATCAGATCCGCGCTATCGAATTACACCAACATACCCTGTCTCTGGCACACATACACACATGCACACATTTTCTTACTTTATCCGAGCTATTGTCATTAAACACCGATTACCAAATAAATCTGCTGCACCAATTGTAATATTTGGGATCTTTATCTTTCTTTCTACTTCTAACTACCTTTTATTTCCTAGCGCATTGCTTGGCAACACCTCAGATAAGGCTTTAATGTTGAGCTTTCGCCCAGATGAGGAAGGCAATGGGTTCTGTCCCCAGGCCGGGACAAACCAAAGTCCTTAAAAATGGTAGTTGTTATTCCCAGCTTAACGTTCAGCATTTAGGGGAATGGCAACAACTGGTTCACCCGTTGTCAGTATAATGTGACTGGGCGGAATGATCACAAGGAGGCAAGCACACAAACATACACTGTTTTTTTGCATACACACGCAAGCACGCATATACTGCACACATGGAGTTGTTAAGGCGTGTGAACGTCTACGATTGCTAGTCCTCCAACACTTGAATTCAGGTTTAAGGCCTACGCGGGGTAGTCGCCAGTTACTGGTCAATAAACATTATTTCTCTTGGCAAGGTTAATGGTTTTTCTCCGGATATTCATATTCCTTCCCACCAAGTTGCAATCCGTCAATATGTTTTCATATCGGGTATACGGCTGAAATAACTTTATGTAGGCCAAATTTCTCACGACGAATTGTATTATAAATGCTTCATCTTCTTTTACTTTTGAAATTTTGTTAAAAGTCCCGAACAACTGTTACAACACCACCGAGACTGAGCATCTGGACAAGTCCTTCAAAGTATCCTTTCGTAGTTCTGAAGGATTTACCTTTCTTTATTTTCAAGATTCATTATACTTTAAAAGAAAAATGAATACGCCATTTTGGTACTGCATGGCGGAAACACATGCATTTCACTATATTTATTATACGTTGAATCTAGTTTTTGATAAGATATTTTAAATAATATTTTATAGTTATACAATTATATGTGTATTGTTCTTCCATATATCTGAATGTGATTGCTTTGAATCCTATGACAAACATTCGCAACTTCTGTACCGCCGGGGAGTCCTTAATAGAGAAAATGGCCACAAAAGTAGACTTATTATTTTCCTCGTCGATATTGTTTATTTTTTAATAGATTTTTTTATTAATTTCGTACCAGTGATCAGGTTATTTCAATTTATAAAGTTCTTAATTCGGCCATAATGGACTTTTAAAATTCAATTTCACTAATTCAACAATTTCCAAACTGAGGGGCAATACGAATTCATCAGAGTGAAGTTGTGTTCTGTTTTTGTATACATACACATAAATTGTTGTTTTATGCATAACATGCGTTTAAAGAGTAAATAAACGCGAACGTCATTTTTTTTTTTTTTTTTTTTTTTTATATAAAACAAACAACCAAGGATAATACTAATTAAATTACCTTTTAGATATTGAATGGTCCGACAGCCATTTTGTTTTTTTGATTGTTTTTGCTGAAACAATCCCAACGCGCCAGGATAATGTGGTTTAGTATCGAAATATACAGTAGTTGAGGGCCAAAATCCATATGTTGTGGGCAGACATTCCTGGCGTGAACAGGCGAGTTATTCTACATGTCAGTTTTGTACACTCGACGACTGTTTATTGTGTTTGAAGTAAAATACATTGATATTGATCTGTTTTTCGCGATTCGAAGATACTGGACAGATAGCTATCATTACGTTTGTAGATAAATGTGTATAAATTCTTGAAAGCTAATTAGTGTTTCTCTGTTTACTTGTTATTTCAACAAAATCACATTATTAACTTTGGTAAATTGCCTATCACGCATCCCTGTAATTAACGATCCTTAAAGGGACAGTTCAGTGAAGTAAGTTTTTTTGTAACCTTGCTAAAAAACTCTTCATGATTATATGTTTTGATACTCTCACTTGAGATGTATTGTGTAAATTCAGGACTGTGTTATGTGTGAACTCAGACACATAACTGACATTGTGTTGTCGGTCGACAGCGTACGTAGTGCTGTACATGTTAACTTCTCACTGAAAGGCCCGGATATTGCGCCATTTCGGTCGTAGCTTTTTTTTATCACCGGCTTTCCCAAAAGATGAAACTTACCACACTGGACATTGGCTTCAGGTGGGGTCATTATCAACTAGGTAACGTTTAGTTAAGAGATATACATTTTCAGTTTCGACTTGGTTTTCAGGTAATCAAAAAACGTACTTCACTAAATTGTCTCTTTAAAGGACACTCATATTTTGATAAATTATGAAGTGGCGTTCTAATTAAAACATTAACGGAAACGAAATGTTATTATTTACCATATGTATTTTGCAATTGCAGTGAGAGTAGTTACATAATTAAATAAGTTTTAAAAGGTTGGTCAGAGATACCTATATTAATACGTTTGTAACATTATAATTATTGCTTCCAGGTTTGCGATTGTATGGACATTTTATAGTTTTTGTAGTACACACCAATTTGACAGATTTTGAAATGTCAATTAGTTATTGTAGGTGTCTAAATCCAGTATATTGAACAATATTCTATGTCTACTTGAGTTAAGTTTAAAAAAATCTCCGACATACATTTTTCGTCCAAATATGTGTGCCTGGTTTAAATGCTTCTCTTTGATTAATTCTTACGTTATGGTGAAATGTCACGCTACTTTACTCAGAGAGAACATTTACAGTGATTGCACTTAATAATGCATTTTAAGTTTGAAAATTAATCCGTCTTGAATGGGTGTATTTTGTTACGCTGCATCCAAAATAGAGATGCTAGTCGACAATACATACGAATCGAAATAATGCTGGTAGCACATTCCATGTATCTTATCATGAATTAGGAAAACACATTACAGTTGTTTTGTTTTGTGCCGGTACATGTTTAGAGCGTATTGTTGGTATACGCTTATCAACTTGAGTTGGGATTGTTTTCGCTGTGTGCTGGCGATGCAGTTTTCTCTTCTGAGCTTACTTCATAAAACGAAATAAAATGCGCACTAATTTAAGGGAAACAAATTTTAATGAATAGACTGCTGTAAGATTATACATATAAATAATATGTAAATAAAGTATAACCGTATTGGATATCGCCGATTGCAAACGATACTATTTGTTTCTTACTTTTAGTTTATAGTATTTGCTTAAAAACACGTGATACACGTATGTTTGGCTACATCAATAAATTCCTCTTCAATCGGCCTTTAATATAGCTTTGCATAAGGAAACCAACATACTTTACTTTGTGTGTGCTCAAAAGAATATATCTCATCTGTTTATACTATAATCAATAAATAGCGATAAAACAGTCCCAAGAACGGTATTTGGTATCGGTTAATATTAATTATGAAAGAATGATCCAGTTAAGTAAATAAATGTAGTAACGATTGCAAACTATATTTGTACAGCTTGAGTGCAAGTGACATCAGTCAAGCCAATCCGTTATGGTGCGTTTTATTCCCTTCTTCAACATACCCGATATAGGACGAAATCAATCTTTTATTTAACTAAAATTGTATCAATAATATTTCTTCTTTTATTTTCATTTTGTCGTTCAGTATAAATTCGTTTCGATGCTTTCACAACTGTGTAAGAGACAGACAACTGACTGACGAAGAATGTTGTGAAGAGTTGAAAGAACGTTTTTACCTTATATTGTACTTCTGCATATTTGGAAACACTTCATAACAATAAGGAATCTTAAAGAGAGATATGGTCACATGATGTGAAAAATGACTGTTATAAAATACCTAGTTCCTTAATTCGTATTTCCAGCGATAACTTTCGTCACAAGGTAGTTGATTTAGCTGGTGGACTATCAGTTCCCGTATTTCTAGAAATTATCTTGTATGTGTGACGTCATAACCTTAAGTCCTGCTCCATAATGAAAACGGATCTCGGACTTGCCAACTTTTGATGCTTTCCCAATAAATCATTTTATCCTGTGCGATAGAATACTATTCAATATGTTTTTAAGTGTCGGCAAACATAAAATATATGAATTATTCTATCACATTCGTGAAAGTTAAACGGTATTGTATTATAGGTTAACAATTAGAAAACCTCTATTAATCGTCTTTTAAGTTATTAGTTCATGACATCATTAAATTGCTACTTGCGATATATATATTACTCGCCTATATACTGTACTGTTTTGGGCGAATATGTTAGCCTTCCAAATCGTCTTGTGTGGGTGTGTTCAGTCAACCATAGAAGCGCGTGCACGCTTTACCACGTGTTCACCCTTTTCAAAAGCTAAGCTAAGCTAGGTAAGGCGTTGTTCAAATTGTAAAGAAAATCAATTTGATGAATATTCTTTGCGCGTTTTTGTTTTAATATGGCACCAAGACGAACCAGACAACGGTTAAATGACGCTGTCTAATCTCTTGCGTTTCGTATTTCCAGAGATCAGAATCTAATATAAACATCTCGAGCAGTGTGCATGCATATGGATTGCTAAGTTTGACTTAAGTATGAAGTATCCATTCATGTTCATAGACAAGACAACAACGTCGATCTATTGACACTTTAGGATCCTGAACACAACCCAGGTCACGATTTGTAATGAACTTTGACCCCACAGTTGTTGTTATAGATTTTCTGTTTGAAACGTCGATACTGAAGCCGTGTGTAAATCTTATTTTAGTTATATATAATGAACGTTATGGTAGAGAAAATGTCCAACTGGTGATGGTTGACTTCTTTGTTTAATTGACATTAATATAGATTTACCTTTTTAGAAGATTTTCTGTAAACACTCGTGTCACGCAAAATAGGGTAGGAAAAACATGGTAGACAACCAATGGGTAAGCATTAAGTCGATTAACATAACGCGTAAACATATAAATACATAAAATGATGACCGACAATAAACCCTGAAGGTTGATATGACAGAGATTAACAATAGGCAGTAAACAACTAGTCATAGAGCGATGCATAATTAATGTCGCTATGGCTGTGTATATCATGCCGATTCGTTTTAAATAAATCTATTGTGCGCTTTGAAAGTCAATTTCCTGTTTTATTGAAATCCAATTCCGTGCTGGGCGAATGGGTATGATTTCATATTACATTATTTGACCCGTTAACAGTAAGTACAGTTAATAGCAATAAATATCATTATCAGCTGCTAGCTCCCTAACCTTCCCGATAAAAAAACATATCGATCTACAAAGTGCTGACAGGGAATTGTTCACTCGATTTTCATTTCCCTGAAAAAAGGTATAAACAATGTTCGTGTTGGAAATGCACATGGAGTCTATTCGGTTCGTCTGATATTCTGATCGATATCTTTATAATAAAATGCAGTTTTCATGTCACATTTTACCTGCAAGCTATAACGAACCTGTAAGCGAGTGCATTGGCACCTAAACGCAATATAACACTTGTAATCACTTGAGTTCCTGTTGGTTTAAACATTTCATTGTGCCTTATTGATTAATTGTGTTAATTTTATTACATTTGCTATCATTGATATTGATTTGAAGAGTGTATTACGTACCAAAAATGGAAAAGAAATGGAAAAAAACACAATAATAGAGACTTGTGTATTTCTGCGGAAAAAATGTTGTTTATTTCATTTTCTCTATTTAAATATTTCAGGGTTAAAACTTAACGAACTGTTAATGTTTATGCAGGTATTGGAAGTCTTTGTCAAGAATCATCGGATAAAGAACCTATCAAATCACTAGGTCCAACCCTATCTCATAAACGAACAACTCTGGTCGAATCGTTTTGAACGTGGAAATAGAAAGCGGCCCAGATCTAAAAAAAATCGGCTAAATAAAATCTCCCCTTAGCGCGAATCGAAAGGCGACCGTCTAAAAATTGAAACTACTCTCCATTTTTGAATGTTACGTTGATTTATGTTACAACCGATTCGTCCACTAAGGATGTATTTCTACGCTTTAACACTGATTAGTTTGTGTTATGTTTATTTGAGAATGTACATCGTTACAGTGTTGATTGGCCCTAAATGACTCACATTGTCGATAGGCCGTAAACCAATACAAAACACAAACAAACAAAACCGAACCACTTCAACCAATCCATAGCTCATTGTTACATAGGGGATGGGGGTCTACAGACACAACTTTGTAATACGAGATATTTTGTATACCAAACAAACGTTCGATCAGCGATCCCTAATTTTCCAAACTTCCGCTCGCTCTACCAAATGAGCCTGAGGGAAAAAATCCTCTTTTATGAAATTAAAATGTGGCCGTAATTATATTACAAATCTACCATAACTCCAATGCGCCAGTTAATGCTCGGAGTTAATAAACATATGCTTATAATAAAGACAACAAGGTTAAACTTACAAATAATAGATTTGCAAATGTATATTAAATGCAGTTCGAAATTAAGTTATTACGTGTGAAAGACGTTTATGTTCATTAAGGCTAAACACGCCGTATACATGTAGCATCATTATACCGGTCTGACGGCCACGTTGTCCGTTGGATAAAGATATAACAATATTAATAGGAAATTGTGTTCAAACAAAGTAGTTCGGTTATTCGATAAGAATGCACCAACGGCAGTTTATATATCTGTTTTTGTTTAAATTCCTTTGACACTTATTATCAACTTGTTTGCGGGCCATTGTTTGGTCTCATATTTATGGAATTGCATCTAATGCATCATTTCGTTTTGTGTCAATTTACACTGCTTAGGGTTGTCGTGATTTGGGTTGGTTTGATATCGTTAAACATCCTATCAACAGCCAAGGTCAGTTAAGAACGTGACTCAGTGTGTAATGCAGGTGTACATGTGTGTATGTGTGCTGGAGGCAGATTATGTTGGTGTAATTGGCTCACTGCAATAGCGTCGATCTGATGTCGACTTTATAGTGCTACTTCACTGCAATACCATGCCGAAGACACCAAGCATAACATTTTGCCCGAACACATTGTACTGATAACAGGTTAAGTAGTTATTGGCATTTCCAGAACTGCTGTACGTTAATCAATAACGGCTACCATTTTAAGATTTTAAGTACGTTGGTATTTCCTGGCATGGGGACATAACATATTGCCTTCCCCACCTGGTCGAATGTTCAGCATCAAAGCCAAAAGTGAAGTATCGTCAAGCAAAACACTATTTAACTGAAGGGAGACAGGAGTAGAGAGAATCATTAAGAACCCAATTACAGCAATGGATGCAACATATTTATTTTGGTCGTATTTGTGTTACCAAGCAAAGAGCACAAACGCGATCCCCAATTCTGAAGGGGTTCCCACAATAGTCGCCAACTTTAGATCAAGCAGTGGGTAACAGAAGGTGTGGTCTGTTCTCGGTCTTCGTCTACATTTTTTATAGGATTTCCTTTTGGGACGGGTTTAAAAAAATTAAGTCCGTTTCTTATGAGCTTGCACCATGGTATGCACTTTATGTATATATATATATATTTAATTATACAAACTAAAGGACACCTTCACAACCATTTCGATCTCAGGGTATCAATTCTATAAGGCAAAATATATCCACCTGAATAACCTTGTATATATATATATGTATTACTTTATATAACCAAAGTCTTGAGACACCCGTCTTCATATGACCCTGGCCTTCCTGTTGTAATGACGTCAACCCCCTTGCAGAAAACCCCAACAAAGCCGTGTAACAGTAGACATCCTTTGGAACCCTATACCGTATATATAACATATACAATTTATGGAAGTGTTATACCGTATATTATAAACCGTGTATTTAACCTAATACTGTATAATTTAAACTATGAATCTAGAATTTAACCTTCTGCCGTAGAATATAAACAATGTATTGAAACTTATACCATATAATATAAACTATGAATTTAGCTTTATACCGTAGAAGATAAACCACTTATTTAACCTTATACCGTATGATGTAAGCCATATATTTAACTTTATAATGTATGGCATGTAAAGTTCATGAAAAATTTCAACTGCATATAATGAAGTTAAACTATAAATAAAATTTATTTTGTTCCGGTGATATTTCAAATTACTTCGTAAATTGTAAATGTACACAATGCAAATCGTGAAATAGCTTAACCACAAAACACATAAACAGAAAATCAGACCAATTCATTAAGGAATACATTCATCAATGTATGCTAAATATATTTCGACTCTAGGACATTCAGCACCTCTTTGCCGTCTGAAATATTGCCTGTAATCAATATTGCTCAACACATCAGACATGTGTAGAACCGGCGTGTTTGCTGCTTTCACAAAAAGAAAACGTTTTCACATTATAATCAAATAATCTTATTACCATTTTTACGATCGCGTTGCTCGTTTGTCTAAAGCGATTATGTTCAATGAAGAGAAGGCTGTAGTGTGTGTTAGGTTCAAAAGGGTTATACAATATTTCAGTAAAACAATGGACAGTTTGCATAGTCAATATCAGAAATGTGCTTACGTCGCTTGGTATTTTACTTCACGATTTAAATTAATAGCAATTGTTTAATGTGTAAATAAAAATCCGAATCGGCAGAGTGACGACGGTATTAATTCTGTTTACAGTAACAGAGACCTTGTTTTACCAGAGAAGGTCGAACGGCGAAATCGTACGAGGTATGTTTGTAAACCTAGATGTGAAGTTTCATGACAATCGAATATAAAATAAATCTGAGGAGGACCAATAACGGCAAAACATCCATATGACATGTGGTAACGGCGTACTTGGACGTGGACGTGTATCATGTTTGTGAACACATGTATTAAGCTCTGTGACAACTTGGGAACTATAGTCTGTAAAGCGTTGACGCCATCAATGACACTAATGTACGTACGTATTTACTTAGGGGCAGATACCAAATATACCTACAACGAGATCATCGGGAGGTCACTTTAAAAAAAGGAATTACATAAAATATATTAATCTTATTGTATTGATTAATGTATATGCTTATTGTATTAAGTGTATATCTATGTACTGTAAAGCGTTTTAGAGTGGCTTATGTTAGCTAGATAGGGCGCTATATCAAATGCTGTATATTATTTTATTTTTATTATTAGATGTTGTTTTCCTCCATTGTGATGGGTTGAAATATAATCACGGGGAGATCGCTGATTTGTGAGTTTGACTCGTTTTTATTTTTTAGAAACAATAGGTTAATACAAATGTATCCTCTTTATGAACTCATTTAAATTGTAACGTCACAACGCTCTCAACCAAATGCAGTTCTTTCGGCTTTCACTCCATCTTGTTTGATGAAAACCACCGTGAAGAGGTTGTCCTTTCCCGGCACCGGATATCTCGTTCATACATTACCCATTCTTCTTTATTGAAGCACGAAGACCAGCCTCTATGCATACAAGTAGCATGTCACGAATCATATCCAGTAAAGCATTCGTTATTAGATTGCATTAACATTCAGCCAACTAAAAACAATGTATAATAATATCACAAACTTTAAACCTTTTTCGAAACAGTAAATATACTAGAAACTGTTGGTCTCTTCAAAAGCTATAACTTACCACTTTTACTTGTCAAGTTGACGTTTGTGTTTTACCTTTTCGCTCGTTTAATGTCATTTCCGTCAACATTTTTATCTTCCCAATGTGTTGATGGACCGTTAAACATTCAGTAAAAATGGTTTTATTAGGTTTATCAACAGCTTATGTCATGTAAGAACGTGCCTCCATGCGTATACTATTTGAGTGCTCTGTGTATGTGTGCTGGAAGCCCCCTCACCGTCAGCCTCCTCACGTTGACCTAATGGCAACTTTATAGTGCTGTCTCACTGAAATACCATGTCGAAGGCACCTAGCTTACCCCTCCACCCGGTCTCGTTCTGCTGACAACGGGTAAGCCAGTTGAAGCCACTTTTATGGACCTTGGAATGTTCCAGTCTGGAAAAAATACATTGACTTCCTGGCGTGGGCGAACGTTCAAAATTAAAGCCAAAAGTGAGGTATTGCCAAGTAAGGCGCTAGGAGGCAAAATATAACAGGGAGAATTACGAAGATCACAAATATTCCATTTGATGCAGTAGATTTCTTTTTGTCGCTTTTGTGTTCCCGGGAAGAGGGCACAAACGCAAATCCCAAACCCTTCAGAGAGTTCTCGTATTTGTCGCCTCTCACGATCTAGTCCGAATTATGCTGACGTTTTATCGACTTTTTTCATATCGGTCTGTCGTCGATTAACGTCAGAACTCCGGCCCTCTATAATATGCGGGAAATATGCGACCCGCGCCCGGAGCGCACTTCAAACTGATATTTTAGAAACAAATCGTCACTTTCACACACATGTCGCTCATGGATCGAAATATATATTCTTTATGCACTAGGGGGTATCAATAACATGTTTCAAAGATCATTACAAATAGTATTTTCCAACGTTTTCTATACCAACCCATGTTTTTAATGGAAATTAGGCCATGAGCAATGTCAAATGACTTGACGAGATCTCGCCTTACCGAAGGTATTTCCCAACGTTATGACGTAGGCCGGCGAGATTTTAGTCACGTGGCATTAGAAGGCGGGGCTATCAAAAAATTAAAGTAAAAAAGAGTAAGTTTGAAAAAATATGTTTTTAGTGATTGTATTGGTTGTTTTAGGCATGTTATGTATGTTCATCTTGTGCATAAAGAATAGATCTTTCGATCCATGTGCGACATGTGTATGAAAGTGACGATTTGTTTCTAAAATATCAGTTTGAAGTGCGCTCCGAGCGCAGGTCGCATATGTCCCGCATATTATAGAGGGCCGGAGTTCTGACGTTAATCGACGACAGACCGATATGAAAAAAGTCGATAAAACGTCAGAATAATTCGGACTACTCACGATCATGCAGTTGGTCACAGCCTGCGTATTTTTCCTCAATACCCGACCTAAAGGGGTACACTATAATTTCATATACTAGTATAACAGGTAATGACTTTTATTTTGGTGTATATGTGGTTTTATGGACTTGGAAAGTGATATTCTGATATTATGTATATTCTGAACGCCCGTGAAATATCACATGCAAGATAAAATTTAAATGCTTAAATAGATTCACAACAGTGAACTGTAACAACGTGTTTATCTGCGTGGGTCAAGACATGTACAGACACCATCGACATTTTTGGTAGCATAAGTGTATTTGTTTCGTCATGTCCACCACCTTTTGAACAGTTATAAGGAAGGGACATCAACTGATCCTATGTTTAAAATCGGGGTATTAGTCCCAAGGAACGACGCCACACCCCATGGCCAATTCTAGTAACAGGATGTATACGTCTCTTTATGAATAGCGGTGGTTAACATGGATAGAGTGAGAGGGAATTTCGACTGTTTAAGACCAGGGAGGGTTGCCTCATCGCTTGTGTTGGCGATGCGGTATATTATAATATACTTTATCTAATGTATTTACTGATGCTACATATATACCATATTATTTAATACATTCTTTGTGATACAAGACATGAGGAGAAATACAGTGGTTCTTTGCCGTTAATTATTAACTATGTAAAGAGACAAGCGTCTATATTACCTAGAGAACAACCGGTGTTAACGTGTGATAAACGGCTTATACTCTCTCACCTCCAGCAGACAAATGACCAACAGAGCGTAAATAAAATTGAAGGGTGTTAATTATTTACCAGATAACTTTGATCGACCAGTCAATTCGGTTACCTGGTCATAACTGCTCAAGGGAATAGATAAATATGGTACGATGCCCATCTTTTGTGAAGAATGACGACGAGGCAGTTAAGGTATTGGTCTCTAGGAAAACGACGTAAAGGGACCAATAATTACATTTCGATTCCCACAGTGGGGAAAGTACACCTACATTGTTCCAAAGATAATATAATGTTATCAGAAAAACAGGACAAGAAAAGAAGAACAGACGCAAGTCCATGGGGCTTTAAAAACATATAGATATCCGGAATAGTCAATTGCGACGGTAAACAAGCAGTTTAAAAGCAAGTGGAAGAACAACTAAATTGAACTCGAAGAGGATGCTTTGTGAATCCCCCGCATCTTCATGTTTTCATGTGGAAAAAAGTCCACAGAATAGAAATGTGTTACGCGAAAAATCGCCTGACCATGAAGTTCATGCACATTTGTATTTTGTATTGTTTTACGGCCAATCGACAATTTGAGTCATTTAGGGCCAAACGACAATGTAAAAAATAGACATTCCCAAAAACACTGAATACATAAAAACCAGAAACAAAAGGTTAATATGTGTAAAGATGTCAAACTATATCAATAGCAAAGGAATTGTTTATAAAATACATCATATCTGATTATAGAGATAAATTGAATGTAAATAATCATAGATTGATTGCACAGAAACTGTATAAAATAAACGTTCCATGAAGGGTATATTATAAAATCGGTCACGTATTTGTTTGAAATCAGCGCATTCAATCATAAAGGGTTTGACTAAATGGTTGATCACATTCATGACAATAAGGTTGGTCTTCCTTATGTAAAATCTAACTATGTGTGATGTAGGTATGGCCTATGCGTAGTCGCGAGAGGACAACTTCCTCTCTGCGGTCTGCTCGACTTTTTGCACGTGAACCTACATTAGGTTTCTTCAAACCATTTATTTTGCCAATTCGTTTTAATAAAAATGGCAAGATTTAAAATCGGAATAAGGTAGTTTAATATCTTTCGTATTGAGGTTAAGTGCTGCCTTGGCAGCTCAATTTTTTCATTCTAGTATGAATAAAGCGGCAACACCCCAAAACAGTATACTTTTATTTAATTTTAGGATAATCTCAAAAAAGTGAGCAGAGAATCCACCTGTCAAAGCAGCAGATCAACGAATTTATCTAGATACGCAGTGGATCTGTTCTGAATCGAGCTTAAGGGGCCAATTATCTCCCACACATCTGCTTAATTGTCATTTCGTAGATTTTCAACATCTAGTGCATGTAAAATTCCTCCCATGAAGGTGACATTGTACACGTTGTGCTGTACATCGAACGTTACAAAATAACCTTCGATTGGTTTTTTTCCCATGTATGTTATGTCTCTTTATACAGTAAATAATTCACGTCATAAAGGCACAGTATTTCCCTTGTGTGATATTCTCTGTATCACAAAGAATGCATTATTAATATGATTTGTTTAGGAGATTAATACAAAAAATATATAACATCGTCATGTTCCGGATATTAAGCAAATATCAAAGAAACCCAATAGGTTTTAGCACACTATAAAACAAACTTTACTATATTCCTGTTTAATATGATAACGATCTAAGCATTTTAATATATATTTTTTCGATCTTAACCAGTTCAGAATAAACGATATCTTATCAGTAATGATTTCATAGTTGATTGTTTTCTTGTCATGTTGGAATAAAGAAGTAAACGTCACACAGACAGAAAGGTAGGGCAATGCACTACAACATAAAGTTATATGTACTAGTCAGTAGTTAATACAGCAACGTTGCATGAAGACATACACTGAAGTCTTTGCTCGCTGACTTTGCCAATGAAGTGAAAAGATATAGTGAAGCCACGCAAACATTAATTTTGTCAGCAATTTTGATCAAAAAGGTGTTTAAAAAATAACGGTAATCAATAAATCATATTTATTTTATGTAAAACCTAAAAACAGTTATAACACAATGACCAGCTATACAAACTGTTTTCAGTCCAGAGTAGTACGAAGTGCTGTTTTTATAAGACAAAAAAAACACTATTTTTGTTTTTAAAGCTTCACTGCTTTGAAATGATACGCAACAGCAATGCTCAACAAAACCGGTTCTCTATCTAGCTTTTCATGGGTTGCTATTGATGACACTGAAAGTATCCTATGTGCCACTTTTGCACGCTGGCTTGTGAAAGCAGCTCAAAATATGAACATGTTTTCTGCAAATTATTGGAAGATCAGGTCACCAGAAAATCCGTTTTTGGATTATCTAATCGAATAATCTCTTCCTGCTCATTTAATAAACTGTTTTATAAACGTATGAGGTCGTGTTATTTAAAATTCTTTCGACAGCAAAAGCATTTAACTGCACACCGACAGACCCTCTGAGCTGCAATACACTTCCTCTTACATTAAATGAATTGTAACAAAAACCGCATATGTATTATAGGCCTACTCTAATATTTGATGGTCCAAAATGAACTAAATTCCCCATACAGTTCTGATGTTTAATTTAGTGGGTTTTTTTTTTATATAAATTCTATTTTTCTTTCTGTCTGATTTAGTTTGGTTCACGATACATTAAAAACAGATTGTTTCACGAGTTTGGTTTTATATTGTTTAACGTCCTATAAACAGCTAATGTTATTTAAGGACGTACCTCCATTTGTGTTGTGTAAGCGTGCATGTGTGCACATTTGTGCCGGAAAAAGGGTATGTTGGTGTACTTGCCTCCTTGTGATAGCACAGATCTGAACCCATTGCCTTCCACACCTGGGCGAACATTCAACATTTACAAAAGTGAGGTGTTGCCAAGTAAGGCGCTATGAGATAAAAGGAAGTAAGAAGGAGAGAGAAATATCAATATCTCAACTATTACAATAGGTGCAGCAGATATTTTTTGGTTGCTTGTGTGTCACCAAGTAGAGCGCACAAAACCAAGTCCCCAATTCTGCAAGGGGTTCACACATTAGACGCCTCTCACGATACATGCAGTTGGAAACAGCAAGTGTGTTTCTTTTCTCGATCAGAGGGGCCATTTTTGTCTTGTTTTTAATAGTTACCTCGGAAATTATTACAGAAGTGTGACGGAATAACCCGAACAAGTTTCGATTGGAAACATTTACTTGGAATGTCAAAGAAAATAGTAAAAAAAGAGACTACCCGAAATATCATTGGGTTGTTTGTGTTTTACATCCTATTAACAGCTATGGTCATTTAATGACGTTCAAGGTTTTTGTGGTGGAGGAGAGTCGGAGTTTCCAGAGAAAAAAACACCGAATTAAGGCCAGTACCTGGTGACTGCCCCACGTAGGCCTCGAACCCGCGACCCAACGGTGGAGGGCTAGTGGTAGCAGAATGTCAGACGCCTTAACCACTTTGTCACCGCGGTCCCTGAACCTCTCCCGCTGGAAACACCGAGCTTATCTGAGATGATATTTATATAGAACTGTTTCACACAGCCCCCGGACAAACCTTGTGTCCGAGATGATATGTAACGAGGAGTTTGATACGTCCCCGGGAAACAACGACACTTTCCGATATAATATTTACCGAAGTTTTCATACTACCTCCGAAAATGTGAGAGAGCCAACTTAAAGTTGTACATGCCGAGCATGTATAACATGCTATATTCCAAATATTGCGATTAAGTAGCACACAATGGACACGCACGTGTGGCATTTAAGAGTCACGTGTGTTGATTTATAGTACTCCTTTAATGAAGTTTGATTTATCCCTTCGGTCGTTTTTTCTGTTTATATTGAATATAAAAGTAGAATAATGTATTAACATATATACATTGTTTAGTATTAAGATCTCTTCTGATTAACATTGATTAACTGTCACACACGAAATAATTTGATAATATATTCCCTGTAGCCATAGAAAGTCCAATGAACCATTCTGGGATATGAATATCACGAGTTGAACTGTCTCAGCAGGCATGATGATTATATATGATTACATAGAGGGCATACTGAGTGACAACTGTAATCGGGTTGGCTTCAGCAAAGGAAGGAAGCGATGAGTATATTGTTAAGGTCGAATGATGATGGATATAGCAATATAATCGTTTTTTTAACAATGGCTTAATTAATGCTTGTCAAACAATATTGAGGTGTATGAGTATTCTCAGCGTTTTATCAGTGTACGAGTTTTCTATAGAATCGACAAGTACATTCAGTCGGTTGGAAAATGATTCATGCGAGAATTCAATTTTTGTTCATTTTTAGACTTTTTTCATGTGTTTATCCCAAGCGTGTATTGGGATGTTGTGTCGTAGGCAGATTTAGTGCTCTTGATATACATAAGCTGTTATGCTTTTGTTGAATGGGATAACCAACTGGTAGTTCTTTTGTTTTGTTTTTCTTTTAAGTGGGTTTTCCCAAGAAACCAGTTATATAAATGACATTTATCACTCTTATAGGCCCGGGTGTTTATCGCGCATAAGTCTAAATGTGGAAGGAAACTGGTGTACCCAAAGAAAAACCCACGTGGTCGGGCAGGTGACCCAATACCTTTTCACGTTCGATCGGGGAATCTAACCCTGGCCGTTTTAATGAAAGGCAAGTGCGCTATCCACTGCATCAACCGACCACCATGTTTTCATAACCCCATGGGGTTGTTTCTACTTCGGTTCGTTAACTGTTCTTGTCATCTCTCATTAGTTTGACAATAAAGCTCAACCTGAAGGTGGTATCCTAGATAGACAAACTGGAGATTCGCTTCAAACCAAAAGTTTAAAAAAAAAAAAGAAAAAAAAAATCCCGATGGTTGATATTTCTCTGGTATAGAGTCACTTAGAGGATTCAGTTCCAAAACAATGGTTATCAGCAGCTGTATTCTGTGTCTCTCCTGACTCCCAAATGTGGTTCCAAGTCGTGAACTGGTGGCGACACATTTTTAATTTTTCTTTTGATGATATTTATTGTTCCTTTATATTGTGGAATGACGTCACGTCATCACGCCG
Source organism: Mizuhopecten yessoensis (assembly GCF_002113885.1). Lineage (NCBI taxonomy): Eukaryota > Metazoa > Mollusca > Bivalvia > Pectinida > Pectinidae > Mizuhopecten > Mizuhopecten yessoensis. Next base: position 455,037 of record NW_018480077.1, on the reverse strand, counting down.
GCTATTTTGGTGCAGAGTTGCACGATGCTATCTCTCCTTGGCGATGACACACTTCTGTTTCCTGTACAGTAGGCACACATGTAAATGGAGGATGAAATATCATTACATTTTATGTGTTAAGCAACATTCAATACACGCCTTGCGTCTAGTACAACGGATGGTGAAAGACAATCGGAGTTCAGGTATTTGTTCCCGTGCTCCTTTTTTTTATTAATATCGTATCAAGTCATTGTCTCATTACTAATAAGCAACGAGAAAAATGCTGTTTCTAATGTCAGAAATAAGACAACCACGCTCTTGTATAAACTGAGTTTTTGTATTGAAAATATGTTTTGTATATGAATTCACATACTATGAAAAATGGTGAATCGTCAACAGCATTAACATGCTGTGATTAACTATCCTACTTTGATGAGAAAATGTATCTGCTTCTATGAGACATGTAGATAGTACATGTTAACGGTAACAGGAACGAGATTCCAAATTGTCTTGGACTATATCCAAATTTTCAGAAGCCAATAAATAATACATATTTGGAAATCACTTCAAAATTTGTTAAAAAGTCCATGATCACAGTATTTACATTTACACGACATAACATCAGTAGCTGGTCTAAATATTTATTTCATGAACCTTGGTCCAGGTTTGAGTATTATTGATCCTTTTTAATCTCGCCAATACCCGGTTGTTCCGTTTACCTCCTAGTGCTTCAGGGACATATCGACATTTTTTTAATTTTTATTAACCCCACTAATCCAGGGAACACACAAACAAACAATATCTTCTGGGAACAAACGAGGCAGGTTTATCGACAATCCACTGTAGCTGAAGAAACAAACGTAAAAACAAAGGTTACCAAAAGGTCAAACGCTGTACGGATAGGAGTTTAATTAACCTTTTGAGTTTTGCCGTTTACTTTGCTTATCCACGTGTAATATTGATAACATGAATGTGGATAATTAATCATATTTATTAACATTTCAGATTCAGGTATTGATTGTCGCCTTTGTTTGCATGTCACATACCGTAATTCCAGGTAAGTAGCCTAATCACTGAGCAGTCATTATTTACATCTGCCTAACTTGTACAAACTATAGTGTAATTGTGTCAGCGCTTCATTGTATACCCCCGTCATATTGTTCACACATTTTGAGAGTTTTTTTCAGGTGTTTTATCCTTAAAGTGTATTTAAACAGTGTCATGTGCAGATTCATTTCTGTTCATATACAAAAACTCAGATAAATCAGTTGAATGTTAAAAAATAATCCGCTAATGAAAGGGATAAACACCTAGTCTTTCTTTCATTGTTGCTCTTAAGTGGGGTCGAGGTTTCATTTTTTAATCTGTTGTCATGATCTCATTAACGACAAACACATTTCTAGACCTATGTTCTTTTGAACAATTGTTTAATAAACGTCCTTGATATATTTCCGAGATCCTGCAAGTTTATCGATTTCTTACTAATGTAAATTCAGAGAAATTATATTATTTGCTGCCATGTCTTATCTATATTGGTATATTGTGTGATAACACGAAATGCACTTAAAAAGTACATACCAAAAAGTGTCTTCATATAATGCAAATATTTATATAATACACCAACTTTGTTTGCAAAGAAAGATGTCGATTGTAAATACAATTTATCGTGGAATTTAATCAGATACACCAAGACAATGGCATAAACAAAACAAAATTCATATCCAAAAATCTCTAGAACTAAAAGAAACAACCTATTGACAAAATTGCGATATGTTAATATTCCTGCATTAAATTGTTAATATGTTGTCTTAACAAATTATAGATATGTATATTTCTTACCTCTTATTTTATATTTCCTTATTTAGTTTTTATATACGTTATAATTGTTAAAACAAAACTATTTATTGTATGAGCATTTTCAGCGTACCCTCCAACAACGCAGAAGCGGCAGTTTATATTCCTCCCACAAGACACGAACTGGAATGCTGCGGCTTCGTACTGTTCCGCTCATTATAGTGGCCTCCTAGAGCATTCCTCGCACGCTACAGAGGAAATGGTAGCCAAATACTCAAATGGAGTCTGGTCAAGTAACTGGTAAATATCCAGCCATTGTCAAATAAACGTTAATTTCTTTGTTTTCAGACCCTATTCAAACTTCCTTTTTGAATTTTCCCTACTTCTACGAATACAAAGCATCACAATTAAAACAAATACTTTTGCGTGCACAACAGGTCGTTATAAGGGGGAGTATACGAGTACTTTACATCATGCCAGCAGTACTGATACACTCTATTACCTTTAATTCAGCGAGATCGGGTTATTTCATTCAAGGGATAAGATTCTATAACATAATCCCAACCGAGGCGTAAGCCGAAGTTGGGATGTTACTGAATCTTAGCCCGAGACTGAGAAAATATTTTTAATGCAGATTATCAATTTCAAGCCGTAAACGCGCGGATGAGTACATTGCTGCGTAAAGATTTCGCGAAATGTCACGTAATGGTACCAGACAGAACGGACGAGATAGAAAAGTCTGACATGTAGTATGACATGGGTTATCTCTGTCTGAGGTGTGAGATATACATATCTAGCAATTTTATTCTATGATAATGTAGTTCAATTGTACCTGTAATCTTCGTGTACAAGTTTAGTTTTCTTCAGTCAGGCTTTCAAAATTAGTATAAAAATATTTTCTAAAAATAGTTTAGGAAGGCCTAAACTGCAGCTGTAACACCCCGACACACAAATAAGTTCTTACAATACTTCATTATTGTCAAATGAATCGCCAATGATGACAAAAAAAATAACATTCATCTTACACCTTGAAACTAAAATTCGTTTGAGGTGTTCGCAAACATGGAAATGATATGCATTAAAATAAGCTAGGACATCTTCCGCCCGAAAATACTGATACTGAACACAAAATTCTTTGCACGAATTCATCACGAGGGAATACAAACCGTCACAGCATCGGAATTTCCAAGTCAAGAAATAACGGTTACGTTGAACAAAAACAGTTTATTATGAAAACGTCAAACGACATACCACTACATAATGTCGTCGCTGATATTGTGTTAAGTTGTTGATTTATTGTGCTAGATGTAATGTAAACATCAACAATTATTACGTCCTGGCAGTTTTGTTTCATCTATCTTTATCTAAGCAGTAATTGAACGTTAATCACAAACATTGAGTTCATTTAAAACGAAATGGGGTATAAAATGAAAAACATACGTCAAACATTCTAGCATAAAGGTTTAAACAAAAATGTACTAATGATTAAATATTTTTTATTCAAATGATATACTGATTACATGTATTATTCCTAAAAAAAATTGAGGGGGCGCAATAACATTATAGTTTCATTTGAACAAATGAGTAAACGTGTTTTTAAAGCACAGATACCACTTTAAAACATAATGACAATATCTGCGATCCTTCAATATAATCGTTATAGAAAAAAATATAAATCATTCAGTTTTGTTTTAGCATTCTGTAGATTTGTTTACCAAAAGATTAGACACAAGTTGTTGCATCATTATCAACACCCTTAAATTTTATGTTCAAATTTCGCAAAAGTCACGAAAAAATATAAACTCTATAGTGTGTGCATTGTTTTATAAACGCAAATTAAAATGTATATACAAAAAGTCTTACATTCTACTATGAACATTTATTCGGAAAAGGATTTTTGACACAACTCAATGCATTTTTTTCCTTCTCGTTTAAGGGGAAATGACTATTGGCTTGGATTATATATAGAGAACATGTCCACACAAGAATACCGATGGGACGGAAGTTGTGCGGTTGCGCAAACGAACCTTTACAATCACTTTGAGGGTTCTCCTCCATCCAGAAGTGACCTTGACAGCACCAAGAGGTGTGCTACAGCCAAGAAAGATACCCTAGAGTGGCGGTTCGAAAAATGCAGCATCAATTACGTGGCAATATGTCAGAAAAATCTCGGTATGTTTAGTTCAAAATGCAGTCTTAAAAGGACTCGGATACAAAAAGGCAAAGGTGTTCATTGTCACCTTTTTCGCCTTTTAGCAAGAGGATACATTAGATATGGGACAATCATTTGTAACTCGCTATGTGAACCTACTAAACGGTGATATATTTTATATCATTACGCCTACTAATGGGTGTTTTGTGCTTGTCATCTTGTTACTTGTCGGCCCACTTCTATATCAACCTCGCCTTTGAAATTCGATTTATCGATGAAGTGACTATTTTCAGTGATATTCCAGGTGCCGTATTACTGAAATCGTTCTCATGCTCAAAACAAGATTCTGTTCTACTGACCAATTTCTTTGTTGTGTCGAACTTTAATTAATTTGTCAGTGGCTTAAGCAAAATACCGTTTTCAATGTTAACGTCTGAATTAGAAAATGGGAATATTTTCATGAATACGGGCCAAGGACTCATACTTTCCCTGTCGGACTCACCAACTTGTTGAGAACCAAATATATCTCTTAATAATGAGACTATAAGTTTTCAAGAAGATGCCCAAGACTTACATGGAAAGTATTTATACAGAAATCAATGTACAGTTCGAGAATGCTGCTCACTCAATACTTTAAATCACACAGTAAGTTTCAGAGTGCATTTTAAACCCGTGAGTGGTAACATTGCAAATGCGTATTTACCGCTAACGCGCTTTGTGCCGCTTCAAATCATATACCATAAGGAACATAATATTGTTAAAACCAAAGTATTTATTGTCTAATTCTACAGAGGGCGATGCTATCATAAAATGCAGTAGAATTTAAGTTATATCCAATGACAGAAAATACAACAGCTTTTGAAAGGACGATTTTGATTTTTAAACAGTATTGTATGGAAACCCATATGGGACCTCCGACTCCGTTCAAGATTTTTGACAAAGAATAAAGAACACTTGGACGGAATATCCATTGGCATTGTTTCCCAATATTTAACTGGATACTTTGACAGTATAGCTTTCAAGAATTTAGATAAAATTGGCATCAACATATTTTTGCCGTAATTCAACAAACACCAGAATACTGCTTACACTAGAGCTGTAACAGTTATATGTATATGAATTTGAACATTCGAATCGCACTGTTGAATCTTGAATTTAGAAAACAAGGTGTAGACCTGAAACGTCATAATATAACAGCACATTAGTATAGTATCATAACAAGGAAATGACCTTTTGGAAGACATTGTTTTTAAGTTTTCAAATTTGGCCATTACGACACAATGAGATAACAGGAAAACGATTTCATTTTACTACCGGTCCCTTAATCGTTGGGTAGTTGACCAATCAGGTAGCGCCATTTGCTGTAAAATATCAAAGGCGTGGTAGGAGGTTGTGCCGTTAAAATTAAGTAGTTACTATTCTACTTCCTTTTCGTATGTAACTTAGAAATGATGTGCGATGCATATGAGCATACTACTTGATTTAAAAAAAAAGAAAAAAAAAAGGAAATTTCCTTTTAAACTCTGCTAGCACTACATGCCACATATGTATTTACCATGGTGTATATAATCTCACGATACTCTTTTTCTTAAATGCTTACCATAGTCGTTCGGTAGGGGTATGGCCTCAGATATTATACTCGAATTTCACGTTTTACAATTTAAAGTTGTGGCGATACACTTATTCTCTTACCAGGGCCTATATTCTATTGATGGTATTAAGCATGGTCAGTTAAAATGAGACTTGATAGCTTCATTGTTGTACATAGTCTCCACCAGTTCTACCACTTCAAATGCCTTTACGTAGTTACATTCCCCGTGAAATTGGAGTCTTTTACAGTTTACTACACAACTATGACTTTAATTGATATGGTTCCTAGGCAGATATGTATAATGTGTCACATGCTTATCAAGTTGTAAATGTTTTCATGATGATTTTGTGTGTTAACCTTTTTTAATTGTTTACCTAACTGGTTTCCTAACGTAACGTGATCTTAGATCTCCATTTTGTTTTTGTTGTACCGTAAATCTTTTTTCTTGGATCGCCTGGTACTGATACTTTTATACGTTCATTCAAAGCATAATATGACACTTTAGAGTAACATCGTGGTACACATTTTTTCGGTATCCACCTCGATCGTAATTATAGCGATGTCAAATCATCGATGTATCTAAGCTCACTTACAGCGTATAATGTAACAAATTGATTCACTATAATGGTGGTAGACATTGTCGTATATTTTAAATTGTATAAATTGTACTTCTGAGTATACAAGTTTTGAGCTCACTCTTGTAGAACAACTCTCCCTTTTCATTCTATTTCTTCCCTCCTTTCCCTCTCCCTTGCTTCTTGTTCTCTCTGTGTTTCCAACTCTAATGATTGATGTTAGCCAATATCGCTGTTCAATCGGTGCTTGGAATTCATTAATTAATCCTTATATTCAGATTCACAAGCATTTATCCTCAAGTAGCGCAGACGTCAAGTATTCAGTCCACAATCCTACAGTTTGTACTCGATTTGAGCAAAGTATAATTATAACATGCATTTTCTTTATGTTTCTTATTTTGATAATAAGTGGTTGTGTTCACGTAGTTGATAATGCCACCAAATTCATTATGAATACATGTAGAAGTTTCATATCAAATAAAATAGTCACTATCCGACCCGTGATAAGCCGTGGATGACAAATGATGTACGACAGTTTTTTAGACGTAGAAATAGGGCTTTTCGGCGTTTCAAACGAACCAAAAGTGATATGGACAGATTAAGTGTTTTCTCGCAAGTAGGAAGGCAAACCGTGCTAATAAAAATGCAAATAAACGTTACAACGAATGAAATTTTAACAAACTCATTACCAGCAATTCTAACAACAAGCAATTTTGGTCGATATCTAAAGCTCTAATGGGAAAGAAATCTGATACAGTTATACCCTCACTTGTTTTGGATAACGAACTTATTTCTGATGATAGGTTAAAGTCAGAAGCTTTTAACAAATATTTTTCTGAACAGTGCACCATACCTGACAATATGCCTAAACCAATTTTGCCACCAATAACTACAATAAACAATACTCTTGACCATATACAGTCAACTCCCGACGAGATCATAGATCATAGAGAAAAAAAAATGCTGTGTATAATAAGACAATGCGCGCAAGTCATTTAATATTTATAATGGAAAGGGTCGATCTTAACTGCGAGTATCTGAATGTGATCGATAAGTCATATAATACATCTTTATGACATTGCAACAATGCAATGATATTTCAATGATTAATGTAAAGAGTAGTTGTTTCCGTTTCCAAGATGTTTACAACTTATATTATGCAATTTCGAAGAGTCTATAGTTGTGAAAGAATAAAAACTTTCCCGTTTATAATAAGACAATGCGCGCAAGTAGGGTAGAGAGGAGAGATTGAAAGTTATATTCTTTCAACTGGTGACTAAGTAATTAGAAGAAACAAATGATAAGTTTCTTATTAACATATAACCAATTGCTTGGGAGGCTGAAATGTTGCCTTTTATAAAAGGAAAAAACATTTTGTGCTCTAAAATTTCAAAAATATTTTAATAACACAGTCATTTCATATTGAAAATAATATCGAGCGATATATAAATATACATGTATATAATATCGATAGCTGATTAATTCTATTTCTGTTTTTTTTATTTTCATATTCTTTTCATGCTGTTTTAGGACCATGTACATACGAAAGAGGCACAACTTCTGGGGCATGTTCGAAAGTCACTAACACGGCGCTTATGAAAAACGTAGCCGACCGGGATGATTGTGAACAGTACTGTTCAAACATAAATGCCGACGATACGACTAATGGCGAGTGTTGGGCAGTAACCTACGTCCAGACCAGCCGCGCGTGTTCCCCATCGATAAGTCGAAAACCTTATGACTTTGATGTTGGAAATTCTAAATACAGCAGTGGATGCAGTGAAGCCGATATCAACAGTCAAGGCTCTGATAGCTTCGTCAGCTGGAAAAGATGTTTTAAAGGTAATGTATTATTTAATATATACAGTCTCGCTAAATTTATCATTCTTTTAAACATAGATTTCCGCCTTATTTCAATAAAACCTTGCAGTTATTTTTCAAGTATATACTACCAGTTTAAGAAAACTCCAAGGACAAGTGACCAAAACGTACATCTATATTAATTTGTGTATATGTTTTTATTCATGTTCCACTGGTCAACTTCCTCACTTGAAAAGATTTTTTTTTTAAATTTTGCTCCACAGCATCAAACAGTTTTTATTCTATAAACCCGGTTTCATCAACAACAAAAAAACCCAAAAAAACCCTTCATTATAGCGGCAAACAATAATATTATCATCAATCATTATAATTTTTCCACTCGTATTCCTTGTTTTTAAGCTTTTCGGTTTAATCGATTTGGCATGACAGCTTAATCATCAAAATCAGGATGTTTAAGGTCACCCGAGACGGCGTTACACTTGTCCTATTGCGATTGCCCGTTTCCGTCGTGCGTCTGTGAACAATTCACATTTTTGACACCTCATAAAACAAGTGAACCAATTTCCCTAAAACAATTTTGCAGGAAGAACAACGTGTAAATAAATGTTAACTTCAGTAGGCAACAAAAAACAAAAACAAAACTCCTATGGCAAACCTAAACTGAGGTTAACATAATGTTTAACCTTCATTTTGACGGTGTATACGCTGTTGGCAACGAACGCATTATAAGGTGCGCTTCGTGAAGATTATGTTCGTTGCCAGCTGCGTTCATACTATCTTTAACGAAGTCAAAATGAAGGTCAATCCTTGTATTTACATCCAAAATCTGTTTAAAAAAAATGCTAGAAACGAAGGGAAGACGTCGAGGCGGGTTGCTACGATGGTAACTCGGTAGCCGGTTGCTAGGATAATACAGTTCCAGTGATTCTACTACACAGTGAACAACATTATTGTTTGTCTGTTCACCACTGGGTATATTTTGTTCATTTTTATTGGGAAATAATTTAACATTGGTTGGAAATATTTTCATGTGATTGCCGTTTGATGGTGTTGCATTTGCCTATATGTTGTTAGTAAACCAAATTCCAGTATATGAGACTGTCTATACAAGGCCACCAGATACTTTCAGTATCAATAGGCCTATAGTCAGAGAACTTTCTGGGTTCGATAGCATTTTGCAATGTAGGTCATTGCAAAAAAAAGCAACTTGACAAATTATGACAATATGAATTTATTATAAGATGTGTAGGTACCACAAAATTATTGTAAGCGCCATTCTAGATACGAAATTACCAAGTTTGTAAACGTCATCACACATGGGCTCGGTTTCGAGATTTTGAGTTATGCATAACATCAGTGAATAACCACAACACTAAAATTCAGCATTTATAAAACCATGTAAAAGTCGAGGGTATCTTACCTGTTTAAGTGTTAGGTTCTTCAGTGATGTCATCCATTACTCAAAATCACGAAATCGAGCCCATGTGAACCTCGTCTGCTAGCGATGCTAATCTGACCGATTAGACATGGAATCTGTTTCAAACGAAATGTCCTTGGAATCGTTATCACCTACTGGACCTCGTCTGCTAGCGATGCTAATCTGACTAATTAAGCATGGAATCTGTTTCAAACGAAATGTCCTTGGAATCGTTATCACCTACTGGACCTCGTCTGCTAGCGATGCTAATCTGACTGATTAGAGATGGAATCTGTTTCAAACGAAATGTCCGTGGAATCGTTATCACCTACTGAAAGGACCAGTTTAATTAAAAAAATCCGAGTATATTCCAGTCGATGGAAACATAAGCGTTTCCGAGGAAACAATCAAGCCCGTTCAGCGCCGCATCACTTCCAAATACCTACATGTAATCTATCAATGTGCGAAAAACCGCTTTAATTTTAAACAAGCAGAAGTTATGCAGTTATCAACCATTTTTCAACATATACACACTCATATGAAATAAATTATAAAGTTAAGTTTGTGTTCAAACCATTTTATGTGCGTGTGGTTTGCAATGACACGAGGGACTATATTATTTCTTCTTGAACTTACTGACATCACTGATATGATAAGCGGGAAATTGAAACGTATTTTTGCTTCAGTTACTATACAAAACCAACTATATAAATGTAAATATAAGCATTGAACTGTTACCAGATGCAGTATAGTAACGGGCGACATGAATATGTATCTGTCACTCAAATTGCATTCATGAATATCGACTGTATACTGCATCTGGTAACAGTTTAATGCTTAACTAACATTTCAAAAAGACGTTCATAATGACAACAAATACAATTTTAACTTCAGTGACCGTTAAGGCCATTGGGTTCTTGTTTCTCTTTACATTTCCTAATATTATTATGAACGTTGCATTGTGTGTTGTTGAGAAAATGGCAAATGCTATTTCATTTTATTTAAGATATACATGTTTTAAATTGTGTGTCATTTCAAACAGTTTAGAAAGGCAACAAGATCGTTCACTTTTATTACGTAACATGTTTTGACAATGACACCCACTTAAATATTTCTTACATTGAAATTTCAGATCCAAAGATCGATCAGAGTTCAATTCCTAGCACCACCGCTTCATCGTCAGACAGCCCCGTGGCGCAATGTAATCCAGTTGCTGCTACTACAACCACAACATCAACTACAACGCCATCACCGACAACCACAACTACATCACCGACAACTACGTCATCCACAACTGCGTCACCAACAACAACCACAACTACGTCACCAACAACCACGACACAAACTACCACAACTACGTCACCAACAACCACAACTACGTCACAACCAACCACAACAACGTCACAAACGAGCACAACTACATCATCAACAACTGCGTCACCAACAACCACCACAACTACGTTACCAACAACCACGACACAAACTACCACAACTACGTCACCAACAACCACAACTACGTCACAAACTACCACCACTACGTCACCAACAACCACAACTACGTCACAACAAACCACAACAATGTCACAAACGATCACAACTACGTCACAGCCAACCACAACTACGTTACAACCAACCACAACTACGTCACAACCAACCACAACTACGTCACAATTTACCACAACTCTAGCACAACCAACCACAAGTACCTCGCCAACAACTACATCTTCGTCACAATCAACAACTACGTCAACAACAACGAATGTATTGACAACTACAGCGCCATTTCAAAACACGACTTCAAATGGGGCCATGTGCTCATGTCGTTGCACCATTATAGGAAATATGTCACTTGAAGAAAAAATAGAAGCACTTCAAAGAGAACTGACCGTGGACAAAACAAAAACGTCATCGTATATCCGCAAATACATTAGTGCCCCCGACGAGCGCGTAAGTGCAAAAGGTGTTGGTATTGTTCTTGGCGCTGGCGTGTTGATAAGTGTTTTCGCGGTGATTGTGTTCGGAGATCTGGTTAACCTTTTTCGTCATATCACTAATAAAAGACAAGGTTCTAAGTCATGATGAATTACTGACCCTATTTAATCACTAACGCGTCTTTTCTATTGGTAAATTTGGCATGGTATCGGTACAAATTCATATATTTTTACCTACCGACTGTATCTAAGTGTTTTAAGTTCAATACAACCCGTATTAAGGACATGTGTTGCGATCAATTTTACGTTTCTCGTGGATTCGTTTTTTGGTAATTGTATATTAAATTTTCCAAAGAATTTAACAGGTCGTATATCCCATTTAATTATCTCTCTTCAAGTCTTCCATGATATTGCAAATAATTCTAACAAAAACACATTCCACTTTTAGAAAACTGTAATCTCACAAAATCACATTCTCATTTTAGCCAACTGTATAGTGCATTTTGAGGAATAACACAAGAAAAACAACGTCTGATCGACGTTTTAACTCCAGTAGCTTAACAAAGAGTTTCTCTGGAACGGCCGAAATTCTAAAATAAAAACTTGCTGAATTTGCGAATCCACGAGAAATTCGGTTTACTACATTAACAATGTTTACAAATAGAATCTCTAACGCATTTCGCAGTTTATTCGGTATTCAAAAGCTCGTCTCGAACATCAGGATTTCCGTGAAAGGTGTCGACTGCTGATGGACATAACTTGCAATACACAGTTGCCAAAGATGCCGCAGGCCGGTAAAGAATGTGTGCTGTTTGTACGATCATTATGTCAAAGTAAAATGTCGACTTCTTTATGAGGAGTTTGGTTCGATGTTTTGTGATTGTGTGCATTACTGGTGTATCGCTGTGAGGATGTGAGGATGTGTCCTATTGATTTAACTTAGTCCATGAATATCGGGTCTTATATTTCTCCTTGCCCTTATTTCATTTTTCGTTAATCCTCCCGTTACGTTTTGATTTTAGTTCATTTTGATCATAGGTATTTGGTGTATGATATCTTTTTTTTCAATTTTTGTACTTTCGTTGTTGTTGTTGTTAAAATCAAGAAAAACGCATTCAAAAATCACATAATTAGATATTTTTACACTTTCATTATTTGTAATGTGGCTGCAAAAAAACACCAATGCAATAAAGTCCCATTTACCATCAGAATTTGAACAGCGTTTGCTAACAGTGGACAGTTTCGTGCTATTTAATCTTTTAATATATCCACAATGTGGAAATGTTCGCTTTGGAAATGTTGCTGAATCATACGTATTGAGTTTCTGTCTTTTTTCTTCGCGTGTGAAATGTTGTCGCTGTACAAAGAGAAATGTAGTTTTTCTAAGTTTCATATATACCAAACTATTGTTCATTGTTATTCCATCAGATTGTTTACATCTTTTGCTTTTATTTAGAAAAAGAATTTGTAATGTTTCAGGAACAAATTTACTTCCGTATCAGGGCAGACACTTTATTGGCTAATTTCCAATACATATGTATAGGCACAAAATACTTTCATTTATTCATTATATAATCATTGTAATTAAAATATAACAAAATATTGACTTATTGCATATTTTTAGGCATATTTATTAGATACACATACTTTTGCATTGTGTCGCTACAAGATACTTTTTTGGCCAGAACTCATCGGTTTAAACAAGAAAGTTTCCGAACGTTGTAGCGCCACTGTACGCTATAATACCGATACGTCATTAATCACATTATATACAGTTTCTGCGTCGTTTTATCCACAATTGGTTATCGTTTAAAGTTAAGTAACCATGTTGACGATTAACACAGGGTAATGATGAGGAAATATTTACAGAAAATAGAATATACATACGTAGAACAAACGAAGATATGTAATAAAAGCAATGCCACATATACGTGTTAAACAGATATCTCAGATTGCACTCCTTTATTGCCCTAATGGATATATTTCACCCAGGCTAAAAAACTTTCATTAACTCATTCACCCCTGAAATTTCATAATGAATTATTCCAACCTTTGAATTGGAAGAGTTCAAATGTGTCTTCAGTGGTAAATGAGTTAAATATATCCATACGCACAAAGTAGCTCTTGCAATTTGAGGCTTAAGATGAATATAAATTTCGGCATTGCTTGTTAATCAAATTAATAATCATTCATGTTTCACATTCATTCATTCTATGCTAACTGTTTTTTTACTTGTGTAGATTGGAGAATACTATAGCACTGGTTACTTATATACACTTTCAAATACAACAATTGTACTGTTTGGCATATACATCACATTGCTAAGCTTTGAGTACAATGCCTTGTCTATCTTCGTGTGAAGGACCATCACAAAACTTCTTATAACGATGTGTGCTCTCAGTAACAGATGTGTATTTCATTCTATTAGACGCGAAGTATTTGATCTTACATATGGCATATTCCCTTCAATAACAGGGTTTACCTAATTTACAATTCTGTGTGTATATATATGGATAGTGTACCCTTATATATCGAAAACAGAATTCAGATTTATTACCAGTTATTCAATATATATAATGTTTACAATTATAGTTCGGCAACTGGATTAAGATTATTTCATTGAAGACTAAAAGTCCGGCCGTTTTTTTAAATTTTATTTTGACTGATAAATAATTCCAGCAGTGTGTATAAACTGTTCCGACCTATTCAAATTCATGTTATGTCAGGTGGTAATTTTACTAGATTCAGCCTGTATTATATTAAAATGAAAATGCTGCATTGGTCCAGTGGTCGATATAATGATTAGAACTAAATTTTCAAACAGGTGTATTATTTTGTATCACATCAGGAGATCTCTCATTTTGGCATTATTTGAGATACATAAATATCAAGTCAAAAACAAGTCATTGGCATAATACTAAATTTCTTTAATTTTTGATTTAGGTGACATAATTTGTTAAAAACGTTTTAAAAAATAGAAAAGTTTTCCATGTGGGTTTTTTTTTTGAAGGAAAATTCTCAGGGGGGGGGGGGATTCTTGAATCCCAAGAACCCCTCTGGATCCGCCACTGCTAAGTGATCTTTGGGCTAATCTATTACAGTTTTCATGTTTTGATTTCTTTACAAGCCATCCATCTTTTTTCACTCTTTTCCAGGTAGTTTTTGTTGTACGATATTTGCATTTTGTTTAAAGTTGTTAAATTAAACATGAATGAAACTCATAATTTGCTGTTTTGTTTGTTTAAGTCAATAGTCTGGCACCATCTTAGTTCTTATAAGAAAACCCAATCAACTCCTGAATTTAAATAAAATGTGAAAACATCCCTTTTTTTTAACAGTTGAGAAAGAATACTGTTTTTCAGGTGTTATTTGGAGTTTCTTAGCTGACACAGACAGCTAAACGAAATGAGAAAGAAGTAAGAAAGTATAAATTGAGAAACCGATTATGTGGAATAGAATATTTCAGGTTAGTGTACCCATATGAGTATATTGTTTTACATTTTAAAAACAAATACACTGAGGATATTACATTTCTGCAAATGGTTTCCTTAGATAATATTAAGCGTGTAACATGGAACATAACAGGTCTTGATAAGTCCACTAGTATGGTACCTAGAGTCGTATAAATGTACATAAGGCCAGACAAAAAATATGTTTCCGGTAACATGTACGAAAAATTTAGTGTAGGTAGGTAGGTAACACATTTTATTTTAACAAACAGTTTTATATGGTTTATGCAGGAGAGTGATCCTGACTTTAACAGTGCTTCCTTGAAATTGCCTTACAAAGTTTAGAGAAGGCACAAAAAAACAAGGGTAGGTAGGATTAATGGAAACACCAAATATTGTTTGTTTGGCCTGACTGAATATTTACAAAACAAATCTATCATGCAGTAACGATATTTTTCTTTGTGTCTAAATTACAAAATCTGGTGTTGAAACTAAGGAAAATTTCATAAAATTTGTGATATTTCCATAACATATTTGTCAAGACCAAAAAATGAATATGTTTTATTCATTTCCTTATTGTTTGCTTTGAGATTAATTGGTTTGTTTGTGTTTTATGTCGTATTAACAGCTATATGGTCATTCAAGGATGTGCCAAGTTTTGATGGTGGAGGCTTTTGAGATTAAAGGAATATACAGGTAAAATTTAAATGAAAGCCGGTATTGTAGTGTCTCTTCATCTTACCAGTACTTTCCATTAATGGACTTTTCTACCACTTAATTGGCCAATATTTAATTGAATAGGTGATAATATCATAAGTTCTCTGCCAAACAAAGGAGACAAATTTAATAAGAAACAAGTTTTTTTCAGACAAGTTCAATACTTCAGTTACATTTTTATTGAAACAAAAACGACACATATCCATATATTCAATTTCACTGTTCAATGGTTGAATCTTTTTCTTTTCTTAATTTCTTTTTCTTCTTTGTAAAGGTTTTACTTTTATTCCTTTGCACAGTAGTAGAAGAAAATGTTACAACACCATTACATCCGCGGTCAATGGTAAAACCAGTGGGCTCGGGTGCCCTGTCAAGGAAGGATTGGAACTGTTTGCTGCTAGTTATTGTGGCTATAGCATCGGCTTCAGAGAGCTGCTCTAATTCTTTCCTTGGTATTTTCAGGTGAAATTTAACATCCTCGTTTATCTGAAAGGAGAAACAAAATACCAATAATGAAATAGTTCATACAACTATTTTTGTTTCACTACACTTCCTTGATGGTTATTATTGCTGAACTCATTCACCCCTGAAATTTCATAATGAACTACTCCAACCTTTGAATTGGAAGAGTTGAAACGTGTCTTCAGGCCTAGGGTGAATGAGTTAATTTAGTAAGACAAAGATCTTTTGCAAAATTTGACTGTTTTATTTTGTTGGTACCTTATGCATTTACACTTATTTTAGATGTAGAATACCAATAATAAAATATCTGCTAGCATCACAATGCGACAATGCTGGCAGCATTTTTTTCTAACATCAATGGACAATTTAGAATGCCCTTCATTCATTAGGAAACTTATTGTGTGCTTCTTATTCATGTAAACAACATAAATTATGTTGACCTTCAATGAAACGAGCAAAATGATCACCAATAAGTAAGAGGCCAGCACCTCTAAAATATAAGCAATCTACAATAATTATTACATCACCATGATGACCTAACAACAATAATGATTAATAATATTAATTTAAAGTTCTTATATACCACTTCACCACAACCTAGTTCAAAGGTCGTCTCCAAGCAGTTCACAAATTATTATCCATGGTTATAGGGCCTTTGCAACCAGCCAATATCGTTCTCAACTTCCTTGGGATCATACAGCCGGTGCTGCCATTTCAGCTAGCATTCAACACATTGTAGCACTGCCCACCCACATATTCACTTACAGCTGAGTAGATTGGAACAAGAGGAGGAAAGTATCTTGCTCAAAGATACAACACAGTGCCGTGCCGTGACTTGAACCCGCAACCCTTCGGTCATGAGCCCGGCGTCCTACCACTGGACTACCATGCCTTCATGTTTCCAATTTGACTGACTGATTCATGGTACTTACACAACAATCCAGGGACAGCGGAAAATCTAGATCAGCAAGTGGCCAAGACTGGTCAAGAACGCCAAGATCCTGAATGATAATCATAAGGTCAATGTACCAAAACTGACAATGCTGTCAAAAGTTTGATAGAATCATGAGTGATTTTAATTTCTCCGTTATAGTGCCCTCACAACTGAAAATATCATTTCTAGGGAATGAAGTATGCAGATTGCTGCCTCCTGAAGATTGCCCACAGGTTACTACCTTGGTATTACACTGTATACGTAATGAATACAAGGTTCACTTCCGGGTACATGAAACTCTCACTGTACTTATCTGGATATGTTACAATGAATGTTTTCTATTTAGATTTATTTCCGATTTTTTTTACTTCATATACCCTTGATAACCTTGTTTCATAATTGTTGTAATATATATAAAGTTTATATTTATATACCCTTGATATACCAATAACGCCATTCATTGTCCTGATATAAACAGCCAAGGCCACTCCTAGTACTCCACATAGACAATATAATACAGAGCCAATATAAACCAACTTTCCATACACATACTGATAATAAATGTTGAGATTTTCTATAATTTTGATATTTTTTTTTTTTTTATAATTCCAGATGTATATGACTTTGAATTTGAAAGATATTGTTTAGCCCGCACTTTTAAAAGTTTTTTAAAAAGCATTGTGTTGCAGTGGCCACTTCATCAGATAACCCATTGAGGGGATTTTTCATGGTAAAAAACCCTGAAGAGCTGCAGGCAGTACAAAAGAAATTACGATAACTCAAGTAACAAAATTCAAATACATTCGGGAGATAAACAAGATACAAGGTACAAGTAACCACAACGTCAACACCATCAATCGATACACATGTAAGTATTAAAACAAAATCAGGAAATAAATAGAACATCAAGTCTATAAAACAAGATTGATACAATCATAGGTTTTGAATAGCCAAAATTTCAATGTAAGCATGAGGCTAATACAAGGACATGGTTAATTTAACAACAAGGCCTTTACAGCCAAAATTCTAATACAATTATGAGGTCAATAAAGCACAAAAATCGTGTATGCCCCTATATATTCCTCCAAGACATTTTAATTTGAATATTTGCCTATCATTGAAATTTGTTTGTCTAGTTTTTCAAAGATTTTATATGTACCCTACCCTGTTACTTGGCAGAACAAAATAGTAAAACAAAAAGAAAAACATAAAACCTTTCATGTCTGTAGTGCATCACTGAAATGTTGAGTAAAGGCGGTACTGACCCATTTATGGTGGGTCCGTCCTGACGCCTGGGATTTCATTGCAGTCCAGAGCTCTGAGGCGAAAGCTGGTGCCATTGGTGATAACATGATGATCAGATCTGCCAGGGCTAGTTCTGCCTGTGGGCTATGCGCCAGTACATCTACTGGTACCTTCTGATAAGGGGGTGTAAAACATCAAAACTGATCAGTAATCCTCGGAACAAAGAAATGGTATTTTACTCTTTTGACAGAAAAAATACTTTTAACATGATAATTTAAAAAAAGACAGAAAATTTCATTAATCAGTTAATGAACAAAATTTTGCAATATTTTCATGCCTCATTTATTTACCATACAATCATGCATGCTTTGTTAATTCAAAAAGATGATGAGACCAAGTGAAAAAAAACAAGAGAAAAAAAGGTTTTTAATATCCAGGTTATTTGGGATGTCAAATCAATGCATTTCAGCTCTGTTGATGAATATATGCAAGGTAACTAAAACTGAAATTATTTTAGAAATTAACAACTCATTTGATTATCGTGACAAGTGTGTGAAAATTGACCTACCTTAAAATTCTTCACATGACGGTGTAACCTTGATATGGCTGCATTGATCATAAACTGCTGACTCAGTTGCTCTGTTATCTGGATAAGAAATGAAAGCAACAAATTTTATTTACACTTAAACCCTTTCACCACTATAGACCATAATGGACTCATCCAGATCAATAAATGGTAGAGTCTACTAAAGTTACCTAGGTGTGAAAGGGTTAAGGCACTTTACAATACATTGATATACAAGAAAATGCAGACATTAGATAGGAGTTGTACGAGCTGCCTATTCAAGGACTGACAACTGGTCCTTGCCACATGACTAATACCTCCACATCCACGCTTTGTGTACTGGAGGACATTTGTGTTCTGTTCACAGTCAATCTGATTAAAATCATCTGTTACATGGCTCCGCCTGAACATGTGAATGTGCCGCGGTCAGGGTCACGTTCAAGTGACTTTTAGATGAACCAATCAGAGGCGCGCTGGCAAAAGTTTGCCAGCGATTCGGAATATCATGGTTGATAGATAAATAGCGAGGGGTATCGAACAGATTAGTTTTCCAAAACAAATATGGCGGCGGGAACTGACGTTTCTACGACGCCAATGAAAACGTACCCATTGGGTAATAATTGCGTAGGCAACACCACCATACAGTCTTTCTTCTCTAGTAAAGCTTCGATTTTTTTTTCTGTTCGGGTTTCAGACGATCAATCTCAAATAACTTCAGAACTTTCGCATCATTCTCATCAATGTCCGACATATTTGTTACATCTCTGAGCGCCCTTTTGAAAGAGGGTCTCTGATTGGTCAAAATTTAATGAGTATTTATAAATATAAAGGTCACCTGAACGTGACCCTGAGAGCGGCACACTCAAATGTTCAGGCGTAGTACGAAGTTAACGAAGCCATGTAACATATGATTTTAATCAGATTGGTTCACAGTGGGGCAATGCTTTCAGTTGTATTTTTCCCACCCCTGCCACCTTATTTGAAAAATACTGCACAGACATTGTAGCATCAACCCAGACCATTCTATAGTCAATCTGGGTTAAAGAAGTTGTGAGGGCAGGAGGATAACATTTTCTCTGTAAATTCACACCATTGCATTGTTCTGTTATAAGCCTATCCTCTCTCATGAGTCAGAAATATGTGTTTAATGCTGTAAACAAAGCAGTATTGTCAATTACAATGTATAGATCTCATCATCTGTATCTGCAGAAGCTATGAGTATAAATACACAGTCAAATTTCCTTGCTAAAATTTAAGATATAATCCTTAATTCTTACCCTGACAAGGCACTCATTATGGAAGTTGTAAATAGTGTCTTCGTATTCCTTGAACTTTTGTGGGTCACACTGGAGAGGAATGTTCTGAGACCTGCCCTGTATAAAACTGTTGACTGTATCCCATACACGCCTCTGCCAGGCCATCACACCCTTAAACACTGAAAATTCAAAATTCATCTTCTATAGAAATTTCCACAATCTGAATCTGTCGTTTCCTAGAAAAAATGAAAAATATGATCATCACAATAAAACTTAGCACCCAGACGTTTTATTCTGAAAAATATTTGTTGAATATAATTTTCTCCCCTTTTTCCATCTCCCTGATAACTGCAAATTTATGATGGTTGTGATTATCAGTGAACCTCTTATCACACCGTATAGTGGTATTTACATATGCTTTTCACTTCCAACAAGTATAACAGAAGAAATACCAGGCAAACAAATTTTTTTTTTTTTCACCAGAATGATGCTGGCTATGGGGAGCTTACCTTCATATGTCCACTTGCGGTCAGACTTTGGGGCCACATTAGACAGTATACACAAACGAGTTGCGTCCACTCCATACTCCTTAATGATCTCCTGTAAAACATTAAATCAAAGTACTGATCATTGCTTTGAAATAGCTCCATAACTTAACAGCATTACCTATAGAAAGCCAACAAAACTCGGAGAGAACATGTATTACTCCCCTACAGTTCCCTTATATCAAGCATGACGTTAAGTTTATATATATTCACTATTTAAATCTCATAAAATGTGAGGATATAGTTAGGTAATGAAAAAACATTTTCTATTCACACAATCGTAACTGTGACCTTGACCTTAGGCTGAGGATGTAGAAACACATATTCTTCAACATGTTTCAGTGATATACCTTGACTATTGTGTCATGACCTTCAAATGCAGACTTGATAGTCATGACCTTCAAATGCAGATTGTTCAGGAGATCAGAGTACTGAACACTTGTAAAAGACTTTGTTCACATCCAATTAAGGTCCAATTAAGGATAAAGATGGTAGACTGACAAAAATCTGAACAGATAGACATAGAGAATTTTTCTGATTTCGACTCCCATAGTGAATGCCAATGCAAGACCCACTAAGCCTAGAAGATAACATTAAGAGATATATTGCCTAACGATAGACAGGTGTGTTGGTATTTACCTGTGGATCTACTCCATTGTACTTGGATTTACTCATTTTTTCCCACTGTACAAGCACCTTTTGTCCCGTACTCTTCTCAACTGGAGCTGGCCCTGTAACATGTATATCATAATAACTTAACTGTTGCCCTGTAATTAACATATAAATCGTAATTTATATATAGTTTCACCACCTGTAGCCCTGTCACATATCTTATGTATACCATATAAAGCACCCTGGGTAAGTGTAGATGGGGCATTTTTAATTTTAACATATAATATTATTTAAAAAATGAATTTATAACTCCTGTGGCAGGGTTCACTTGTACATAGGATTAAGGTCGCCTTCTAGCTTCCAGCTAGAGGGAATTTCCCTTATNGTCCGACTAGGAACCTGGAGATCGAGGGTTCGATCCCCGGTGGAAGCACACTATTCTCTTTCCTGTTACAAATGGTGTCCGTGGCCCTCCCTGTGGTGACAGGGAGTTAGAACCTGGGTTGTGGTGTTCGAGGGCGAACACATTTAAAAAGGGGGGAGTAGTGTGGCAGGGTTCAATTGTACATAGGATTAAGGTCGCCTTCTAGCTTCGAGCTAGAGGGAATTTCCCTTTAGCTCAGTGGTAGAGCGTCCGACTAGGAACCTGGAGATCGAGGGTTCGATCCCCGGTGGAAGCACACTATTCTCTTTCCTGTTTCACTCCTTTTTACTCGCTGTCTAGTGAAACGATATCCTTCCAAACACTTATTAAATATTGTGCAATTTCCTTTAAATCTTTACCTTTCTCCATTACTTTTTGAAGTACATGTACTCAATTTAGTCAATTTTCTCTTAATATTCATCTTCACTGCGTATTGATGATTTAAGAATGGTAATTTATAGTTAAGTCTAAACAAAGAGGGTTGGGGCAGTTAAAGACTTGCATGCTTTATCTATGTGTTCATAAAGAGCAGAAAGTATTGACAGTCCTTAAACTGTTTAGTCGGGTCATATAAACAATATGAAAGCAGCTTCACTAGGAGTTCCATTGTCATTCGGAAGGATCATTCCTGGGATAAATTTAAGTTTTAGGTTCCGAGGAATCATCAAAATGTGGAGTGACCCTTTATATGCTTTAGCTGTTGCTGTGAATAGGAACATGCACGTTATATATATATAAAAAAAATAATGTTAGCCTAACACCTTGTACCGAGGCACACAATACACTGATGAAGTAAGTCTAGAGGTACCTACCAGTAAAGTCTACATGGGACTTTGAGATATACCGGCCGTCCACACTGTAACTCTCACCCAGGCCCACAATACACTACACAAGTAAGTCTAGAGGTACCTACCAGTAAAGTCTACATGGGACTTTGAGATATACCGTCCGTCCACACTGTACCTCTCACCCAGGCACACAATACACTACAGAAGTAAGTCTAGAGGTCCCTACCAGTAAAGTCTACATGGGACTTTGTGATATACCGTCCGTCCACACTGTAACTCTCACCCAGGCCCACAATACACTACACAAGTAAGTCTAGAGGTACCTACCAGTAAAGTCTACATTGGACTTTGAGATATACCGGCCGTCCACACTGTAACTCTCACCCAGAACCATCCCCTGGGTCAGCAGGTTGATGAACGGCTCTCTTGTCGATACATGTCCAGAATTGTGTAGAAAATGGCTGAAGAAGCGGGCGAAGAAAAGATGCAGTACAGCTGGAAAAAATAACCTAAAGGATTGAGACATATTCCATGAAGATTCTCTGATAGAGTGTGCTTGTTTGTATGTACAGTGCTGATATTGGTATCTTATTGGTTGTGTGAACCCTGATAAATAGTTAACTACAATAGTTAAATACAAGGTATCAACTACATGTACTGTCAGAACTATTCGTAAAGTCATCATAGCGATACAGATTTTAAAACTCGGACGTAAATTATTTATTCTGTGACCTTGATCTTCTATGCTCTGTTTCATTCCTAAATAGAGATAAAAAAAAGTTCCATATCATCAACACACAGACTAATGAGAAAATGTGAACTCAAAGCCAAGAACTGAAAGACAACAAACGAATTAAAAAAACACCATGTACTCGTACTAAAAACTAGAGACAATACCGGGAGATCTGTAAGGGCAGGCACTTCCTGAACCACATGTGGCACCCGTCATAAATGTCTCCCTTTAAGTATCTACCAATGATCCCAGACATACTGAATAAGTCTTAGTAAATCAAGTAAAAGTCCTTAAATTACTTCAGCTGTTAGTATGATGTTAGACCCAATACAAATAAAACCAAGACACTGAAGTATCATACAGAGAAATCATAACAACAATGATGACCAATAACAAGACTTCAACATACATGAAAGCCACTGAGGTAGATGCTGACCAGTATGACTCATTGGCCCTTAAAAGTTTTATTTTCTTACAGAACTTGACACTCAAGGTGAATTTTAAATCAAAAGTTTCCTTACAATAATGATTGGCCTTGAAATCAGCAATAACCTTATTGTTCACAGTGACCTTGACATGACCAGTAACCTTGCAATGGTATGGCAACTTGATATGACCATTAGCCTCGTAATTGTCACTCTCAGCAACCTAGATATAAGTGTTGACCTCTAGACCTCCCATTTCAAATGACTTAGCTATCCATAGTGAATTATGAATAGTGTCATTGAAATAATTATAACTTTGTCTTTGAAAGTGACCTTGTGACAGACAGCAACCTTGACATCCTGGATGACCTTGACTTACCATGTTCCTTGCCACCAATGTAGAGGTCGACAGGCATGAAGTGGTCAGCCTTGTCTTTGCTGAATGGTGCAGCATCATTTTGAGGGTCAAGATAGCGGAAGAAGTACCAGGAAGAATCCAAAAAGGTATCCATGGTATCCGTCTCCCGTGTTGCAGGCCCTCCACATCTGTCCAACAACAAACAAAGGGATATCATAGAAAATACAGGGACTTTTGGTCAATGTCTGCCAATAACTGTGTCACTTGATAGCTTATATAAAATGTTATAAAAAATGAATAGCTGTAAAAGTGTTCTGTATGTGATGTGAGAAGTGTGAATGTATTTGTTTTCCAATTATGTTAATTGAGAACGAGTTGCATCCCTTTAACTTTTGTGTTTATTTATTTTTTTCAAAATTGAATTCAATAGTCCATTACTTTAGCCACCATTGGTGAGAATTGTTATAGACTTTGCCTATTATTCCATTCAATTCACTTGTAACAACTTTGTCGATAACATTTGTTGAAATGAAATCATAGAAAATAGCTAGTGAAAATACTTTTGTTTCTAAAAGAACACAACAAGATTCAGACTTTACTGAAGGAATTATTTTACATAAAATAAATGGAAAAGAAAACAGTATGAATGTATCACGTAGCCTAATTATTTTCCCGATTTCACTGATGCAATAGTAACATATAGCGCTTTGCTGATCCATCCATAGTAAGCATGTAATAAAATGGTGAATACCTCATGACATTGAGTACCCTTTACTAGTTTAGTTCTTTCAGAATACCTCTATTCAATCTCCTGTAACTCATTGGAACACTTCCAATAAGGAAAACGACGGGACAAATGCTACATGAAAAAGAGGTGTGAGTGAAAGTTTAGATCCACTGATGAAATGCTCTGCTTTGTTAAATACAATAAATATATGACTGATCAACAACAGACCAATATCAGTAATTAGGCTCACAAAGGGGTCTGATACTGAAGCAGCAATTATCTACTAAGCTTAAATAGATAAAAAATAAAATGAAATAAATTGTGGTTTTGAGAGTATCATTTCACCACTTGTAAAACACTGTGGTCTTGACAACTCACTTTGGGCATTTGATGTTATACCAGTCCGACACCTGAGCTAAGGGTGAAGTCCCCTTCTCTGTGGTACCAGGAAGGGTAGGTAACTCCACTGGCAGGTCTTCTATTGGAACAGGCACATTCTGTAAAGAAATATGAATATGAATCTAATGAAAATTACGCATGTACAGAAATGTTAGTGTTGTCAAAGGAACTTTCTTTTCAATTTGAAATGAAGGCGTTTCTGCAAAGGGCATAATCCAACCATTCCCTCCCCCTAGGAGTTATCTTCCTTTCCAACCTTTTCAAAAAGCTGAACAATTCTGTGATAATACATTGGCATATGTTGAAGTGATCACTGAACAGAGTATAGAGTCAATTCAAAACAAACTTAGTAATTAGAGTATATAGTAATCTCTGATTGAACAGGTGACACACGATACAGCAACATTTGTACATTGTGACAACACAGCAAAATTTGTGCATAACGACTCAAAACAACAGTTGTAGATTGTGACACAGACCAACAGTTGTACATTGTGACACAGACCAACATTTGTACATTGTGACACAGACCAACAGTTGTACATTGTGACACAGACCAACAGTTGTACATTGTGACAAAGACCAGCAGTTGTACATTGCAACACATACCAACAGTTGTACATTGTGACACAGACCAACATTTGTACATTGTGACACAGACCAACAGTTGTACATTGTGACACAGACCAACAGTTGTACATTGCAACACATACCAACAGTTGTACATTGTGACACAGACCAACAGTTGTACATTGTAACAAAGACCAACACTGACAGTTGTACATTGTGACAAACAACAACAGTTGTACATTGTGACACACAAGAACATGTGTAAATTGGTACCCACAACAACAGTTGTACATTGTGTCACACAAGAACATGTGTAAATTGTGACACGGATCAATAGTTGTACATTGTGACACACAACACCAGCTGTACATGGTGACACACAACACCAGCTCTACATGGTGACACACAACACCAGCTCTACATGGTGACACACAACACCAGCTGTACATGGTGACACACAACACCAGCTCTACATGGTGACACACAACACCAGCTGTACATGGTGACACACAACACCAGTTGAACATTGTTGCACACAACAGTTGTACATTGGTGGCACACAACACCAGTTTTACATTGTGACACACAACAGTTATACATTGTGACACTGACCAACAGTTGTACATTTTTGCATACAACACCAGTTGTACAATGGGACACACAACAACAGTTGTACATTGGTGCACACAACAACAGTTGTACGTTGTGACACACAACAACAGTTGTACATTGTGACACACAACAACAGATGTACATTGTGATGGTGGACAAAAAACACTGTAAAAATATGACACCAACTTAAATCTTATCTAAGTCTATTTTTACTATTCTATTTCAGCTAGTATATTTCTCTCACCTTACACTTGGGACATTTGATCAAAGGAATGGGAGTCCCCCAGTAACGCTGTCTCGATATCAACCAATCATTCAGCTTGGAACTGCACATGTGACCTCCAAAGCGCTTTTTCTGTAACATCAATTGAATCAAGAGAATTTTTTATTAATTAGCAATTAATCTATCCATTCTAAATATTTTTGCACTTTCTGACTTTTATATTGTGACATTTAAAACTTTTACCTATAATTTTTGCATCAACTAAATCCCCGCCTTCTGACATTTTAAACCTACCTTCCCAGTATTGAATTCACCCATATATACTCACTATAACTGCTATTCATATTAATACGATTCAGTCATTAGGAAAATCATGAAGTTAGAATGGGAGCAAACATTTGCTGTTTTACAATATTAATAAGATGTTAGAAATTCAGCTTTCTGTTTCTATTACATTGGTGGAGAGATTTTTAAGAGTAAAAACTGCAAATAATGTTGTGGTACCAACCCTGGCATGAGCCGTAATTTCCTCCAAAGCGTCACTTCGGTTCAACCCTGAAAACTATAACCAAGTACTCTATTATAGAAAACAAATGATATCTGAACAAAAAGAGGAAAATAGGACGGTGAACAAATTCAAATCCATTTATATCAAAATGTCATATTATTTTCAATTCACAAAAAATACATATGACTGTACACATTGGCAATATTATACAAATTCATCTGAGTCTTAGATTGCACAGTATATTGCTCATATTCATATATTTGCACGAGTGAAATGCAAAAATGTCTATTGTGACCAGAGATTGGTGAATGATATTTAGTAGGAAGGTATATCAAATTAATTCTTTTAACTCATTTGTCAATTCAAGTAAGACTTTTACATCTTTGATATTAAATGTTTTGACAAGATACACTCTACAGTAAAACATGTTAGCTACTAATTCACTTAAAGTTATTGCAAGTTGTTGTTGGTAGTTGACAGTTGTGTTCTTAAACTAGGAAATGTCTCATGAACATCATACTCTACTACCAATAAGAACCATACCTGAGCCGAGTTGACCAGTGTCTCCTGCTGACCATCACTGGTCAGTACACTGGGTACAGGTATGTCCAGTTCTGCGGCTACAAGGCCGTCAGGTTCTGAGATATCTGGTATTGCTTGAAATTATAATAGATGAAAATTGTTATCTTTGTTTTTTGTATTAAGTTCACTATCATTTGTTCATGTTTCTGTAAATTACATTTCTGTTACTGGTTTATAAGACTTGAACAATTATTTTTTTCATAAATATTTCTTTTTCATGGTTATGAAATACCAATGCCTCACAATCTTTTTGAGACTTACAATGCTTTTTGATATAAAATTTCATCAACACATCAAAAATAGACTTAAGATGAGGTCAGCATATGTTTGGACATTTTCAGTATTTTTCCTTCATTTTTTTTTTTATTTTTTTTTTGTCTATCCTAGAGGTACAATATGGTTAAATGGAAAATAATTACCTAAATGTGCATCACTGTATTCATCAAATCTCGCCGTACGAGACACCACTATAGGGATTGTCTTCCCACTGAACGGATTGATTGCTTGCAGGTTCAGAACAAATCCTGTAAGTAGAATTTAATAGAATATACACAGGTATATATGTTTTATAATGTTTTTTGTTAACTTTACATATGTATAGTGTAAGCACCAGGACCAGTGGTGGGAGAAAGCCAGATATCTCACGTCATACCCCATGCTAGATTTTTATTTTTCGTCCGATCTGTCTGGTACCTTGATGTGACATTTCGCCGAAATTTTACACAGCCACGTGTTCATCTGCGAGTTAAAGGTACAAAATTGACAATCTACATTATAAATATCACGGTTTGTCATTATATGTATTGTTTTAATGTAGTTAGATATCTGATGTTGTAGATAAAATATAATCTACATGTCGAAATATGTTGTCTTCTTTGTAAGGATGAACCTCATTTTTTCACAGAAGCATTCAAATGTAGCTTTAGTAGTGTAGAGGTCATATTTATAATAGTTGAGGCCGCAAATTGGATACTTGTAAACTTTGGCAAAATTGAAAGGTTTTTTTGAAACAAAAAGGTGCGAGAAAAAAATCTTTTACCTATGACTGAGTGAAATGGGTTTATCTCAATCTTTGGTTAAGATTCTGTAACATCCCAACCTTAGATTGTATCAATGTTATTGATCTGGGTTGACTCCAGTGAATTCCAGTAACATTACAAAAGGACATTGAACCTGTAAGTAAAATTCTATTGAAGGCCAGTCACTCTAAACACAGACCATTAAGAGTTCACTGATTGCCTTAAGCTTTTTGAACCAATCATAATTTATGAAACTTGGACTTTGGTTTGTTTGTGTTTTATGTCTTATTAACAGCTATGGTCATTTAAGGACGTGCCAGGTTTTGGTGGTGGAGGAAAGCCAGTGTTCCCGGAGAAAAAACCACCGACCTATGGCTAGTACCTGGCGACTGCCCAACTTAGCTAGGTCTCGAACCCGTGACCCAGTGGTGGAGGGTTAGTGGTAGCAGAATGTCACCGCGGCTGAACCTGGGACAACTCCAATTTAGGCCAGTCATTTCACAAAAAGACCCTGAGCCTAAGATGACCCAATAAACTTCTGTCACTTTAGAAACGGACCATGTATCTGTGATGACTTCATTGAAGGCCAATTGCTATACATATGGACTAGTTAACCAATCAATAATAGGTATTATTATTTGAAATTAAATATCACATCAATTGAATCTGAAATTATGTATGTTATTTGGTATTAATTGGAAGTCCTTCAATCTGTGATTCAAAAACGGTCCATGCCATCCATGTGTTTATGACATAAAGAATTATTTATCTCATTGTAAAATGTTATGTAATAAAACAATTGTGGACTTCAATTTCGGTCTATGCCTGATTAAAATAAATATGGACCTGGTCTGAACAACATTCACCTCGGCCTTTGGCCTCAGTGAATATTGTTCAGACCAGGTCTGTAAATCAGGGATAGACCTCACCTGAAGTCCATAATTGTGTAATGATCTGTAAAATGTCTGAAGATTTATTACAGTTTGAGATATTGTTAAACAAATCCTATGTACTTACTTTTCTTCTCACCATCCTGTGGATTCTAAAAAGAGAAAAAAAGTTGATAATAAAAAATTCAAAAACTATTTTTAAATTACAGATGACTATTAAATGCTGTTGAAGTATTTTAAAATCAGACTGCAGTTCAAAGTACATATGAACCTCTTCAACTTGGGATAAACTTGTTTATGAACCAATTTCTGGGAAGGAAATTTTATCTAATCCATGAATCAAAATTGAACACTATTTGTAAATAAAATCCTGAAATAACTTTGAAAGCATCTGAATAAACTTCCAAAACAATTCTGTTGTTTCTGATTTTCTTTCTCTCCTAATTAACCAAATTTATTGGCAAGGTTTTTACCTAGCAGGAATTATTCTTTTAATGATATCAGTATTAAAAATAATGTAGGGAAAATTTGTTTCAAACTTGTGAAGTTTTCCTGTTAATACCGTACTGTAAAAGTATAATGTATTTGCTGGTTATACAGTCAAATGTATGTTACCACACAATCACTTACAAACAATCCTTTTTATTACAGCCTTACAAGTAACCTACCCTGTAGTTCTCTGGTGTGTTGAGTCTGTGGGAGGGAGACAGAGTTATGTGGGAAATTCCATACACAAGTTCAGGATTATGTGTGAATACTATTAAGGGTTCATCAAGTTTCTCTTCCCCCTGAAAATAAAATACAAAAAGTTTCTGGCTCAGTTATCGATAAAATTGTTAGTAAGATTCATGCAGAGGCACTTTTCAAAATAAAAAAAATGAGAAATTTTACCAAACACTAAATTAATATAAAGTGGATTAACAGTTTAACACATTATTTTCCTTTGCTGTTATAAACTTAATCTAACATTCAATATTATTGTAGCTAATTTTGTTTTCTTATGCACAGTATCAATTGGCATTGTCTGAGAAAGTTCATTGAATGGGCTTGTTTTCGATGAACTTGAGTCTTCTTCCATTTCAATTACTTTTCCAAGGGAAAAAATTCCCAGTGTTTAAAAAACACCAAAAAAACAAAACAATATATGATTGAAGAATTTTTCACTTTTCAATGTCTGTATGAACACAGACTAAATTAACAATAATCGTCCTGTACAAAGTACTTTTCTGATATCAAAGTTGAGTCTACAGCCTTCACATTTTCCAAGCCAGTCCTTCTGTATGCGTACAATGTCCTTCCAAAGGGAAGTGTCCACCTCATCTAGACCCTCAATCAGGTCCTACAATACAGGTGTAACAAAATTTTATAAACCAGTCCTACATTACCGGTGTAACAAAATATTACCTATCAGGGCCTACAATACAGGTGTAACAAAATATTATCTATCAGTCCTACAATACAGGTGTAACAAAATATTGTCTATCAGGTCCTACAATACAGGTGTAACAAAATATTATCTATCAGTCTTACAATACAGGTGTAACAAAATATTATCTATCAGGGCCTACAATACAGGTGTAACAAAATATTATCTATCAGGGCCTACAATACAGGTGTAACAAAATATTATCTATCAGGTCCTACAATACAGGTGCAACGAAATATTATAAATCAGTCCTACAATACAGGTGTAACAAAATATTATCCGTCAGTTGATATACTACAAGTTTGATAAAACATCCATCATGTCCCAAATAATGAACAATAATATTCAATTATATATAGCCTTTGGCTGAGGTCGATACCTGGATTTATCGACCCGAGAAAAGATATATTGACAGAGGACGCAGTCCGAGGTCAATATATCTTTTCTCGGGTCAATAAATCCAGGTATCGACCAAAGTCAAAGGCTACAATTGTTTTATTATTTTCAAAAGAGTAATGTTGCTGTAGCAATCTGAAAAAAAATCACAGCAAAAATCTACAGAAGCAGGACGATGCATTCGCTTGGAGACACGTCATAATTCTATTTTTAGAAACACCCAGTCCTTCAACAAAAATCACGCGCTCCAAGTCAATATCGGTTTTTATCGGTGGACACGTGATGCACTCCTGTCCAATCTCTTGTCGGGAATAATATGAAAAAATAATAATATCACTTATCAACACAGGTGTAATAATAAAGAGAATTACCTTTGTGTAAGCAGTGGTTTGTATGTACCACTGTCGGAGGAATCGCTTTTCTGCTATTGCTCCTGATCTCCACGACCGACCAGCTTCATCAATCTGTTCATCCGCCAAAACAGTCTTGTCCACAGGATCCCAATTAACCTGCCCCTGATCAATAATAATACTACCTCACTTATCAGCTCTAGCAGCATCAATGTCTCCAACATCTAGTGTCTTACAAATCAAGCAATATCACATGTGATGTAAATATATAACTGAAAGCAAAAGGTTGCTTAATTGCTCTTAAAAAACTCAAACTTTACAGCAGTGATGGAGAGAATTACTTGTAGGAGACCTATAATGACATCATTTTACTGTAGTGTAACTAATGACATCATTTTACTGTAGTGTAACTAATGATGACAACATTTTACTGTAGTGTAACTAATGACATCGTTTTACTGTAGTGTAATTAATGACATAATTTTACTGTAGTGTAACCAATGACATCATTTTACTGTAGTGTAACTAATGACAACATTTTACCATAGTGTAACTAATGACATAATTTTACTGTAGTGTAACTAATGACATAATTTTACTGTAGTGTAACCAATGACATCATTTTACTGTAGTGTAACTAATGACATAATTTTACTGTTTTGTAACCAATGGCATCATTTTACTGTAGTGTAACTAATGACATCATTTTACTGTAATGTAACCAATGACATCATTTTACTGTAGTGTAACTAATGACATCATTTTACTGTAGTGTAACCAATGGCATCATTTTACTGTAGTGTAACTAATGACATCATTTTACTGTAGTTTAACTAATGACATGATTTTACTTTAGTGTAACTAATTGCATGATTTTACTGTAGTGTAACTAATGACATGATTTTACTGTAGTGTAACTAATGACATCATTTTACTGTAGTGTAACTAATGACATCGTTTTACTGTAGTGTAACTAATGACATCGTTTTAACGGAGTGTAACTAATGACATAATTTTACTGTAGTGTAAGATGGTGCTATAATAATATTAACTTGTTATTGTTTCATTTCTTTTATTTGACCGGCAGACAAAGATAGATGAGGTTTACCCTTTCACCCCTAGGTAACTTTAGTAGACTCTACCATACATTCATCTGGGTGAGTCCATTATGGTCTACAGTGGTGAAAGAGTTAATAGATGAGGTTAGGCCAAATAACGAGTTAAAGCTACTTGGTCGGGCTAAAAGGAGATTAATATTTACTTTGGTAAAACACCATTTTGTATAAGGACAGTACCAAAAGACCTGAGAGCTATATCTACCTGTATCACTAAAGTTTTAACAGGATTCCCAAGGTAATAAATATCAACTTTTTATAATCTATTCAGGATTTTATGGCACTTAACCCTTTCACCCATATGTAACTTTTGTAGACTCTACCATGCATTGATATTGCCGAGTCGATTATGGTTTACAGTGGTGAAAAAGTTAAATGTTCCCCAAAAGAAATAAGTACTCATGTTTTAGTTTAAAATTTAGTAGTATATGTCAGTCACACACTAACAGAATCAAAAGTTTCTTTTCCTCTGGCTGTGTCAAAAGTCCAAGCCAAATATCCTGGATCTATTCAAACAGCTCCTGACACTGGCTATATATGCCCTTGTGATATGTCAGCTCAGAGGCATTAACAGATCAAGTTATTTGTTAAAGGAGGAAACCTAAATTTGTGAAACTTCATTTCCAGTAGTGATGCCATGGGACAATTCAGGATTTTCTCAAATTGGTTATATTTAAATTCATATTCCTTGGATTCCATTTTTTTTAAACACAGTCACTTAACATCTTATATTTACATTTTCTGATAAAATAACACTACATAATCACACCTTTATTAACTCATTCACCCCTGAAGACACATTTGAACCCTTCCAATTCAAAGGTTGGAATAGTTCATTATGAAACTTCAGGGATCAATGAGTTAAAGACTTGCTTTACAAACAAAATGGTGATGAACAAGATTCTCGTATACATTATCATCAAGCTAACGGACCCTGTAAGGTATTTTATTGTGATACAAACAGTTCCACTTTTGTCTGATTTCCTGTCTCTTTGGTAAAAATCTAAATGATCCCACCCCAAATATCTTCTCCATTTCTTGCTGTTAAAAGGTGAAATTAAAACTTAACCAAACTGATTTCTGGAATTCCTGATATGTGATCCTAATTGGATCTAATGATTAGCAGTACACTTACAAAGCCCTTAATTTCACCCCCTTCCCTACCATACTGTCAGTGTTTACTGATTAATGAAATATGTGTGAACACTTAACCAACAATTCACAAATATGAAAATCATTTTTATTACCTCTTTCTGATAGACCAGGCCAGCTTCATACATTTTCAGGAAAATGAACTGGGTCCACTTGTAGTAGCTAGGGTGACAAGTAGCAAACTCCTGTGAAAACATACAAACATAAATGGATTAACATCAGATAACAAAGGAAAAACAATAAAATAATAAAACAGAATTTCACAAGTGATCATTCTTATTTATATATATGATAACAAGTCCCTGAAAAAAAGCCCATAAACTTAAGAAGTAAACTTGGGGAAAAACGTCTATCTATAACAAGTGAAACTATAGATCTACAAGGATAACATACAAGGAAACTGTCCTTTTGACAACTTCGTGCCAGGTGAGCTAATAATGATGTGCATTGACCCTTTGAGTTGAGGAAAAATGTCTGGATGAATAAATTAACAGATATATGACAGAGGCCTTTTAAATATAATGATGTACATTGACCCTTTGAGTCGAGGGAAAATGTCTGGATGAACAAATTAACAGATATATGACATAGGCCTTTTAAATATAATGATGTGCATTGATTTCCTTAAGATTTCATCAAAAACATAAACATTGTAACCATAAACAAAGGGATTAATATTTGTTACCAGAACAGCATCATGTGGCCACACAAGAGTGTTGTCAGATGTGGTCAAAGGATCATTGAGTTGCATAAGCAAATACTTTACCAAATGTTAATCATATTAATCATGTTATTCATAGTTTTGATTCCTAAGCCTGAAACGACTCGACGTGTGCATTAAACTGAAGCATCACTAATATTCAATTGGATATTTGTGGAGAAATCCCCAAAAATTGAGAACACAAGATATTAAGTGGAATAAACAATGATTTAAAAACATACCGACTCCCAGTCAAAGCTACAGAACAGATCATCCAGTTGTTGTTTCATGCTGGCAATGTTCCTACAACACAAAGCAATCCCGTGCACTGCTACAGTAAAATGAGATACATGGAAATAAGTTAACAGGCTAGAAAGACTGCATTTTTAATGCTCAGGTAACATTATGTAAAATTAACTGTGCATAATGTTAGGCTAATGTAAATTGAAAGTATTGTAACTCCAACACAAATTAAAGGTATAATCGTTAATACATGTATGGGAGACAACTCTAAAACAAATCGCATATAAAATAAGTTTTTGATGGATGTAGTTGAGACGCTAATCTGAAGACTTACGTTGTTGTCCAGACCTTAGGATCTGAAGACTTATGTTGTTGTCCAGACCTTAGGATCTGAAGACTTACGTTGTTGTCCAGACCTTAGGATCTGAAGACTTACGTTGCTGTCCAGACCTTTGGATCTGAAGACTTACGTTGTTGTCCAGACCTTAGGATCTGAAGACTTATGTTGTTGTCCAGACCTTAGGATCTGAAGACTTACATTGTTGTCCAGACCTTAGGATCTGAAGACTTACGTTGTTGTCCAGAGCTTTGGATCTAACCCCCTTTCTATTGCAGCGTTTTCAGCAGGAAGTCCAAAGGCATCCCATCCCATCGGGTGAATCACCTACTTGTAGTAAAACAATGAATAATTGTGAGCAAGATATTATTGGTTAAGGAAACAATCATAATATATCCATAAGTGTATTAAATACATTGCACTGATCTCTTCCAGGGGAAAAGAGGGTCATTTGGTTGAGCAACACACTAAGTGTCCAGCCAGGGAATCATGAAACAGATTTAAAGAAGACTTAACTCATTCACCCCTGAAATTTCATAATGAACTATTCCATCCTTTGAATTGGAAGAGTTTAAATGTGTCTTCAGGGGTGAATGAGTTAAAGTTCCTAAACATTTTCAACTGTCAGTCAAATCTCTTTTTGAAATGCATCCAGATTTGGTGAAATACTCTTTACTAACAATAGTGATGGGCAATGGGTTTAAAATCATAATCGATAATCAATTGTAATCAGAAGTGGTAAACCGATCAATGATCAATTACTTGCATAATCGGTTTATAATTTTATGGGACTGAACACCCAAATAAAGTGAGAAAACTGCTATTACATCAATAAGCAGAGTTGTTCACTATACATTACATTTCGTTCTTGTATAATATATGGATATCAAGCAACTTTTATGCATTTTTATTAATCATATAATATAAATCATAAGTCAATATATGCATTTCAAAGCATACTTTACATGGAAGACATTTAAATTACGATTATATCAATTATGGAATTTGTAATTGATAATTGGAATTGGAAAGGGCAAACTGATGGATTTTCGATTATAATCGATCATCAGCCCATCACTAATTAACATCATGTACACGACTACTTTGTAAAAACATTTTTTGACATGTGACTGACAGTACCTATATCTTTTTTAAAAACTTTCATATTAAAATTTAATCTGAAATCTATCCCGATTCTGGGAACTGATGTTGAGGATTGGGTTCCGATCTGAATGGTTGCAATTTGTGATTACAATATATAAGGCCACACCTCAAATCTCCCGTACCTGTTTTCCACGGAGTCTATGAAAGCGTGCCATGACATCACTTATAGTGTAAACACGGACGTGGCCCATGTGTAGCTGACCACTCGGGTATGGGAACATGGACAGTACATAGTACTTCTCCTTGTCTGTCTGTAGGTAATACAACACACCAACATTTCAATAGAAATTCACCTTCAGTTATAAAGAACACAATGACAAGTTATTTCGTTAAAAGTTCAATATTGCAGTTGACTTTATTAACCCTTTCACCCCTAGGTAACTTAAGTAGACTCTACCATGCATTAATATGGATGAGTCCATTATGGTCTACAGTGGTGAAAGGGTTAACAGACAATTCATTTTTTTTAAATTTCCTATCTATATAAGATATGGAATGAAGATCCCTGACCATAAGCTTCACCATTAAATATTCTTCTCAATTCTCTCACCAAAGATAAGAGAAAACAAAGCATATATGATATGTCACGTTCAAAGCCTTTTAAACAGCTCATCAATACAAAAAGTTTACGAAGGTGCAGTTTGTAAACAAACTGTTAAATACAGACAATGCAAAGAAACTGCAAACTCTATCCTTTTAGTCATTATTATAAACACATGTACAGAAGGCTAATATGGAATAATTAATCAAGAAATATAAAAATTTACATACATGTACACTATTTCAATGAGTGTCTGAAAAAAATATTCCACTAAATTGTATTTCACGGACAACTGTATTTTCATGTAAGGCATATGAAATTTTAAAAGAAGATTTGTAAGTTTTATGCGCCTTTCAATGATTGCCATAGATGAAATTATTCAACAAATCGTTATGCAAATTTCGGTCAATGAACTACTTGACATGCTGCTAAATCAATTTGGTTTCTGATAACTTACCGCTGGAGTAATACACCTCTTTGCATGCTGCTCTTTTAACCGTGGCTTCCAATAATCTTCCAGCTTCCTTGAAACGTCTCTGTCAAATTCTCTTTCCTTTATTTGGAAGCAATCAAGATGCAATACTGATAAATTTGAAATCTCAGAAGTGATATGTAGCATCAAACTTATTATTGCAGATCAATCAGAGTTACCTCCCCTATCATAGTTTTGGACATAAATATCCAAATGATTAATAATCTGATTTATCTATTCAATGCTCATACATCGATCTAGTCTACTTGTAAATCCTCCTTGTGCTAGTTTATATCACAATGCTGGACAATGGACATAATTTTTTCACAGATGATTTGTGACCCCTGTTTGATAAATGCCAAGTGTTTTTTTTTTATCACAAACAGTAATAATTAGACATTCATATTGCCAGCTCTTGAAAACATCTGTTTCCCTAAAGCTTGTCCAAGCAATAGGGAAAATGATTGGTGTCTTGATTCTAAACCAGTGAAAACAGCCACTAAGCTATAATGTGCAGAGTCAGTAAAACCAGCTGTCAGAATAGCACTCTAATACTACAGGCAGTGAGGAGAAGGACCAGTAATATGTTGAGCCAATCTGGCCCTTAGTGGATACATGTTAACATGGGGACATAAAGATGACTCAGTTGGTGACCCCCCTTTTCTCTGTTCATGGATTCTATTCCCTGACCTGACCATGATTGATTCTTTGATTTTCCTCACTTTCCAGTTGTTTGCATGGTGTTTGTTTTTCAACAAAATATTAAAATGGACACAAAGCTAAGGTCATCACAAGAAAAGTCACCACATACTGTTATCACAGGCATAAGCTTGAACAGGTATTTTTTTTTACATAATAATTTTGGAAACTGACCATACTTGAATATGATATTAAGAGGAATTATTGTTAAATCACATGATATGAAACAAACTTATAAACCTGGTACATACAATATAGAAAATTACAGGTTTATGGAATTATGATGTTTACAGAAACATTGCATTAAACTACAATTGTATGATGCGTTAAGTGGAATACACTTAATATCTTTCTGACTTTATACTTTTATTACCAGTTGTCCTGTTTCATTGAAAACATGTCTCATTTGATGCCACTTGATCCTCCTCTGGGAAACCCGGAGTGCCCTCAGGATACACCAGGTCATGATGTTGGGTGTTGTTTGAGTTCTATTATAAGAGTAATGCTATCTTGTCGTCTGATGCAACGCAGTGAAGTTTATTCATGCAGGTCTAGAATAAATAAATATAAAACTTCACATTTTAGTAAAGATGTCTAAAATACACATATGCTAATACTAATTAGGTGTGCTGTGATGCATGTCAGTATAGTGTACATGTGCACATGTGAATTTTAGATATTTGTAACGAAGCCCTGTTATAGCCTACTTAAATGTACACAAAAAATAAATCATTTATTTTTAGTTAAATTCACTTATAAAAGATTAGCTAGAAAGACAGAAATTGTAGTTGTGCTTGATTCGAGTCGGTCTATTAAGGTGGTTTGAAATAAATGATTACTGACCTTTCTCAAGTTTCTAGACCGAGTTTCCTCTGGCGCTAACACCAAACTTAGATATCTTTATGTCAAAATATCTAAGTCTGTTGTAAGGGCTAGTGTAAGGGCCAGGGGAAACTCAGGCTATCAAGTTTCTTACAATTTTCATCTCTCACATTCGTCAGTTCATCCCAGGTGTTCGTTCCCAAATTTTTTCTTTACCATAATTGTATCCATATATTTTTTTCTGACTAAAGACCAACCCCTTAGTCCGATAAAACTGACCATAATCACAGACTTCAAAATATTCGGATCGGTAGAGGTGACCTGTCAACAGGTCCAGAATACATGCCCCTGGGTACTAATTGGCGTATTATAAAGTATGCAACTGGTGGGTAAGGTTATTTTAAATCAACTTTACATACATGGTATAGTGTGTATTAATTCATCATGCTTTGCTATGAACTACCTTCGATAGACCTAATGCCTATTTCTCGTGTATGACCGCCTATGGGCGCATCCATCTTTGTTTAATCTAAATTTTGATTCCGTCACGGACATAATACTCCGGATAGTCACAATCTGGAACAGTGATGGGACTATCAATATTCACAAATAAAATAAACTACGGTCTACAAGTCAACAGAAAAACAACTCAAAAAATAAAAGAACTATTTCAACAACATTCTCCATGTTTTTTTATTGACCAGAAGGGCGCAGTACAGTAAACTTGAACATCAGTAGTTATAATTATTACTGAGCGGATGAAATGTAACATCTAAGTTAGTCCCAAATTTTCGCCCCTTTCGCATTATTAGACTATATTAGTTAAAGATTCTCCATTCGTGTCCTTCATCACACAATGTTCGGGTAAACTAATAAATTTAATTGTATATGCTTTTTATTTTTATTTTTAATTTCAAATAAATGTACATTCTCGATAGTTCCAGAATGATTTTTTTGTTTGCATTTTGATTGGTGTTGAGTTTTAACCCTTCATTTATTGAGCAGCAGTTGATTATTTACATTAACAAACGTGTTTACACAATCCATCTGTTTTGTCTATGCTAAATGTATTTAAGACATTGATATAAGCTAGTTAGCTGGACTTATTGTGACATACTTTTTTTATTTGAGGTGATATTCTTCTTTCTTTCTGCAAGAATCATATGGAAAACTATAGTAGTGTGGTCTTTCTAATGTAGAATGAAGAACTTGTAAGTGAATCAGCCCCAGAAGCCAACATTTCCAAATACATTTACGTTCTCTCTTTACACTTCTTCTGGTCAAAAGTAAACTGCCTTACACATTCGGCAACATCGGACATACACTTGATGATAAACAGACAATTAGTTTTTGTTTTTGTTTTTATCAGTTTCATACCCCCTAACATATATTAAAACTTATGAAATTCATATATAAAAAAACCCACCTAACATATCAGCTACAAGTCAGACAGGTAACTTTCACACAGGTAAGCTACTTGTGGGGTAAGTATGAAACAGACTATAAATGGTTTGCCATTGTCTTCTATTGCTATATCAACACTTTTCTTTGTTCTCTAAAGTGTGGGGGAACTGTGAACACCCCAGTCAGAGACAGAATGATTTTGAAAGATTAAAGTTTGAGAGTAAAGTGTACCCAGAGATCACATACTTTTCTATAGCATCAAACGGTATCGAAAACCTACTCCAAAAACTTCCTACCACCAAAGCAGCGCTTTGGTACTTAAAGAATTTGCCACTGAAATATGATTATCCCCAATCATTTGCATTGCATTCCAAATATCTCTAGATTCATGGAACACATATTGTAAGTGATATCACGAACCATGCAGACTAGCGTAATAAGTTATTTCCATTTCATCATAATTTTAAAAAGTTAAGATCCCGTGAAAGTCAAAGTAAATGTAACAGAGGTCATTATTTTTTCAATGCCTCTACTAAGAGTCGAACCCGGGACCTCTGGCTTACTAGTCTTACGCTCTACCGAATGAGCTAAAGAGAAATTCTCCCTAGCCGAGACGGTAAGAAGCGGCTAGTATTTTACCAGGGGGACATACTCCCCCTTTAAGAAAGAACTCGTCCCGAGTTTTCTAGGGGTCATAGAGATTCCTTTGCAAGTATCGCAGAGTATTTTTGTCAATATTACCCGGGTCCCTACGTGGGCGCCAATGTAACAGAGGTCATTATTTTTTCAATGCCTCTACTAAGAGTCGAACCCGGGACCTCTGGCTTACTAGTCTTACGCTCTACCGAATGAGCTAAAGAGAAATTCTCCCTAGCCGAGACGGTAAGAAGCGGCTAGTATTTTACCAGGGTGACATAAACAAACAGATGTCCTTATTATGGATTTAAGTAAGGTTCTTGACAAAGTCAGTTATTCATGGTATTGTTGTGTACGTTAATACCTATAGATACTTGAAGAAGATTTTCTGAAGGATAGAACACAGTATGTGTTAAAAGTGATATTGCTGATGGAATTTTATCACAGATCAGACTCTTTGCTGATGATAAAATTACCGGTATGTAGGTTCATTTACATCAGATCAAGATGCACATTAGGTGAAAGGGATCAGAAATTGAAAATGGTATTCTATACGGGGAACTGCCAAGTTCTTTCTATCAAAAGGCAAAGAAACACTGTGTACCATCACCTTTTCCTTCATGGTCATGCTTCAGAACATATGAACGATATTTACTATGTATAGGAATTACCATCAGGTCTGGCTTGAAATGGGAGTCCCATATAAGTAATACTACTAATACTCTAAACATGCTAATCAAAATATGTTTTACACATAACGAGTAAGGGTACTGATATATATTATGCTTGGAATTACAATTTAAGCGGAATCAGTTTTGTATCGTAGATTTAACTTTCCAACTTATCGAGAGAACTAAACTTATTGAGATTGTTACGATATTTTTTTCTTATCGATATTTTGACAATATGTTTAATAATTACTTTAATTGTTTGATATATCTTATATTTCAATATATTGAAAATCTCGGTATTTTGAAGGGTCGATACTTTCATATTAAAGGAAAAACAATTGATTAGTCATATTCAAACTGGCATCAATAAATCTATAATTGGATATTTTATTATATTTGAATACACACTGCTGCAGGTCTCCAGGAAAATTTAATATACACACATGTAACACGTCGAAAGATGAACATGAAAGACATGTGCGATTGTAACATGCGAAAACTGAATTACACTGCACTTTGCAGCTGTAACTGTAAGAGTTATCCCTCTTCATGTAGGTTTCTATATCAGGATTAATACCGAACAACCAATCAGAAAACCAAATATTTTAAATATTGCATAACATAATTTTGTAGATTTTTGTCGATCATGCTACACTGTATATTTGGGTATTTTGATTGTTTTGAGCGGATCTGTGCATATTTTGGTGGGTTTTGTTAAAATGCTTTTCATATCTCCAATCCCCACGTTGTACAGCAGGTCTATATCAGGGTCATATAGTTTCCCACTGGACTTTCATAAGTAAACTGGGGTCTTGCATTGCTTCAAGTCACTGGTCACAATATAGTTGTGATCGAGTAGATATCTTAATTTCGTTCTATTTGAATCGCAATTGCATAAATATTGTGTGACGAGTTGTGCCAGTAGCCCTTCATTTGTCACAAAACAGCCAGTTTCAGATTATCCCCCTTGTCTGCATTCACCTTGTTATATCACCCACCTTTGGAATAAAATTCCAATCTGACACTTTTCAACTTTTTACATAAAATTTGCCAAAGTGTTGTTATTTGGTTTAGGTTATCATTATAACGTCTGATTTTCTTTTTTCTGGAGCAGTCAGTTAAGTACAACGGCGAGACAACTTAACATTATGGAACGCCAAATTGACATACATTTAAATAATTGTACCTTTTCTAAATTATTTAAAGATAGGTACAATTGAATTGAACCTATCTTCAATTGAATTGAACCTATCTTCAATTAATTGTACCTATCTTCAATCATTTGAAGAAAGGTACAATTAATTGAATATATGTCAATTTGCCGTTCCATATAACACGTCATACCGAAAATGATATGTCATATACTTTATGAGATATATTTGGCAAGCCAAGTTGTCATTTATGCATGGAGCAATGTTGATCCAGTACTTAACCAAATTATATAAGATATCTCATATATTATATAAGATATCTTATATATTATATAAGATATCTTATAAACATATGAGATATCTTATAAACATATAAGATATCTTATAAACATATGAGATATCTTATAAACATATAAGATATCTTATTTTAAGTTTATGAGATATCTTATATCTTTTATAAGATATCTTATATACTTTATAAGATATCTTGTAAAAGATATAAGATATCTTATAAAAGATATAAGATATCTCATAAACTTTTCTTTATAAGATATCTTATATCTTTTATAAGATATCTTATATAATATATAAGATATCTTATATCTTTTATAAGATATCTCAATTAATTTTCTTTATAAGATATCTTATATATTATATAAGATATCTCATAAAAGATATAAGATATCTTATAAAGAAAAGTTTATGAGATATCTTATAAAGAACGAGACTCTCGCGAGACCGACAAAGAAGAAATGTTTGAAAATGACTGCTCCCGTTGTACTTAGATCACGAGTCCGATAAACGGGAGCTGTGTAAAACTAGCTTATTTTTCAACAGGAAGTATAACTAACACCAATATAGAATTTTAGTTGATATATTCAAATATTAATTATTATATTTACGCATACATTTTAAAATATTAGTGTTAGGAATCACACATTAATATATTCTAAAATGGCTGGAATAATCCAGAGTTATAAACTTTTCCGAAAGAAACTCGAGTGTTCTAAAGAGCCATTGAGAACTTAGAAAATGTCTGTGAAGTTGCTACATGTTTATTTATTCAAATGACAATTTAGTTTCGTTGGCCTAAAATCCAAAGGTTTAGATATAGTTCTTATTAGTGAGAATCACTGTCATTTATTAATCTGTTGTACGTCATTTTCAACCAGAA
The DNA here is from genome assembly GCF_002113885.1 of Mizuhopecten yessoensis. Classification (NCBI taxonomy): domain Eukaryota; kingdom Metazoa; phylum Mollusca; class Bivalvia; order Pectinida; family Pectinidae; genus Mizuhopecten; species Mizuhopecten yessoensis. Next base: position 411,281 of record NW_018480077.1, on the reverse strand, counting down.
TGAGACAAATGAAAGTAGTTTGCTGAGGATTTATATTGTGAAGGTGTAATGATGCCAAACTCGGTAAGAGCGCAGAAATATTGTCATAATCAGTCACCACATACTCAAATATAAAGTGAGATTTTAAAATTCATCTTGATTTATGTTATTTTTCGTACACAGCCTCGTTGAAGAATTCTAGTTTGGTTTGATTTGGGGAGGGGGGAGGGGTTTGGTTTATATTATTAATGAGGTCTTGTCTTATAGTTGATGTCAGAAAGCTAAGCTGAGTTAGTTGATTCAACATTTATCATTCACATCACTTGTCTTCTTTGTTGTAAGCAAAATTTATTGATTTCTGCTGATTTTCCTGTGTTATAAATTCATGGTTTAAAGTTTGTGTTCATGTATTTTGTGAGTTAACAGGTAAAGGACATGTACATCTGTTCAGTGTTCTTCCAAACCAATCAAATTAGTTAACCTACCCTCAGTGAGTCGCCCACCCCAAGTAGCTTGTTTAGATTTTGTCCCATTTTTCAAAGACTGTCCTATATGTTAATTTAGACCTGGTGGTATAGAATCTTGCAATCTACCAGATATAAGCAAATCTAAAATACACGAAGAATATTTATAATGAAATACAATTTATTATACCCAGGACATTAACTGCTTATTTTTACATTTGATCTAACTTGACCTCTCTAGGTTAATTTTAAGTCCAAGAAAAAATTCATAATAAAATATATTTATACTATATATGTGTACATATCACTATAGCAAGGTTATTTTATTATATTAAATTAATCTCATCATCTTTATTTATGAAAAGTGACTGGCACTAGATCATAAACTTAGGGAACTTAGATATAATTTCAAAAATGAAGAATGTCTTGTATTTCAGTTCCTTTTCCAAATTAATTTTATCACTCAGGGGAGCATATGGTACAAATAGGACTTTTCCCCCAAAGTTTGAAGCAGATTCCAAGAGAAATATTCAGTTTACTGATACATGTGCTTAACATTTGGGTTCAAGACTCAAAAACTTGTGGATAAGTATTGTATAACTCTTTTTAATAATAACATCTAGGATAGATATTTCAGCCCAAAAACATTTTTTTTTTTGATACAGAACAAATTCTGTTTGAGAATCAACTGTTTTGAACAGTTTTTTTTTTAAATATATAGCACCGACACTCAATCCATATTGATATGAAATATTTGAAATTTGAATATTTCTATAGTGCATAATTCCATAACCTTAAGTCTATAGGGACATGTCAAATACTACCAGGTACTCGTTTATATATACAATGGAAGATATTATATATAATGAATGGGCATCACAGTATATATATATATTTTGCAGCACACTTAATAAGCATGTGACATGTCCCTGTAACCCACATCTAATTATAGGTAAGTAGTGGGATTATTAGTGGAAGCCAATATCAACACATCCAACTAATACAGTACTTTAAAACAAGAGCCCCATGGGCCTAACAGGTCACCTGAGTTGTAATGCAATTGTTATTTGTTGTTGTGATATGTCAAAAATAAAAATTACATATATATATATGTATAGCAGGGAATTTTGCCCCTCACCAGGGAGGAATTAGTACCCAAGGGGTTGTGAAATTCACATTTTGATTAAGCACATCAGGATATTTCCATCCATGAGAAGGTTTTTTAACATATCTGGATCTGGAAGTAGACAATTATTGTTTGAGCTATTTTGGCCCCTTTTGGCTCCGCCCCTCAGGCCCTTAGCGTCCACATGATCACATCATGTAAATGTATCCCCTCCCCAAGAGTAAAAGGGCGACAATTGATAAAAAAAACCTTAAGATATACACCTCATATACATCAGATATACACCTTCTAAACATCAGGTATATACCTTCTATACATCATGTATACACCTCCTATAGGTCAGGTATACACCTTCCATGCATCAGGTATATATACCTTCTATACATCATGTATACACCTCCTATAGGTCAGGTATACACCTTCCATGCATCAGGTATATATACCTTCTATACATCAGGTATACACCTCCTATAGGTCAGGTATATATATACACCTTCCATGCATCAGGTATATATATACCTTCTATACATCAGATTACACCTATACATCAAGTACATCTTGTATGCATGCACATATACATGAGGTATATGTAAGGTCCATATTCTCTGTAGGTAAGGTACCTCATCTTTATAATAGTTGTCTGATATTGGTTCATATTGATTGCATGCACAGGAAATATAACATGTTTGCTTGTGCTGGAGTTTCCCATTTATGTTCCCTTATTGTGGCCTCTCAAGAACAAGAAGCACAGGCACATTATTAATAGCTCACCTGGAATAATATTTTTCATTAAAAGTTGTTGATTACCTCTTACCATACAGGAAATATCAGCTTGGGGATCTCAACAATTTCCATGTTATGACTGAAGGAGTAAGTCCTCAGGGATGGGGTGGGCTCCATTAGGGACTATCTTGGTATCATGAGTGTTTTTCCTCTGCATGCCCAGCAGCATTTGGATGGGATCTTTACTGATTTCATGTAAAATTTGGGGACTATAAGCCCCTTGTGGCAGGGCAGGACCCTGGCGCCAATCATGTAAGCATGGATGTATTCAGATGGTTACATGGTGGGGGATCTTAATTATCTTTACACCCAAACTTCCTCTATTGGCACCCAAATGCTCTGGCCCAGTGACTGATTTGCCTCTGTTTTTTTCAGACCTGAGATATGCTACAATTACAGGTTTTTGAAGATGAAATGTCTTATTTTCCTCTTTACCGGAAATATACCATGTATATACTTTGTATCATGTACATTGTATCTTCTGGAAAATGAGTCAATACACTATATATAATAGAGATGATAAATACAGGTACCTTATGCAATGAGGCTGTATTATAGAGGATACCCTTACTAAATAAATAAGGACTTTTTATGTACCCTGTATACCACTCTCTATATACCATTCTTTATATACTCTGTAAACCACTTCTTATTTACCCTGTTTACTAGTTTGTATAATCTGTATACAAATCATTATATAACCTTCTCAATATTTCTTTATAAAGATATCTTTGTTGTGTTTTATAATAAACAAGAGGCACTGAGTTAGGACAAGTCTTTCTAACAAAAGTGTATCCAAGTTTTGATGCTCAGCAATATATTATATATATATATATTACTACATCCAGGTATAACACATGTAGTTACTACTACTGACAGGTATTACACATGTATATATTATCACAGATAGGTATTACACATGTAGTTACTACTACAGACAGGTATTACACATGTATATATTATCACAGATAGGTATTACACATGTAATTACAACTACAGACAGGTACTACACATGCATATACTATCACAGATAGGTATTACACATAAATACTACTACAGACAGGTATTAAACATGTACTACTACATACATGTATTACACATGAATATACTATCACAGACAGGTATTGCACATGTATTTACTACCACAGACAGATCATACACATGCATTTACTATCACAGACAGGTATTACACATGTATATACTATCACAGACAGGTAATACACATGTAATTACTACTATAGACAGTTATTACACATGCATATATTATCACAGACAGGTATTACACATGTATATACTATCACAGACAGGTATTACACATGTAATTACTACTACAGACATGCTGTAAGTGTTACCATGTATCTGGCTTGTGTGAAATGCCTTTTAGGTCACAAAATACAATTGTATCTCTACAAAATATATCTTATAAGTGATCAATATCTCAAAGACTTTAAAGAACATGCACCTGATGATGAAATATCACTTATCTGTATACATATGTATCAAATAATGAAATATTACTTCTTGTCTGTAATAGTATAAGTAAATACAAGTTTATAACCAGTTTGAAACAATGAATTAATGTTCCTTACATTACAGTATATTGATAGAACATAGAATTACAAATACATAAGTATGTTCTTTAATGTCTGTGATAGTTAAAACAATTTTATCTGAAACAATATAATTAAAGATACATAGCCTGTCTGTGATAATAAATACAGGTGTATGACCAGTCTGAAACAGTAAATAAAAAAAAATGTCCCCATGTCTATCTATATGTTATACTCCACAGAGACCAAAATGGCTTTAATGCGGTCTGTGATAAGCAGCCGAAACAATTAATAAATGTTCCTAATATGTTTAATGTCAATTACCTGTCTGTGAATTTGTACGGGTAATATTACAATTTTATCAAATTTCTTTAAAAACATTTAGAGGAAATCCGTGAAGAAAATCAAGATAAAACATTTTAATGAATAAATTGTAAGTAATACATGCAGTAGGATCGTTTTCCTTCAGTTATGAAATACATAGGAACATCCATTTCTCCACCACTTACCCCCCATCTACTTTATAAAGCTTAACCTTTTAAAATAATGTTAATACCGCTATAACCAGACCTATTTGGTGGCATTAAACTCCTACTTTCACTTTCACATACTTCATTTCCGGTTAAGAGATACGTACGAAACTAAGGCTTTCGATTTAATGCTTTACCGAGCGCTGTGGAGGAGGGTTTATTATCTCAAATTCAAATCTCGTTCTTTATAAGATATCTTATAACCGAATTATATAAGATATCTCATTTAATTTTGTTTATAAGATATCTTATATATTATATAAGATATCTTCTAAAAGATATAAGATATCTCATTTAATTTTCTTTATAAGATATCTTATATCTTTTATGAGATATCTTATATAATATATAAGATATCTTATATCTTTTATGAGATATCTTATAAAGAAAGGTATATAAGATATCTTATAAAATATATAAGATATCTCATTTATTATATAAGATATCTTATAAAGTATATAAGATATCTCATAAAGTATATAAGATATCTTATATAATTAAATAAGATATCTTATATAATTTGGTTAAGTACTGGATCAACATTGCTCCATGCATAAATGACAACTTGGCTTGCCATATAAACTAAAGGATATATCTATATCCATTCATGAGCTAAAAGCAAATAAGATATCTCATACAATCCTAATATGAAATATCTTTAGGTATGATGTGTGGCTTACCAAATATACATACTGTACTTAATTCTTGCAAGAATTTTGGGTTTTCATGTGACGTGGTGTTTATATCATGTAACATCACAAATACACATAGACCACACACTTGTGTTATATACGTCCGCGCAATAAATGAGTGCTTTCTGATTCGTTAGAAAAACACAAGTGTGTGGTCTTGCTTTTGTCACATACCTTCCGTATTTGGTAGAGATCGATACACAGATTTTACAAACTTTGATATTTTTTGCAAATACCGGGAACTTTTCAGTTCGCCATGACAAGGGGATTCCGGCTAGTGGGTAAATACAACATTCCGTATTGCAATACAGAACGTTATATTTCATGGTCTCAGAATTGCTTGTATTACTATAACAAGATTCAACAGGTATGTGATAAAACAGAACTACTACTTGTAAATCTCTACAAAAGTAAATATAACAAAAGTAAATATAAATACTGGTTAGTCACCTTTTGATAACGATTTTAAGATCATTTCTTAAATGCGCTGCGGTTGACCGGGAAATAAACGTTATCATTTTGTGAGTTCCCTACATAATTCACAGGCTAAGATTATAACAATATCTATATGTTGGCAGACAAGGACATATGCAGCATTAAGGAAAACATTTCCCGCAAGGGAACTTTTACAGCGAAATTAAGACAATGTATGTAAATATCTATTTTTCAATGTGTTCGACACACTAACAAATGAAGCATCACTTTTTTACATATCAGTTACTTTGACCAACTTAACATTATCCTCTCAAAAAGCGATCTAAAACAGCGCCACTATAATTTAGCGATCTCGTAGGTGAAAAGAAACCCTGCTACATAACACAAGCCATGCGATTTGCGCTCAAAAATAGCTTGATAATTTATACCCATGTTGTGAAATCACTCCAAACTTAAAATTCTGTTTAGATAACAACTGTTTAAGCTAACCAATTCCTGACTAAGTCGTGCAAGCTAGCTAGACGCCACAACAGATCAGGTTATCATTGTCTCCGGTCTGATGAGTCGAGATCATCATTTGGGGGGATGGTCGACTTAGAGGGAGGATGACCATTAAATGGTATCTGTGACCAAGTGTCCACTTTTATTGTCTGAGGGCAAGACAAATGTGTACAGGTTATGTCGGTCTGATATTAAACATTGGTATCCATAAATGCACAGTGTGTCGCTAAGTAACGGTAATTACCATAAAAACATCTTGTATAGTGTAAATGCCTGTGCTATCCGACTGCTATATTTCAATCAATACCCAATGTGGTGTCGTGCCAAACATAATGATAGTGTAACCATCGATGCAAGATACAAGAATACAATCACCAATCAACGTTTCGGTTTTCCAATATTACAATATATAAGCATTATTTATCGAACATGCCATCTTTTAGACCGTTAAGAATTGTAATAGGATGTGGGATATGTTTTATAGTAAGATCACACACCTAATTTTTTTTTATTTTGATGACGTCAACAATATTATCTTTTTCTTTCAATGAGTGTATGATATAAATAGGAGCAGACAATCAACAATGAGATTTCATTATTTACAAAGTAAAATCAAATCGTTACCAGGCATCATATGTCAGAAATTATTTATCAGTGCACTTCAACGTGTCAGTGTTCCCCGATAATCAAGTCCGTGACCACAACCTGTCAGACATTCAAAACAAACAATATCTTCATGTCCATCAATAAATTAAGGATCATGTTAGTTTCTGAATTGCTTCACATGTATACCACATAAGTTTTCGATTCGTGTAGTGGTACATTGGAAATACTAGTACATTGTTCACAACATGTCAAGAAACCTGCATCTATATAATTCCTAGGTGTAGTCGGCTTAGCTGTATAGAGAGTCAAACAAACCACAAACTGTTTTTAGGATTCTTTTCTACGTACCCCGTGCATTATATAGGCTTCAACAGTGTTGTATAGTGTACCATCTGGAAAGATCTTGCTTATCGCAGTAGTTTTGTAGTCGCTACTGTCAAACTAATACACAGTTAATGGTGTCTTATTAGCAAACTAATGCACAGCTTAATAGTGTCCTATTAGCAAACTAATGCAGAGCTTAATGGTGTCCTATAAGCAAACTTATATACAGTTTAATGTGTCCTATTAGCAAACTAATATACAGTTAATGGTGTCCTATTAGCAAACTAATATACTGTTTAATGCATCCTATAAGCAAACTAATACACAGTTTAATGTGTCCTATTAGCAAACTAATATACAGTTAATGGTGTCCTATTAGCAAACTAATATACTGTTTAATGTGTCCTATTAGTAAACTCATACATAGTTAATGGTGTCCTATTAGTAAACTAATATACTGTTTAATGTGTCCTATAAGAAAACTAATACACAGTCGTAGGTGTCCTATTAGTAAACGAATACACAGGTAATGTATCCGAAAAGCAAACTAATACATATTTTAATGTGTCTTAATAGTGAACTAATACACAGCTTAATGGTGTCCTATAAGAAAACTAACAAACAGTTTAATATGTCCTATTAGTAAACTAATAAACAGTTGAAGGTGTACTACTAGCAATCTAAAACACATTTGTAGGTGTTCTATTAGCAAACTAATATACTGTTTAATGTGTCCTATTAGCAAACTAAGATACAGTATAATGTGTCTTATTAGCAAACTAATATATCGTTTAATGTGTCTTATTAGTAAACGAATATACAGTTATGTTTGTCCTATTAGCAAACTAATACACAGTTAAATGGTGTCCTATAAGAAAACTAACAAACAGTTTAATATGTCCTATTAGTAAACTAATAAACAGTTGAAGGTGTACTACTAGCAATCTAAAACACATTTGTAGGTGTTCTATTAGCAAACTAATATACTGTTTAATGTGTCCTATTAGCAAACTAAGATACAGTATAATGTGTCTTATTAGCAAACTAATATATCGTTTAATGTGTCTTATTAGTAAACGAATATACAGTTATGTTTGTCCTATTAGCAAACTAATACACAGCTTAATGGTGTCCTATAAGAAAACTAACAAACAGTTTAATATGTCCTATTAGTAAACTAATAAACAGTTGAAGGTGTACTACTAGCAATCTAAAACACATTTGTAGGTGTTCTATTAGCAAACTAATATACTGTTTAATGTGTCCTATTAGCAAACTAAGATACAGTATAATGTGTCTTATTAGCAAACTAATATATCGTTTAATGTGTCTTATTAGTAAACGAATATACAGTTATGTTTGTCCTATTAGCAAACTAATACACAGCTTAATGGTGTCCTATAAGAAAACTAACAAACAGTTTAATATGTCCTATTAGTAAACTAATAAACAGTTGAAGGTGTACTACTAGCAATCTAAAACACATTTGTAGGTGTTCTATTAGCAAACTAATATACTGTTTAATGTGTCCTATTAGCAAACTAAGATACAGTATAATGTGTCTTATTAGCAAACTAATATATCGTTTAATGTGTCTTATTAGTAAACGAATATACAGTTATGTTTGTCCTATTAGCAAACTAATACACAGCTTAATGGTGTCCTATAAGAAAACTAACAAACAGTTTAATATGTCCTATTAGTAAACTAATAAACAGTTGAAGGTGTACTACTAGCAATCTAAAACACATTTGTAGGTGTTCTATTAGCAAACTAATATACTGTTTAATGTGTCCTATTAGCAAACTAAGATACAGTATAATGTGTCTTATTAGCAAACTAATATATCGTTTAATGTGTCTTATTAGTAAACGAATATACAGTTATGTTTGTCCTATTAGCAAACTAATACACAGCTTAATGGTGTCCTATAAGAAAACTAACAAACAGTTTAATATGTCCTATTAGTAAACTAATAAACAGTTGAAGGTGTACTACTAGCAATCTAAAACACATTTGTAGGTGTTCTATTAGCAAACTAATATACTGTTTAATGTGTCCTATTAGCAAACTAAGATACAGTATAATGTGTCTTATTAGCAAACTAATATATCGTTTAATGTGTCTTATTAGTAAACGAATATACAGTTATGTTTGTCCTATTAGCAAACTAATACACAGCTTAATGGTGTCCTATAAGAAAACTAACAAACAGTTTAATATGTCCTATTAGTAAACTAATAAACAGTTGAAGGTGTACTACTAGCAATCTAAAACACATTTGTAGGTGTTCTATTAGCAAACTAATATACTGTTTAATGTGTCCTATTAGCAAACTAAGATACAGTATAATGTGTCTTATTAGCAAACTAATATATCGTTTAATGTGTCTTATTAGTAAACGAATATACAGTTATGTTTGTCCTATTAGCAAACTAATACACAGCTTAATGGTGTCCTATAAGAAAACTAACAAACAGTTTAATATGTCCTATTAGTAAACTAATAAACAGTTGAAGGTGTACTACTAGCAATCTAAAACACATTTGTAGGTGTTCTATTAGCAAACTAATATACTGTTTAATGTGTCCTATTAGCAAACTAAGATACAGTATAATGTGTCTTATTAGCAAACTAATATATCGTTTAATGTGTCTTATTAGTAAACGAATATACAGTTATGTTTGTCCTATTAGCAAACTAATACACAGCTTAATGGTGTCCTATAAGAAAACTAACAAACAGTTTAATATGTCCTATTAGTAAACTAATAAACAGTTGAAGGTGTACTACTAGCAATCTAAAACACATTTGTAGGTGTTCTATTAGCAAACTAATATACTGTTTAATGTGTCCTATTAGCAAACTAAGATACAGTATAATGTGTCTTATTAGCAAACTAATATATCGTTTAATGTGTCTTATTAGTAAACGAATATACAGTTATGTTTGTCCTATTAGCAAACTAATACACAGCTTAATGGTGTCCTATAAGAAAACTAACAAACAGTTTAATATGTCCTATTAGTAAACTAATAAACAGTTGAAGGTGTACTACTAGCAATCTAAAACACATTTGTAGGTGTTCTATTAGCAAACTAATATACTGTTTAATGTGTCCTATTAGCAAACTAAGATACAGTATAATGTGTCTTATTAGCAAACTAATATATCGTTTAATGTGTCTTATTAGTAAACGAATATACAGTTATGTTTGTCCTATTAGCAAACTAATACACAGCTTAATGGTGTCCTATAAGAAAACTAACAAACAGTTTAATATGTCCTATTAGTAAACTAATAAACAGTTGAAGGTGTACTACTAGCAATCTAAAACACATTTGTAGGTGTTCTATTAGCAAACTAATATACTGTTTAATGTGTCCTATTAGCAAACTAAGATACAGTATAATGTGTCTTATTAGCAAACTAATATATCGTTTAATGTGTCTTATTAGTAAACGAATATACAGTTATGTTTGTCCTATTAGCAAACTAATACACAGCTTAATGGTGTCCTATAAGAAAACTAACAAACAGTTTAATATGTCCTATTAGTAAACTAATAAACAGTTGAAGGTGTACTACTAGCAATCTAAAACACATTTGTAGGTGTTCTATTAGCAAACTAATATACTGTTTAATGTGTCCTATTAGCAAACTAAGATACAGTATAATGTGTCTTATTAGCAAACTAATATATCGTTTAATGTGTCTTATTAGTAAACGAATATACAGTTATGTTTGTCCTATTAGCAAACTAATACACAGCTTAATGGTGTCCTATAAGAAAACTAACAAACAGTTTAATATGTCCTATTAGTAAACTAATAAACAGTTGAAGGTGTACTACTAGCAATCTAAAACACATTTGTAGGTGTTCTATTAGCAAACTAATATACTGTTTAATGTGTCCTATTAGCAAACTAAGATACAGTATAATGTGTCTTATTAGCAAACTAATATATCGTTTAATGTGTCTTATTAGTAAACGAATATACAGTTATGTTTGTCCTATTAGCAAACTAATACACAGCTTAATGGTGTCCTATAAGAAAACTAACAAACAGTTTAATATGTCCTATTAGTAAACTAATAAACAGTTGAAGGTGTACTACTAGCAATCTAAAACACATTTGTAGGTGTTCTATTAGCAAACTAATATACTGTTTAATGTGTCCTATTAGCAAACTAAGATACAGTATAATGTGTCTTATTAGCAAACTAATATATCGTTTAATGTGTCTTATTAGTAAACGAATATACAGTTATGTTTGTCCTATTAGCAAACTAATACACAGCTTAATGGTGTCCTATAAGAAAACTAACAAACAGTTTAATATGTCCTATTAGTAAACTAATAAACAGTTGAAGGTGTACTACTAGCAATCTAAAACACATTTGTAGGTGTTCTATTAGCAAACTAATATACTGTTTAATGTGTCCTATTAGCAAACTAAGATACAGTATAATGTGTCTTATTAGCAAACTAATATATCGTTTAATGTGTCTTATTAGTAAACGAATATACAGTTATGTTTGTCCTATTAGCAAACTAATACACAGCTTAATGGTGTCCTATAAGAAAACTAACAAACAGTTTAATATGTCCTATTAGTAAACTAATAAACAGTTGAAGGTGTACTACTAGCAATCTAAAACACATTTGTAGGTGTTCTATTAGCAAACTAATATACTGTTTAATGTGTCCTATTAGCAAACTAATATACAGTTTAATGTGTCCTATTAGCAAACTAATACACAGTTTAATGTGTCTTATTAGCAAAGTAATATACTGTTTAATGTGTCCTGTTAGCAAACTAATATACTGTTTAATGTGTCCTGTTAGCAAACTAATAAACGGTTTAATGTGTCCTATTAGCAAACTAATATACAGTTTAATGTGTCCTGTTAGCAAACTAATATACAGTTTAATGTGACTTATTAGCAAAGTAATACACTGTTTAATGTGTCCTATAAGCAAATTAATATACAGTTTAATGTGTCCTATTAGCAAACTAATACACAGTTTAAAGTGTCCTATTAGCAAACTAATACATTGTTTTATGTGTTCTATTAGCAAACTAATAAACAGTTTAATGTGTCCTATTAGCAAACTAATATACAGTTTAATGTGTCCTTCCTATTAGCAAACTAATACCCTGTTTAATGTGTCCTGTTAGCAAACTAATATACAATATACAGTTTAATTTGTCCTGTTAGCAAACTAATGTACAGTTTAATGTGTCCCATTAGCAAACTAATACCCTGTTTAATGTGTCCAATTAGTAAAATAATATACTATTTAATGTGTCTTATTAGCAAAGTAATACACAGTAGAATGTGTCCTATTAGAAAACTAATACACAGTTTAAAGTGTCCTATTAGCAAACGAATATACAGTTAAGTTAGTCCTATTAGCAAACTTATATAGTGTTTAATGTGTCCTCTTAGCAAACTAATATACAATATACAGTTTAATTTGTCCTCTTAGCAACCTAATATACAGTTTAATTTGTCCTATTAGCAAAGTAATACACTGTATAATGTGTCCTATTACCAAACTAATATACTATTCAATGTGTCCTATTAGAAAACTAATACACAGTCTAATGTGTCTTATTAGTAAACTAATATACTGTTTAATCTGTCCTATTAGCAAAATAATACACTGTTTAATGTGTCCTAATAGCAAACTAATACACAGTCTAATGTGTCTTATTAGCGAACTAATAAACTGTTTAATGTGTCATATTAGCAAAGTAATATACAGTTTAATTTGTCCTCTTAGCAAACTAATTAACAGTTTAATGTGTCTTATTAGCAAACTAATACCCTGTTTAATGTGTCCAATTAGCAAACTAATACCCTGTTTAATGTGTCCAATTAGCAAACTAATACACAGTTTAATGTGTCCCATTAGCAAACTAATACACAGTCTAATGTGTCTTATTAGCAAAGTAATACACTGTATAATGTGTCCTATTAGAAAACTAATACACAGTTTAATGTGTCCAATTAGCAAACTAATACCCTGTTTAATGTGTCCGATTAGCAAACTAATACTGTCCTATAACTAAACGTATATACAGTTTAATGTGTCCAATTAGCAAACTAATACACAGTCTAATGTGTCTTATTAGCGAACTAATAAACTGTTTAATGTGTCGCATTAGCAAACTAATACCCTGTTTAATGTGTCCTAGTAGCAAAGTAATATACTGTTTAATGTGACCTGTTAGCAAACTAATAACCGGTTTAATGTGTCCCATTAGCAAACTAATACACAGGTTAATGTGTCTTATTAGCAAAGTAATATACTGTTTAATGTGACCTGTTAGCAAACTAATAAACAGTTTAATGTGTCCCATTAGCAAACTAATACACAGGTTAATGTGTCTTATTAGTAAACTAATATACTGTTTAATCTGTCCTATTAGCAAAGTAATACACAGTAGAATGTGTCCTATTAGAAAACTAATACACAGTTAATGGTGTCCTATAAGAAAACTAATATACAGTTAATGTATCCTATTATCAAACTAATATACTGTTTTATGAGTCCTATTAGCAAACTTATATAGTGTTTAATGTGTCCTATACAGTTAATGGTGTCCTTTTAGCAAACTAATATAGTCCTATTAGCAACCTAATATACTGTCTAATGTGTCCTATTAGAAAACTAATACACAGTCTAATGTGTCTTATTAGCAAACTAATATACAGTTTAATGTGTCCTGTTAGCAAACTAATATACAGTTTAATGTGACTTATTAGCAAAGTAATACACTGTTTAATGTGTCCTATAAGCAAATTAATATACAGTTTAATGTGTCCTATTAGCAAACTAATATACAGTTTAATGTGACCTATTATCAAACTAATATACTGTCTAATGTGTCCTCTTAGCAAACTAATACACAGTTTAAAGTGTCCTCTTAGCAAACTAATATACTTTTTAATGTGTCCTATAAGAGAACTAATATACAGTTAATGTGTCCTATTGGCAAAGAAATATACAGTTTAATGGGTCCTATTATCAAACTGATATACTGTTTAATGTGTCCTGTTAGCAAACTAATAAACTGTTTAATGTGTCTTATTAGCAGATTAATATACAGTTTAATGTGTCCTATAAGAAAACTAATATACAGTTTAAAGTGTCCTATTAACAAACCTGTACACAGTCTAATGTGTCCTATTAGCAAACTTATACACAGTCTAATGTGTTCTATTAGCAAACTAAGATACAGTTTAATGTGTCTTATTAGCAAACTAATATATCGTTTAATATGTCTTATTAGCAAACGAATATACAGTTTAGTTTGTCCTATTAGCAAACTAATATACAGTTTAATTTGTCCTATTAGCAAACTTATTCACTGTTTAATGTGTCCTATTAGAAAACTAATACACAGTTTGGTGTGTCCTATTAGCAAACGTATATACAGTTTAATTTGTCCTATTTGCAAACGTATATACAGTTTAGTTTGTCCTATTAGCAAACTAATATACAGTTATAGGTGTCCTATTAGCAAACTAATACACAGTTAAAGGTGTCCTACTAGCCAATCACTAAAGCAGTTGAAGGTGCTCTCCAATTATCAAACGAATGTAAAGTTGAGCTTGTTACTATTACTCAACTCTTATAACCGTTGAACGAATCTTCGAAATATAAAACTAATTCTTTTTCAAGTCAACAAATCACCTTTTATTCAAATACAATTTTTTCAAAAGCCCTGTGAGAAAACTGTTGTTTTTCTATAGTCTTGTGTACCTATTCGAAAATATTGTGACATCGAAAATTATTGGATGATGACACATATGAAGAGTCGATGATTACTATTTATAGAAGGCATCCGCTATGAAATTTCCACAACAGACTATGGTTGTATAGTAACAACGTTACTATTGAGGATTGCACTCACAGCAAGTATAATGATAGGAGACCACCGCAACCAGTAAACTTTAGATTAAGCAGGCGCACGTGCTATGTGGATTGTGTGATAATTCTGTCTAACTTAAGATATGTATCGTATTCTAACTCACCTGTATCCCCGACGTGTATGTAACGGAACACCGTAAATTAGATGTCAAATTTTACACCCGAGTTGATGGCTCGCAAGAACAGGTGGGCTCGCATAGCTAGGAAGCAAAAACGTACACGACAAGAAATATTTGCTATTTTAAATTGCCGTATATCTACAAATAAACATATCGTGTACTGTTGATACCATTGTAGGTTCGGGTGATGAACCCCATTGCATGTCGTAAAAGGCTACTAATGTGCTGTTGATGGGGGAGGGGGCGGCGAATACAGAATCTGGGCTTTTTCTTCTGTGCCTTCTGCTAAGGGGACATTGAAGAAACTAAAATTGATTCGTCCCCATTGGAACATTAGAGATATTTTCTCTGCTCTGCTTTCTAACAGCCTTTTTGTTTCCATGCGCCTACCTTGGCAATATCTAAATTTTGGCCTAAGTTTGGAACGTTCGCAAGAGGAAGACAACACGGGTTATGTCTTCAGGTCGGTGCACACTCCTTAAAACAGTGGCTGTTATTCACTACGTTCATCATAAGGGAAATGGCACCAACTGGGTTTCCTGTTGTCAGTTTAATGTGTGCGACCGGCTGGAATACTATGTTGGGTGGCTTCGGCGTGGTATTTCAGTTAGGCAGCACTCTGAAGTCGGCATCAAATCGGCGCTATCGCAAGGAGCAAAATACACCACCATACCCTGCTTTCAGCACACATTAACACAAGCACGCAAACATTACACACATGAAGACACATTCTCAAATGACCTAAGCTGTTAATAGGATGTTTAACAACAAACAACCCCACCCCTACAAAACTGAATTTATAAGTTATATGTATATTTCTTGAAATATGTTTATTATAAAATCAATGTTCCAATTAGTGAGACTGTTCTAAAACTACTCGATTTTTTTTAAGTAATAGCAATTTTATAATCCCCCCAGGAAACATAATAGAGTATGCAGAGATTATGTAATGGAAGAATATTGAGATAAAAACAAATAACTAAGAAATGTGATTTGTTTAATAATGAGGGCAGAATATCAGTTTTGGTGTTTGCTTCATCTGATCAAACAGCATGTAGGAGCATTGTCTGAAGGCTAATAACTAGTCGTCCCATTGTCTTGTGTATATAAATTTAAACTTGAAAAATACATTCACAGTATTTGTGAAATATGTAGCGTTACTCAACGCAGTACAAAGAACGTAGCGGTAATTTTCACGGTTTTGTGGATAGAAGATTTCTCGAATTTGACTCAATAGCAAACTGCTTGGCTAAAGATATGATGCATTATCCATATGATTAAAACCTCAGTTATGGTTATATCTGCTTAATGCGATGTATACACAATAGGGACGGCTTGCTACTACGCTGCACGATAAGCCGGAAGAGTTTGACTTTCAATCGTGAACTTTCTCTTTCTTGGTAGTAACATTAATGAGAAATGTTCCCGCGCACTAGCTCAGAATTCAAAATAACGTGATGTGAAATGGAAAGAATAAATGACGTTGATGTGTCCAGATGAAACAAAGAAACAGCACACGATCAGTAATCTCGAGGAAAGTTAATAAAACAGAGTTTCGTGTAAAATATTTTTTTTATAATATAATTAATTGTTACAAAAACGTAGTCAAAATAAGAGAATAAACAACAGACCATAATTGAACTCTTACGGTAAATTTACAATGCCAATACATACTTGCATACCAAACTGGAGCAAAACGAAACATGGAGAAGGACTGTTGGAATCACATTGGCGTACACCCATAAATGTGTCAATCAAACAATCATAGGCCACGGCTGTCAGGTTTGATAATCGAATGGAGAACAAAAAGCTTCTCGTGCCTCTATCTACAAATAACGCTGACGTGAAGTGTCGTAAGTATTCGATCAGATGTTGCGAAGGAAAAGTTAGGAAACCGTTTGGCGGAAGAAACATCAGACGAAAGAATAATAATAACAAAAAAAATCATTGCAAAAAGTACAGTAACAGTAATCCACCACACTGTCCATCGTAGTAATAGCAAATGATGAATTTGGTAGACTTTGCATTGCCATAATACCCTTACAATCTAAATTGGAGCAAAATCATCACCTTTGCGTCCATCCATAAATGTGTCAATCAATTATAGGCCTCATTCTCCAAGTTTGATGGCCGTAGAATAAAACGCGTTACGCACCTCAACGTATGTCTCGCAATGCTCGAGTGATTTTCGTTTGGAAGACTTAATCAGAAATGCAACAAAAGCATTAAGCCCCCAACGTTGTTTTGAAGAACAAATTAACAAAACTGTTATATAAGTTCGCTCCATATTGTTTCTATAGGAAATTATTTAGACATTTGTGATGCAATCGCGTGGGTTTCATTTTGTTGCATGTGTGTTGTGCTATTGCAGTGTTGTGGCGCTATAATGGCCAGTGAGTGACCCCTTATCAGTGGACATAGTTGCCGTATGTCCTTTGATGTTGTGAGGACGTTGAACTCTTAAAATAAGTGTTACTGGAAAAATTACGGTATTTTTTTTATAACTTTCATACAAAAATGAACATGTTGACAATATTTTGACAAGCATGTAAATGCGATATATAGTTACAAGATAAATTATTGTCGGCGTATTTCTCTCCCATCCCTTTGTGATCTTAACGATAAAGGAACATTACCCGACAGATTTATAGACTTACAGGTAGGCTTTTTAATTGTGTTGTAAGTCACACTCCTTGAACTCAACACCCCATGTTAAAGAAGATGTGTAAATATTTCCGGTCTATGACCTTACAATTGCTTATATTTCTCTTGATTGACACGCTAGACATGTTATTCCCGACTCTTGCAACAAGTGTGGGGTACAGGTCTTGATGTATAGAGTATAAACACGCATGAGGCTCTCTATGGGTAGATATGTGTAAATAGGGAAGATATAGGAAATAGAAAAGTAAGGTTTGTCTTTATTGTTTAACGTCCTCGCAACAGCTAAGATCATATATAGACGGGTGACGTACGGAAGTGTCTGCTTATCATTTAGTAAGACGGCGTAAAGTAAACCTTTAGTGCCTCATATGACCACTTCGTCCATTTAGAACTCATCAGTGCTACTAAAGAGGAAATAGAAATCCGGGTCAGAAGGGTTCCGAAACATATGGTGAAATACAGCCAAACTGCTTATAAAACCGGGAAATACAGCCAAGGTGTTTATAAAACCAAGAAATACAGTAAAGGAGCTTATAAAACCAGGAAATACAGCCAAGGTGTTTATAAAACCGAGAAATACAGCAAAGGAGCTTATAAAACTCTTCGTAATGTATAAATGACCATAGTACTAAATCACATTAAAAATTACAACGTTAGGTAAAAACAGCTAGAGTTCAATACTTTAGGGCTAAAATCTAGGCCGGGCAAGTCGTTCATTTCTAGCATAGTATCAACATATAAAGGCAAAAAGGGAAATTAAAGAAAAAAACTTACATCAAACAGAAGCCAACAGTATTTTAAGGACAGTTAAATAAGACGATAACACATTTTTGTCTTTTTCAGACGTCACATATCATACGATGGTTTTGCGGACGAAGAGATCAGTGTATGTGGTGTGACTTATTTTATACCAACACTTGCTCTTTAGCATTATTTTTGTTTACATGGCTTGTTATCCTGATGTTTTTTTTAAATTGCTTCCAAAAGACTCTAAACAAACAATGACGTACAAAGCGATGTTAAAAATGGAATAATGACGTCAGGCTACCAAAGCGTCAAAAGGCGCTAAATATTTTGAATTTCTTTCTGTTTCAGTTGAGCGATTTAATCAATGGATAACAACAGATGAGTTCCGTAACTTTGTGATCAATCTCATCATAGTGTCTCTATCAAAGTGCGTTCGTATCACGTACGTGATTGCTACATGGTTCGTATCGCATCTAGACCATCGTCTACAGATAATTGTAAGATTTCCTCCTCTGATATGAAGATCTCTTTTTAAGACTTACATCTTTTGAAAATTACAATTATCTCTTTCTACTAGGCTGTATGAGAGTAAATTTGCATCGAATCTGGTAACAACATACCTTACCTAAGTCGCTTAATGGATTGATGGTGAGGTTTGATTCTGGTCTTGGCGAAGCTCTTTTATACCCTCTCGTGTGATTCCGAATAGATACGTGACATTGGAATGATCTTGCGCACCTGACGAATACCACCTGTTTGGTTACCTGTTCAGGTGGGTAACGTAACACCTACCTGATACCTATATACAGACTCAGGTAGAATATATTAAGATGGTCACACATTGAATCATATTCAGAAATCTCACATTGTGACATCTTCACAATGGAACCTGACCAATATCTTAAACTTTGATATATAAAAACTGTTTATAATGCATATCGCTAACATGTAGCTTAAAATTATTTGATGCACGCGAAAATCCATTATATGAATGATACCTGTCGGCAACACTTTGACTTCTGTCACTGCAAATTGCAATTAAGCCAATGACGTTAAGGTTTAATAAGTCCCTTAAAAGATGGCATAGTCACTCAAAACGTGATACGTAATATTTAAGACGCAAATAAAACATCCAAAATTCAAATCTGTAATTTTGATTTACTGAAGTTGTACTTCATTTAGGAAATTGGTACATCTCGACGATAACTTTATCTTCAATGAGGCATTAAGGCCAGTGTCCTCATGAAAATAGTTCAGCAGATTTATAACATGCAGTCTCTTTTGCGACCTACTTAAAAGCTACCTAATGACATATGATATAAAGTTTCTGTATATAACTACGTAATGCGGTCTTAAATTCTCTTATGCTAGGGTAGCAGTATACAGTAGAGGGTTGTGGCCATGGGTGATATTTTTGTTAAATGGCTAACCCCTGTATAATGATATGTAAAAAAAAAATATAAAAATAAAACTGTACTAAAATTGGTATAAGCATGATGAAGTGGGCTATGTGAGCTTCACATTTGTGATTTTTTTGGTTCGAGAATACAATTTTGGCCATAATCCGAAAGGGTGCATACACATGAAAAGCTAGCTTTACATGACGTAAAATTTTGACAACAGCACACGACGCAAAATTGCAAAAAATAAAGTTTTACAACTTTACTGGGACCCAGATAAGTCTGCAACCAGGTAGGTAATCTTTAATTTCAGACAGAACTTGGGAAAAAAATTACTAGTTACGGGGGTCAAATTTTGGGTCAAAAATAGCAATTTTTGGCATTTTTTGGTAATTTTTGATGTGGTAACCATGGTTTTCACACAAGTGACATACATAGTAAAAAGAGGTTTATACACTTCTCAGTACTTTATATGTAATGTAAATGTAATGCAGTTTACAAATATATATACATGTTTACATGTGTTGTGTAGGGTAAATCCGCTGTGTTTACATTTCCTCGACATGTGCCTTGTTTATCGGAGTCGGACCATTTCTACTGTATACTGCTACCTAGGTGGCTTCAAACAAAGATGGTTGTGGGTTTACGAAGCCAGAGTATTGTAAATATTATTTATTAATTAATTATTAATTATTGTAAGGGTCTTGTGACATTGATAAAAAAAAATCATTGGATATAAAAAGTAATAAGAAGCTAGATATATATTTTAAAAAAAAAACACTTTTAATTTATAATGTTCATAACATGTCTAGTTCATTTAAAACATCACAGAATGTTATGATATGGCATATTATATAGTTAATTTATCAATCTTAGTTTAAGCCTTCGTTTTCTCGTTCTGCTAAAACGCATTAATAGGAAACTTACTATGTTTTTAGTGGTTTCGCATGACCACATCCATCTTGATTTGGGGCCGGCATGTTTTTTCACAGCTAGTAAAAGACAAACTAAGCTCCCATGACATAGATATATAAATGAACCTTCGATGATATGTAATTTCGTAACATTTAAATGGGTGGCAAAAGAGGCTGACGTGGTATAATTCCGGTGGACTATTTTTTATTAAACATCAGCCTTAATGTCTTATTATTGAAGGTATCGTCGTTATATACCATTTTTAAATCTAAAGCACAAGTGTAATATATCCATATGAAACATCTGAATTCTGACTTTGATATAGGTCTTCAAATATGACTTAAATATGACAGAGGATTGAAATTTTGGATGACCACACACTGATTTAGGAGATTTGTTGATCCGTAACCTGTTATGATAAAGTGTTTGATATTAATCTATAGTAATAACAGTAACCAATTTATTCCATATCTTTCTATGGTAACGTCCAAATTATTTAACCTTTGGTGATGGTAATTGATCATTTGTTATAATGCACAATCTGCAATATAACAGCACCGAGGGTTAAAATAGTGTTTACAATACGACGAGACGGCATATAAAAATAACTGTATACTGTTCACAGTATCTATAGCTAGGAATTAAAAAAATGTTGATAAAGAAAGTGACAATACCATGAACCGATGTGTAAATAAGGAAAAGGGAAGGGCAAGCGATTCCGGCACCACAAGCGGCACGAAATATGATATTTACCATGTAATCCCTAATCCAGGAAATCTTAGCTTTTGTTGATGTTCATAAGTGACCCATATCAGTTATGATATAGACATAGAATTGATATAACTATTTGATTCCAGGTCACATGTCGAAAATGAAAATAAAGAAGAAAAAAAACCGAAATACTAAACCAATAAATTGAATTAACCTATTTGAAGCAATTCATCTGTCATTGGTAATGTTACTTTTCATAAATGTTATTGCTAAAAAATAGTTACGTGATGTCGACATAACACTTTATCACAAAGCCAACATATATTATCAAATCCAAAGCAACTATGTTGTAATACTATATATGCATAAATGGAACAGTAATGTTCAATGCAGAATACCACGGTATTTAACGTTTCCATAATCGTAACATCTCAACACATGCCCCTTCTTGATTGATTATCGGTCAAGATTTGGTATCCTTTGATATGAAGATAATTCAAACGGAGAGGTGCTGTAGCCCTACCAGCTGTGTATGCAATTACATACAACACTGACAGATTGTCTTAGACTTAGGAAATAATAATAAAGTCTGTCACATTAGGTTTTCTATTACGGAGGGATCAAAGAAACATGTCTGTCTAACATATCTTCAGCGAACAGATATTGAAAGCTACAAACGTTTGATAAAGAATGATGTTAGATTCAATTCATATGTACCCCGGTACAAACAACTTTGTTGATAGGGATATTATGCAAAAATTGATCCGAATCATGACATTTTATGAACTTTTTTCTTAGAAGTTAAGATACTATTTACCAAAAACTCAAACGCACCCGTTAGCCACATGAATCAACGTCATTAACTACCATATTATGGTAATTTATAATTGATGCTTATATTAAATCCTTATTTCAGTCCACATGTGTAGTGACGATATGTTGCATATATGTGTCCTTAAATTTTCCTAATGGGTATTCCGTGCAAATTGACTATATTTCAGATTTTCCTGCAATAAGCACAACGTTGATAAAGTTTAAGGTAGGTTTCCTACAATTGATTAAGTTAGATTGTTTGAATATTTTTGTCAACAGCTAAAGACATATGCAGGTACTGCACATATCGTTTGGTCGACCTAATGCCATAATAAAGTAACATCTCACTGAAAAGTCATATCTATATGACAACCAGTCCGGTTGCGTTATTTTTACAATAGGCTTATAGAAAGTCAATCACCAAGACAACAGAAGATAGAAGACAGAAAAAGGAAAAATCAATATGTTCCAAGTCTGTAGCAGATTTTGGTTTTGATTTGGTTTGTTTGTGTTTTTACATCCTATTAATTTTGGTATTTTCTGCGTCTTCAATTTAAAGACAAAGTCAATTGTCGATTTAATGAGGATCGGCTTACTTCATACTTTCGTTGTGTGTTACATCAAATTAAGTCTATTCATTGTTTTAACCTTAACGATGATAACGATGTTAAACGGTTTTGTTTGATAAATAATTTCTAGAAATACGAAGGAGGTAACACATAATTGAAAATAAGTTATCAATGCAGATAGCCAAATAAGGGAAACGACTATTACTATATCGTAGAGCCATTTCAACCATTTAAAACTCATTTAGAAATGCAGGGAAAGGGAAGAGGTGTCCCTTAACCCTTCAAAAAGGCACAGAACGGCATTTGCACATTCAGGTCATTGTAATGGGTACTAGTATTAAGTTGCACAATAGATATTGACTTTAATTTCCAAACAAACAAATAAGCAACACAAATACTGAGACACCAGTGTCAGGCAATGAAACAGATGTTTCCATTTCTTCTTATTAGTGGTTACAAAGACAAACTTGGGAGCAGCAGCATCCATCCCTAGTCCCGTATAGTCCTGCAGGGGATGATAGGATTTTAATTTCTGTGATTTGGTATGCCAAGTAAATGTACGTGTATGTATTGTCACCGTAGCTCGAGTGATAATTATTTTTTACGCATGATCTCCACATAAAGGGACACCAGATATCTGTTAGTAATGCGGCGATACACGTGTTCGCTATTGCGTTTGTTGTGTTGGCAACAGGTTTGCAGGTTTTGTCTATTTTCTCTTATAAACACATGCAACACCTTAACAGAAGAATTGTATGGCTTGAACACGCTCTAACAAATACCACTTTATGACTGGAGGAGGGGACGATAGCGAGAACAATACAGGGATGTATGTACACAACTCTCGCTAATCCTGTCAACCTGTGCGCAATATTTCACTTGTGCGAGGTCGAGAAACAGTTTGCATTTTAATTGGATTTTCCCTCCCCTTTTAAGCCGAGTTCAAAGCCCTTTTTTCCTGGTCATATAAGCCGAGTTGTGCATTCAGTTTTGAGGGGTCAAAGAGACGGCTTTGAGCGGGAGTAACTGGACTTGATCAGGTTCTTTTAAAAGAGACTTTCACAATAACAGGCGTTACCTGAGGATTTTTTCTTCTTCAAATGTTGTTAATTTATCATTTGGTAGTCTTATATAAAAATTGCATGACCGTGTTTTTTTTATATAGATTCAATCTTTCGACCTTTAGTTCCACTGATAAGTATTAATGGACGAAATGGTCACGCGGGCAATCAGTTGCTTGCCTTATTTGTCTCTCTGCATCGACAAAGTAAGACTTTATAGGTACATGGTTGCTCTCTTCGTTATCCTAGTTTTATAGTGAACTATCCCTGAGGTTGGCCATGCCTTTGTATTTTATTCTAGCTCACTTGATATGAAAATCTAGCTTAATAATAATAAATCATACTAGTATGTCGTAGCCATAAATTATTGATTCTTTATGTCATAAAAGGTTTTATAGAAACCTTACTCCTTTACATGTTTCAGAAAACATTTGGGTTTACTTTTGGGTCGGGCTTTTTGCATCGACAAACTAAATGTTTATACATATATGTTTTTTTTCATTTCTTTTTGTTATTAGCAATTATTTTCATCATCGTTCACTTCAAGATCAACATTTTCCATGTAGCCTAGCAGCCAATGGCACGAAAATATAATATGTTGTATTTACTTGAAAATTTATTTGGAAACATAAAGACATTGACATGTCTTAAATTTACACACTTTCTTTGATTGTCCCCTTCGCAGTATTAAAAAGACAACGCACAGAAAATAAAAAATAGTAGAGGAAAAAACATCAACAGAAGAATGCCAAGCTGTCAACCAAACTGAAATTTCAACTCAAAATCGATAAAAATTGGGCAAAATACGACGATAGAAAGGATTAACATAGATGTCATTTTAATTGCGCAATGAAAGGCAACGAGTTCCGGACGAGTAACCGCTTCCTGCTACATCGACCACGCCCCCCCCCCCCATGAAAAATGTAGATCAAAAGTAATGTCAGGTCCTCAAAGCGAGAACCGAGATAGTTAACAGAAAATATGTCAACTGGTGTAAAGAGGCACATCGTGGAATGAACATCAATAGAGAAGAGGAATAGCAGATAAAACTAACAGCTATTGCAATACAGACGGCAAATTCATTCAATGACCCTCTGCAGGTGCGTTGACATTTCAGAACGATTTTGCTCGCTGTATCCCCCTGTATGATTGTATATAGTAACTCATGTGCGTCCTTAGCGGAATCTTAACCTCTCCTTTACTCCTGGCGGGGACATTAAAGTGATTAAAATGTATATGCTGCACCCATCCACCCAAAGCTTTAATCTTTTATTTCGGTTTTTATTGAACTTCCCTTCCTCATACACCTCTAGGTAGCCTGTAGGAAGACTGGTTGGGATATCACACATATTATATCAAAATACAGGACACATTCCTGATAAATGCGAAATGGAGACCCCGTAGATGAAAATCCATACATTTTTAGAGATATTTTGTGTTTATATGTTTAATAAGTAAAATCTTCGACGGCTGATATTCCATTTGTTCCATCTATAGAGTTTGGCATTTAAAACGGTTTTAAAAATGTACGGTGGGAAACAAATCAAGGAATTGTAAAATAAAAAACCAAAAAGAAATTACGTAGGTGATACGTGTAGAAGAAAAGTAATCGATTTGCTGTATACTAAACAGGTATTGGATTTGGTATTTTCAGAAAATTACTATTATATTATTAAAATGTAATTAAAAAAACCCACTGCAAAAATAAAAATAAATTGGCTGTCTGCAAAATTGAGAACCTGTGCGCTGTAATCCTTTGATGTTAAAGCTTATTATGGCAAGTAAGTAACAACCAAAGACCTTTTGTAGTTATTTGTAGTATTTTCATAGAGGATTATTGTTTATAAGTATATGATTGGTACACCTTATATACTGGTTTACAGTGAGCTGTCATGTCAACGGACAAATATGGCCCTCTCTACGAGGGATGTGTCTTAAAAAAGAAAAACGTTTACTTTAAAAATATCGTTGATATTTCCCAATATCATATGTCATTAAGACAGATTTTACGATAGTATGCTTTGTAATTCCCTGTAACAGTCCTCGCCTTGTAGCCTAATACCTGTCGCCAGATGAGGTGTACAGTCAATATTTAGTTAGTATCTGCCACGACCGACCTTGGTTGATGGAGCTGCGATAGCCTCGGCTGTCAATACCTCGTATACATAACCTTGTTTAAATAAACTTGATAAGCTTGATGTGACATTAAATAAAAAAAATGATAACCAGATGACATGTTTGTTGTCAAAATTAAAAATGTTTACAAAAACTTTAGTCGGTGTTTATTGTCTGATGGTTAATATTTGAATCACAAACATGAATTGCTAGTTTTAATTAAGTTAATCATGATAACGTAAATGATATTAAAACTTTATGTTTATTCGTCATTAAGCTAACTATGCTTGATAACATCACGTTTATATGGTAATGATTAAGTACAGCGCCACACCTTACACACTTAGACCCATCCCTCATCTTTCATTTACTGATAATTATAACCTGTAAAATCTATAACATCCTAAATCATGTAAAGGATTATATTTCCCGAGATATGTTTGTCTTAGCGAAGAGTGTTAGACGCAAATTCAAATATCTTCAATGCTTATATAGGCATATCATCCCAGACACTGTATTATTTTCATTGTATTTCACTAGAATTATATTTATCCGGTTTTTTTTTATCTCAATAAAAGATGTTTTAAGGATATGTTTCAAGATTCGTTTTAAAAAGATATGTCAACATCCTATTTAGCGTTAAACTTCATATATATATATTTAAATAAAATAAAACACGAAGACTAGTATAATCGGCTAGCGCTTTCGCCCATCTTGGGGCTTTACAGGCGATTTAAATTTATTTGTGACGTCAAAAATGGAGTACAAATACTTAAGACGTCAAAAATAATGACGTCATAAACAAAGTACACATAGAGCGGACGTTTATGATGTCATTATTTTTGACGTCTTGGGTATGTGTATTCCATTTATGACGTCACAAATAAATTGAAATCGCCTTAAGAGCTCCAAGATGGGCGAAAGCGCTAGCCGATTATACTAGTTTTCTTCGTGTTTTGTATTATTTATATTTTTACCGTCACATGGACATTTAAAACTATTTATCGTTATATATATTTATATGAATCTGTTCGATAACTATTCACTATTGCATGTTCAACCGTACCATGTTAAAACACTACCAATATGAATGTCACGAATCGATTGATGACATCTTCATCATTCTGACGTCATAATGATACGTTAGATACATCTCCTGACTAAAATATCCCAAACACCAGCAATTATAAACTATTAACTGGTCTACACAGAAATCCTGATCTCGCGAGGTTTGGTTCAGAGATGATTTACCTTACATATATTACTTTCCGTTAAGGTACTAAGTAGCTCTTTGCCAATTTAATTGTAATTGGTTTTATTAATTCATAAAACATTGTACAATAAGACCATCAATGATTACAGAAATATATCCAGAATCGAGTGGTACAGTTACTTATGTAAATCTGTCGCCTGAGAGTGAAACCAATTCAACACGGATTACGAAACAGCTTGGAACAAATTGTTTCAATAACAATTATAAAAAAACCTTTTTGTTTGTTGATGAAAATATAGAAGGGTAGAGGAAAAAAATACAGGTAGAAAGGTGGAAAGAAAAATACAGGTAGAACGATGGAGAATAAAAGACAAAGGTAGAAAGGTGGAAGGACATAGACAGGGGCAGTAATAGAAAGGAATGGGACAAGTGAGAACTGTTCAATTCATATACATATAGTCGTTACACGCCACTATCTTGTAGGCTTTCACATATGTCAGTTAAGAGCTGATAGATGTGAAAAGGGTAAAATTGTATAACAATTAAGTATTAAGTTAACTATTGATAACGAATAAAACCCGTTATGTTACTAAAGAATTTAAAGATCATTACACTCTAAGCCATCAATAACCCCGGAAAGAACACTGGCTACACATATCATCCTCACTCCTCTGGTCATTATTCTTCTTTGTAATCCTCAATCCTGTTCTAGGTTCTCTGATGTCACAAGGTCCATGCAATTACAGCACAATGCAAGAAGAAACTGTGGAAACCGCGCAAACCCAGCGCTAGTTCCTAATTCATTTCATACATTAAGTTAATAATTATTTAAAATAATAATTATAACATTTATGATAAATAATTTATTGTTAATTTTTCTTTGATATTTGGTACTGACAGCTTATAAAGCTTCCGCTTAGGTCGCAACATAGCAACCGAATTTATAATTGATTGAAATCTATATATGGTCTATTAAACAATAAGGGCGTTTTCATTATATCTGTTATCTTATCTCAAATTATCTTAATCAATGCTAATTACACAATACGAAATTAATTGAAATATCAATGCATAGAAATTTTATTCTTTTGTCGACAGCAAGACAAATTACAACATGTTTCTTCATCGATCAGAACGTAATGTTTTCTGATGTACTTTAAATCTCTGTACTAGTGCCTTTGATTGAATAATCTGATATCGGGTTAAATTATCAATGACGTCATCCGATCGCAGATAATTATCCCGGTGTTTAATGCAAAACGTCGTACATCAGATAACACACGTGCACGAAGGTCGATTTAGAATACATCGATATCACATGACGCCAAAGCACACGTGCGACACGTATTAACAGGTACAGGAAAAAGTAGATCTATAGGGCATTTATAATTTGTTGCGGCATTTCATTTGATATGATAAAATCGTGTATATGCATACATTTACACTATATATAGTTTTCGATTCACGCTATCGTCGCACTCACGTTAAAAAGTATATAGATATGTATTATTGTTTTACTAGAACTTACTGTCGAATTGAAACCGCTAATACGCTATGCTCATAGTCATTTTACATTTGAACTCGCGATATGACCACAGGTAAACTTGTTTTTGTGGGTTTTTTTAAAGTTATGTTCCCGATAAAGAATTACAGATAATAATAAAAGGGAAATATACATATTTCAAAAGACAATCTATGTCTACAAAGTAGCTTCTATTCTATTCTAAACCTCAAGGTAACTTATTATTACAGAGATTTTTTTCTGCTAAATGTTTGACATTAATTCTTCTATGGAAAGAAACTAATATATATAAACTGATTGGACGATTCCTAATTCTATTACGGAACTATCTTGCAGGTAACTGTTATAATTCAGCTGAAATAAGCATACTGCAGATAGAATTCCAATATAGCTGTTATTCAAATGACTGTTGTGATATACATGTGGCTAAATCGTCGATCTGCAGGCAAATATTCTAATAAAGCTGATGTGTTGCTCCTGTAGACAGTCACATAAGAAACCAGCATAAATAAATTACAGATTTGTAAATAAATGGTTAGATTTAAGCCCTTGAATCCAGGTTAAGCTCAAGATGTTGATGGCAAACAGTTGTTTAGAGGGCGTAGCACCTTACTCGTGTATTGATTTATATACACGACAATACATGTACATATGTATTTTGTTGGGAGTTATTGTGCTAGCACAGGTGCAACAACTCCTAGCTAAGACGATTAGGTTATTTGTCCTCCAGTTTTATAGCAAAATCGCTCTGTCCCAGGTGGAAGAAAGTTTAAAATCGAACGAGAAATCGTAAAACTGTCTCATAAAAGTGAAATCATGTCACAGCTACTAGCGGCATTAACTCAAGCAGGCGATACAGCGGTTGGTTCTAATGTGGCAGAAAAAACAGCCGATTTCTGTAACATACAAGCAGAATACAGTTTATAATGGATTTTAAATTATTTTTACAATTTCATGATAACACTTTCACAAAAAGTACAGTTATTCTGTAGGAAAAGCAATAGGATGCTGAAAAAATAAGGGTTTTTCTTGCAAAGTTGTTTGAAACTGTTAAGACATATGATGGCAACGACCTGATGTGTGTTCTGTAACAGGTATAAAATGTGTGACACCTTGAACAGAAAGACTCTTAAAGGTCATACAAACCATGAAACATCGATATCAATTAATAAACCTGTCATCTTTCATGAAACAATACCAACAACAATTATCAAGAGTTCTTGAGAACCAGATATGTCATCTTTATTAATCTATAGAGACCAACCGTTACCGCGACTCCAATCAACGTAAACGAGATTTATGCGGAACGTGCGCACACAATTCATCACTGCGAGTCATGTGGTGGTTCATTGTAAAGACTGATACGGAACGCACGTCTGTGTTTGAACAAGACACGGGACGGTGGGGAGTCGCCTTGTCTTATGCCATATGGCACCGGTAAAACGCCGATGAATTGGTTGTTTTATTCCATAAAGGTAACACTAGAACTGTAATCCGTGCGGCACTTGTACCGACGGCTCATTCCACCTGCCTGTTCTGTATGGCAGGAACAGAGGCTTAAACCTGCCGTTTTCTTCTTTCAATATTTGGGTAATTACGCATGTCATTAGATTCTTGACATGTGTGTCTAATACATACAACTCGTAAAACGTCTTCGTAAATCTAGTTTCCGATACAACAGTGCGACTCGGCTACACATCATATCTTTATTTCGCACTACAGTATCAATTAGTAAACCATAATTGCCTTCTGTTTATAACTATTATGTTATCATTTCTCTTTAACACATATTTAAACATTAACGATATTTTATAACCATTATTGTAGATGTGTAATTTCCATAAAATTCTTGCAGTGGACTTAATAAATTTGGGTTAATGCCGATTGTTCGTAAAAGAAATCACCAACAATTACTAACACATATGTAGTTCCATTTTAAAACAATCATTGGTTTGGTTATAAAATGTTACAAAAACGTACTTGCATTATGTAACATATAATTTCCATCAAACAGAAAGTATTGTAAATATACCTAATTTGGCGATGGTCTTATTTAGCGTCTCTAGGTTTATATCCATTGTGTCAGTCGATATTTACTATTAATCAGAACATGTTTTCCGAATCACGTTTGATCAAAGAAAGAGAAGTCATGCTTATATATGACAGAGGTAATATAGCATATGTGCCATTGAGTGCTACAGTATGAGTACTCTAATCATAATTAAGTTTCCAGTAGCTCCTCTCATTGTTAAACATACTTATGTTAGAGTACTGATATTTAAGAGATCAAATGTACATCAGTTCGATTACCGCAATAATAGTTCTGTGAACCGACGTCTTCCTAAGGGGTACTGAGGGTACGATGTGTTATTGTCAGCGCTGTAGATGAATCAACGTTCGTAAATTCCAGCGAAAGGCACTTAAACAAAAACAAAACCATGGAACGTGGAGAAAAAGATGGTGGAGGGCAATGTAGACTGACGTACAAGGAGCAATATCGGCTGATGTGTTCGCTGCACATTCATAACAATAAGAATAAATACTCAGATACGATTCCTTACTATACCTAACTTTCCCAACAGGCCAGGTGATTAAGACATAGAATATGCAGGGTACCGTTGTCATGGCAAAGATTACTACTGAAATATTCGAATCTTCAGATGTATTAAGCAGTCATTTATCAAAAACTCAAGTTAGACATTCGTACATTAACTGGATATATCCCATTCGGAATGTGGCTATTTACTTGTATGTGGTGTATCTGATACAGTATGTAGCCAGTTTCAGAGTTTTTAAATACTACAGATCAGTACAATAGTTACGTTACCCGTACGCGGAAGAGAGAACACAATATGTCACCAGCATTGCATTCCTTCCATCGGTTACTAAGTGAAACCGATCACAGTGCAATGTGCTGATGCACACGTACCTGGCATCAATGTCAATGGATCTGCTTGGCGTCATTTAGGAGCTTGTTACCTCTATCAACCATCGCAATCATTGAGGCCTGAGTCAGAATCCCTGCTGTAAATCCAAAATTCCATATTGTAACATATGGGAACATGTGTTTTGAAAAGATAGTCGATGCATTGTTAATTAGTCTCTTACTTGCCGCCAAGAAGTTAAAACAAACGTTCCCAGCTTTTGAGAATGAAGAAGGAACCCACTTGCTTAAATCTGTGTTTTCGATTTTCATCTGTTTTATCCTGTTAAGTACCACATACCGGATAAAAAGTTGAACAGAACTTTTGAAGTGTCTGACTGAATACTGAACAGTTAACATACATGTCAATGTATTTTAATGTATACATAGTTCGTTTGTTTAACGTCCTCT
Organism: Mizuhopecten yessoensis; assembly: GCF_002113885.1. NCBI lineage: Eukaryota > Metazoa > Mollusca > Bivalvia > Pectinida > Pectinidae > Mizuhopecten > Mizuhopecten yessoensis. The sequence continues at coordinate 379,163 of NW_018480077.1, read as the reverse complement.
CTAGTTTATACGGAGACATATACCGAGGGAGACACCGTCAAAAAATTAGTAAGGCAGTAAAAAAAAGAAGACAGAACACATCGCGAGTGTTGCAATTAGGGAAGCAGTTCAATTGTTGTTTCTCAAGTGTCCCCTGAACAGAATACACAGAGGGATTTTGCAGGGGTTTGACATTAGTCGCCTGTAATGACAGGAAGTGAGACTCAGCAAGCATATTCTTACTGTAAAACACATTAATGTGATTTCATAGTTCTATAAATATGATAAACACTGTACTGGTATATTTCAATGCAGTGGCGGAAGTGTATGCAACTTGAGATATGTGCGCGCGTTCACTGGTCAAACTTCTTGTGTATGTAGTGTATCCAATCTGTCTGCATGTGAAAGAAATACGTAGTGCTTGTATTTACATTTCAAAGACCTGTACCTTCAACATTTCTCTAGTTTGTCAAATATTTACAGAAAATAATCACTGGAAATATAAGACAATGAAGTGCCTATGCAGACGGACAAATTAAGTAATTTTTTTTCTTTTTTTTTCTTTTTTCACTCACCATATGGATATTTCGTCCAGTCGGGACTCAACAGTGGCACATTAGCTCAAAACAATGAAAATTCATGTACACAGTGTTCAACTGCATGTGCAGACAGCGAAGTATGTAAAGGTCCTTATAAAACCCTTTATGACGTCACAATGTACAACTTTTGGCCACAACAGATTAATAGAATCCATCCCTGATATGAGGTATGGATAAGGTCATTCAAACCCAAGGGATAAAATATTGAGCAGGAGATCCGAGGCTTTGCCGAGGGTCTTTTGCTCAATATTTGATCCCGAGGGTTTGAATTACCTTATCCATACCTTTCATCAGGGATGGATTCTATTTCTTGCTTTTTATCTAAAACCCGTAAAACAGCTGATCTTCTAGTAATGTTGTAAACTGTCCGCATATTTTCATTTGCATATGCAGCCCGGATGGCGATTGTTAATGACGTCAATGTCCCTGACTCACCCCAAAACGTCATAAAATGACGTCACGAACAATAGCGTGACCCCGAAAGGTCACTATAATTCCCCCGCCAGTCTGCGCGTGTAAGCGATCCAGACCCCTGGGCCGGATGGAATTTTCCAGCACCGCCGGAAATGCGGATATCTCGGTCTAGTATGCAAGAAAATTTATTCTTGAACTAATATTTCATGCAAGCCGTGCCAGATTATATGCAAGCAATAAGGTCAACAGCTTTCCATATTTTTGACCCTACGTTATTTTGTTTTTGTTTTTTTGATTTCTTGGAATAGTCTGCGTTAAATAAATCAAGTAATAAAAAAGGCTTTTGGTAACTTCTGTTTTCATTCGAGATATTCACCTCCACATGTTCATTTTTCCATATTTATTCCACTCTAGACCAACCGTAATTCTCTAAAATGCATTACAACATGTGCTAAGTATGGTAAATTAGTGTAGAAAAAGTGAAACAGGAAGACGAACACAGGTAAAAAGTAACATCATGCTTAAAAGTGCAGAGGATTCTCGACTTTCTTGTAGCAGATGGTTAAACTATTTTACAAAGTGGTTGTTACCCTTTTCTTATCATAGTCAGGGATCCCGTCCCATTGCAGGCAAAACAGTAGAGAAATCCGCCGTATTACTTCAGTTACTTCTCGTTAATTTCTTTTTTGCTGAACTACCGTTGTCCAATAGCTCAGTTGGTTACAGCGACAGTATAATGGTCTTGGGATCCTGATCTTGCCCCATTTGCATTTCAACACCCAGAACGTGTGTAATGTTTATCATTTCATTTTTATTATTCTTTCATGAAAGTTCTGCAAGGTAATGGTTTTCTTTTCCGATTAACCAAACTATTGCCATACCGGAAAAGGGTGGCGAATGCGTAATATACAGTTTCTGGTAGTGGTACGTGGATCTCGAGACAGTTCAGAGTGTTCTCTAGTAAAGTTTAACTCTTAACCGAAGTCATTTCCTGGAAAATATGATTTATTGATTCCTGCCGTGCAGTTCATATATTGTACACGCAATCACGCAGACATGACACACATAGAGGGAACGTCCTTATATGACCTTAACGTTAAACCATTACAAAACTCCCTAGAATATATCATGTGAATCTGATTCTAAAATGTCAAGTCAGCACATGTGTAGCAAGTTTTTAATCCTTCTTTGGGTGAGGTTACAATTCACTGTATTTCAACCAATAATGAATATTTGCTTGCTCACTTAAATACAAAACAATACTACACCAATAGAAGTACTCTTCAGTTGCATTGATTAGAAATAAATCTATGAGAAAATATTTTGTCTGCAAAGGTTTCTTTTTTTATAATAAAAGGCTGAAATGGGATAGTTCATTAATTCAGTTGCAAGGTTTTTTTCCGAAAAGTTTTATGAAAATGCTTATATTAGTGATTGTTATCTTATAACCCCTCAGTCACTCAATAATCAGGTGGCACCATATGGTATCCTTGTCTCGCTCCCCTTGTGCGAGGTAATTGTGAGGTATTCAGTGTCTCGAATCCATATAGAGTACCTCATTACAATCGTATACACTTGTACTCAAACAGTTCTGATATCCATAACGTTGTAGAGGTATTGCTCCGATTTCTCAAGCACACACAGTTCTTACATTGGTGGTAATTCCCACAAATAGTGTGTTCTTTGAGCAAAGGAAGGCTCTGGATTTTGCAACATGACACGGAGCGTCAGAATGGATCTTGGTTTCCCCGACTTCTTGTGGTGTCCACCTGATGCACGTGCATGTTTAGAACATTCAATTGATAGACATTGCATAAGCAAGCTACATGTTAATATAGAGATGTGGTGTTTGGGTTCTTTTGCATTAGATGACGAATACCATATATCTTTGATTTAGTGGGTATTTATTTCCCTGTAACAATATTAAAACACACATGAGACAATATACAGAAACGAACTCGCCTAACAATACATTTACATATGGACAATTCACGTTGTAACGTACGATACTTTAAAAGACGTAAGGTTTATAAAACAATTATTTAAAGTAGCCTAGAAAACTATATATGAATATGGTTCACATAATACTTATAATACCAGTAAACTACACCGAAGTATAAAATCAGTGTTCAATAAGGAAAGTGTTCACTTAGTCAATAACCACACCCATAATTATATATGAGCAATTTACGGCACGTTATAGCATTCCCAATAAATATAAATTATGGAGCATTAATATTTATCAGCATAAATATTAAGTTTAGCAATAGCTTATATATTGTATTTGACCAATAGCTTACCCTGTATGTGGTACCGGGGATCCACTAGTATAATCTGCCAGGTATGTATATTTCGTAAGTATGTATATATGGCGATGTTGCCTCTACCAGGAGCAGATAGGAAGTGAATGGAAAAGAAAGGACAGAGAAGCAAATAAAACATTGAAGCGGGAAATATCACGCAATGCGACAGGTGTCAGAGGTCAGTTTGTCACTGGTCAAACAGGTATACAACATTCACAATTACGTCACACTCTCATACATTCCATTCAAAACGAAAGTAACACACGAGACTAGGCGACAGCGATTGCGGATGCGGAGCGCGGATTACGGATTAAAATCAACGACACATTGTTATACAAAGTAATCCTAATAAGACTCAATATATTTTAGTGAATCTTTAGGAATATAAGGAATTAAAATGAATTAACAAATCTAACCGGGTGCCACAGAGACTCAATGTCAGTTGGTTCAAAAGAAAATGTAATTGGTCAAACAGAAATTCATATCCCTTGAATTAAAGTAACGTTATGCCATATTTACCGATTTTCATAAAAAAAAAAAATCGGAAACTTCACTTGTTAAATTTTAATAGTTATAGGCCAAATTAAGGAAAGAATTAATAACTCACATCGGATAAAATTTACAGAAAATCTATAATTTGAAGTATTTGTTGTAGCCTTACGCACATTTATTATTTTTCCTCTATAGATTTATACTAAACAGTCTTTTTCGTCAAATATGAACATGATAAGTATTTGTGATAATTGTTCCGAGTGTACTTACCCTGAAACATGCAACATTTACTTCTGCCATTTGTAAAAATAAGGATGGATTTGTATCAGAGCCTTAAACAATAAGATAGGTGTTAAACAAGGAGGTCCCTTTTGTCATTAAATGGGTTATGGAATTCATTTTTAAGCCACATCTACCGATAGTACAAACATAAAAATAATGTTTATGTAAATAATAGTTGTGTTTATTACAACCTTTCTAGCTTCATTGTTCTTTCAGCATATCCTGTAAATATAGTGTATAATAAAGTTCATTAAACACAATAGCATATGGGACACCAAAGTTTAGTTTTATTTTGTTTAACTTTCTATCAACACCGAAGATCATTTAAGGCCGTGTATCCATGTGTGTTATGTATTCGTGCTGCCGTGTGTGTGTGGGTGTGTACGTGACAGAGTATGTTGCTGTATCTGCCTCCTTGTGATAGCGCGGATCTGATGCCGACTTTAAAGTGCTATCTCACTGAAATACCATGCTCAATGCACCTAGGACGCCATTTCGCCCGTTCACATTTCAAGCAGAGAATAACAACTACCATTTTTGATTACTTCAATTTGGTTTATCCTGGACTGGGGACAAACCCATTGTCCTCTTCGCCTGAACGGTACATATTAAAGCAAAAAGTGAGGTATTGCCAAGCAATGCGCTAGGAAACGAAAGGTATTGAGAACTAGAGAGAAAAATAAAGACCCCATACATTGCAATGGGTGTAGCAGATTTATTTTGGTCGCTTTTTGGTCCCCAGGTAGAAGGCACAAAGGCAAATCTCCAAATTATGCCAGGGGTTTCCACACTAGTCCCCGAATCCGATACATGGAGTGATATATCTTGTATGGTGCCTAGAATGTCTTATACACATTGTTAGATGTTATAAACTTAAGCATTGTCTGGTCTGAACAAGGTTTGCGTTGGCGTTTCCCGAGGCCATCCCTCCTACGATGTATCGACAAATCCCTTTATAACGCCAAATTCCACTGGCAAAACTATTCCAATATTATGAACTTTCATATTAATGCCATAATCTTGGTAAAATATGTATATGTTATATTTATATCTATTCTAATTTGTCTCTGAATAGTCTCTGGTGTCTTCAATCACTATAGTACTCAAAGTTTAAAAGACGAAAAATGATTTTACAACAACTATACAATGTGGTGACAGGCACAGCATGCTTGAAGCGTTTGAATACTATCCTACGTATTTCATTTCTGTTCCAATAAAGTACCTTTATTAAAACTAATATGGAGCCATTTTCGACCATTTATAATTCAATTATAGTTAAATCGATTAACCCTTTCACACACTTTGCCCGCGCGTCTGTTGGGCCAAATGGACACTTGACCACTTGACCAGACGTAACTTTATACAAATAAAACCATTAGGCTTGGGAACACCTGATTTAAATAAACTTTATTTGACACCAGATACTAAGTACTTTGTATGTTAATAGACTGCACAGTCAGCCGTGTCATCGGGGGACATTAGCGGTAGAATTGTCACTCCGGATGGTTATAATGCCAGTGTCCGAACCAGCCAGGTGACCACACTGATGGCCACTGTCCAGGTCTAATCTTATATCATCTCATTACATGCGTTATGGCCCGAGGGCGAGGTAGACTGCTCGACAGTCCGACGAACCATTCTGTTTAACCTGAATCTACTTATAACAAGCCTCATTAGATTAGTGACACGTTACATCAATTTATTTAATCTTTTACTTATCATTTCCAAAACAATTTATTTTATACCTTTCAACAAATGATTCAAACCCTTGAACAAAAATAATTGAATTTTCATTTTAACTATTATGAAAATATCATATCTCTCTGTGCCATTGCAACTGATGAAAGATAGCTTTCTGGCTCTGTCACACCCCACAGCTTAAATGGTGATGTAAAATATCAGCGGTTATAATCAAAATACTAATAGGGACAGTGCAAGAACTGTCCATGTATTTCTGTAGACCTTAGTACCAATGATAAGTTCAAAATGAACGAAATGCTCAGACGGCATAGTAAACTATTTACATTGTCTGGATTATGTACCGACTGAATCAAGATTCTCAAACTAGTGCGGTCCTTTTCTTTGTATTCGTGTTTTTATTGATTTTTTCTGAGGACAAAAGTACAATTAAATTGTATTCGCGAGTTTGAATCCAAGAAGATACATGTAGTGCATGTAAACTGTACAAAGCGACACTAAGTGGAAGGCTAGTTTTATACAGGTTTATTGTACAAAGCGACACCTAGTAGAAGGTCTGTTTTATACAGGTTTATTGTACAAAGCGCCACCTAGCGGAAGGCTTGATTTATACAGGTTTATTGTACAAAGCGACACCTAGCGGAAGGCATGATTTATACAGGTTTATTGTACAAAGCGACACCTGGCGGAAGGCATGTTTTATACAGGTTTATTGTACAAAGCGATACCTAGCAGAAGGCATGTTTTATACAGGTTTATTGTACAAAGCGACACCTAGCGGAAGGCATGATTTATACAGGTTTATTGTACAAAGCGAAACCAACCCAAGGCATGTTTTATACAGGTTTATTGTACAAAGCGACACCTAGCAGAAGGCATGTTTTATACAGGTTTATTGTACAAATCGAAACCTAATGGAATTTATTAATGCTGTTTTATGCTGGTTAATTATTACAAAGTGATACCTAGCGGAAGGCTTCTTTTAAACAGGTTTTCCAATATAACAGCAGGTTCTGTTTAGAAAAGATAAGTCTTTACTCTGAAAAGAAGAATGTTTGGATTATTGGTGTTTTGTCACAGACGTTAATTCGTCCTAATACTTTTCTGGTTCTGTATCGTGTCCAAAATTTACGTCGCCACCGAACATACAGCTGCAATTGCCTATAAATCCCAACTCCTTATCTTTAACTTGGGAATGTTATTCAAACAAATTATACCACGTTTTAGGCTAAGCTTGATTTGCCAGCAGAGGAGTGATTTTCGGGAAAACCACAGTTGTAACGTGATATCTCGTACGTACGAGATCGTCCCGAGAGATAGGCGCCATTAGCACGTGATTACATATGCAAATCAGCGATAAATGTGGATCATTCAGTCATCGATATCAACATATCTGCACATGCCTAATCCCGCCGAAGTTTGTTGTGGCCATGTTTCTGTAAATGAATCTTGTAAAGAGGGGATTATCTCCGCGCGAAACAGACAGCGATAACAGAGGGTGCTCATTTTAAATATGCATGATCTATCATCGGAAGCTTCATGTCCAGCTACAGTCTAGCAAGTTACACCCGACTTGGTGGAACATAACAAATGAGAAAAGAAATACAACGACATACCGCAAACATTTGTCTAGTCGGCGATGTGTCTTGAGAAAATAAGAAGTAAACAGAAACAAGTATAAATGTAAATTATTGATAAAATGAAAATGAAAAAAGTGAATTATTAATGCCAAAATGAAGAGTTTTTTTGTGTCGTGGTGCTGTTTTGTTTTTATTTTTGGGAGAACTATGAAAGTCAATGATTACTTCGATGATGTTAAAGAAGACTTCCTTGACTAGCCCTAATTTTGAAGTGTTGACACCGTTAACCATGATTGTCGACAAAAATAACAATATCAAAGTGGTTTTTAAGCACATGAAATTTATAGTAAAAATAGATAAGCTCCTATTCGATAATATAACATAAACGCAAAAGGTTAATTGTATCCATGGTCATCTCAAGCAAACACGTGAACTCTAATTTCAAGACATCTTTATTCCTTTGTTTGCAGATTTCCGCAAAAATATTTGTTTTTCGTGTTTCTTTCAATTCCAGACCAAACACATTTACTTTTTTCACTTAAATATAAATAGATATGTAATATCACAGATTAAAACTGTATCGTATTTTGCTTTTTAGATTATTAAGTTCGATAACATAAAATACTGTAGAAAGTCAAAATTAGAAGAAAAAAATCTTAGGCTATAATTGTTTTTAAATGACATTTGATTTAACTTTTAATCTAGCCAAAATAATTCCATATAAAGTTCTATGCCTTACATAGATAATCAATTTCAACAATCAATCAATATAACCAGTATAATATGAGATCCTCGCAGAAGCTGGCACTGTTCCTAAGCCACCTAACTGCTTCCTCCACATATATGTAGATGTGTCTGTGTGTGCGCTGGGGTGTTTTATATTTTGTTTTGCGGTGGGATGAGGCTTACAACCAAGGTCACGGCATATTTTTGTTCTTATTGCCACCTTACTTCAATGTTACAGCTCGGATTTTAATATAATGCCGTGGTTACAGCACAGACCCTTTAGCACCCACCCAGGCCATTTTCATTCCTCCTTAGCTATTTGATGTGCGACGGGAAAGAGGAGAGCGATCTCGTTTTTTTGTAAAACAAAATGGTCTGTTGCTTACATATTTGTATATGCGAATCACAGAAGAATACCCCTTCCCGACATATTTATGCCGTATTAACAGCACATGTCCCTGTGTTGTAGATAGCACTCATGTCCAAATGTATTTAATGGTTTGTATAAACCATGACTTTAGTAACGCTATACCCGACAGATAACAAATTACAAATCCCCGAGCATCAAACACGGACTACGTCGCATCTCTTCCTCCCCCTCCCCTTCCCCGTATAACACTATTTGACTTCTATGCGAGACAGGTGCACGCGGGCCACCATAAATCAATTAACACACCTATCGTTCGTTCCTTTTAAATCTACCTGTCCATCCAGCTATACCTGTAATTACGTTCGGACAGGTGTCAGAATACCTTAACAATCAGCTATAATTACAGGTGAAAAAACGCGGGAAAATGTCCATTGATAAAGTTTGCAGAACAGGTGACAGGAGGTCGTAACATTCTGTTTAATCAGCCGGTGTAGTGAGTACGTGTGCCATGGTCATACAGGTGTAACTATACCTGGCCCGGTGTCGGTGCACAGGTAAAAAAAAGCCGCAGGTGATCTCTCGTCGGGTGGAAAGGTATTTAGCTTGTACAGGGGAGATGAGCTTTAAAGTCAGTGCCAGTATGACAATCACACTGTCTCTTTAACACCTATCCTATGGTCTCACCTGTATAGTGCCAATTCACAAGTACACAGGTATTGTGTACAGGTAAAACATATACAGGTATTCTTACATATGGCGGTTATCAGATCTACTCCTATTGTCAATATCACGACTTTACTGACAGTCTACCACGTACATGCAAAACAGACAGAAAAGTAGTCTACCGGAGAATTTAATGTAATCTTAAGCAACGTGTAACAATTGGTGTTTCCTGATTATTCTTTATTCAACTCACTTAAACATTTTAATCAACTCCTTTTTTTCACACACGTTAATTTATTTTTAATTATGATTTTTTTAATTTACATTATCTATGTGCATGCCTTTTATTTGGTCCATATTAATTATTAAACAAATATATTATTACAAATGATCATGATATATAGGTTGCTCGATTTGATTGACATTATTTGCATCAGGAACGAACACATCTCAGGGTATAATATTAATAAGAAATTATATCTATTGATATTTCTTATTTTTTGTTGTTAAATTAGTGTCATGAATATAATGCAACGTTAAATGAAAGAAAAGAAATTGCATTTAATGAACAAATCTTACAACGGTTTGTAGACTAGATAAAAAAAATTCTAGTAATACAACCATAATTTATGACGTTTAACACAACCTTATCGGATCACGAAATAACGAGCACGGCAGGTTTATGTGCTCGTTAATTTGAATTACTTACCTGCGGGGTGGGAAAGGCATACCTGTTAATAAGACAGATTAGCCTCAAAGTCACCTCCCACGAATTACAAGTAATCCGAACCGACTTTTAAATACTAAGTAATAGGAATTAAATAGTTATTAGAAAACAACGAATAAAAGGGTGACTTTCGTCAAAATATAAAAGTCAAATTACTATATCAAAAAATAGAAAAAGAAAGAGTTCATGTATGCCTACTATATCTAGCGGTATTTATATAAAATAGTTACAACTAGATACCGTTGGCCGAAACAAATATAATTAAGAAAAACAGAACAGTAATGATATCCATGAACTAAATAATGATACTTTTCGTGATGATTTAACTTGAGACTTATGGCGATCCTAAATTCAGCAATGATGAAAATACCTCAATTGCAAAATCTGTCCAAAATTATATCAGCAAATGCAACCGGTTAGGCTGAATGTGATCATCTTTCTCTCTCTATCACTCTTTTTTCTCCGACTCTACCTGTGTTGCCATCCTTTACTTCGTTTTTCTATTCGTCTTTTCTTCCTCTCTATTATCAAGTTATTGTTTATATTCATGTATTTGAAGAAAAGAACTGATATAAGTTGTGAAAACTTGTGTCCAATTCTTTTGCAAATACTTATTTGCAATAAAATATGTTTAAATCAGATGATAGTTTAAGTTTTTATAGGAAATTGAGTGAAAATGATTGAGACGATTGCCGTATAATAGTATATTACATGTGAAAAGATGGAAGTGAAAACGAGAAGTTTAATAACTCATCCAATTTCTCGGTAAGAGAACATTTTATTTCGTGCTGTAGATGTACGGTCCATATGGTAGGCCGTGGAGCCCCTGCGTGTATTTTTCTACCCCCACCCCACTACAGGAAATCTATCCGATACGGCTTTCCATTGTCCGCCAGGTGTCAGTAGCTGTCACAGCAGGTGGCGCTCACACTTGTCTTATATCTTCTTTCTTAATCCAGAGAAGAGGATGTTAATTAAAACCACACCAGTATGTAACTATATGTCTGTTAAACATAGACACGGGTTTGCTAAAAATGAGAAAAGGAAATGAATATGTCTTTAGTTTCACAGGGACCTGAGAATTTGTTACAGCTATATTTGAACATCTTAGCTTAGGTCCGAATATAGATGTAACAAATTACCAGGTCCCTGTGTACAGTTTAAGTAAATTTGTTAGCTTATCTTTTTTTGCAGAGTTACACTAAAGGAACACGAAGGGTATCTTTGACTTCATGGCCATTTTACAAATGTATTAATTATTCGGAGAAGTTTCGACACTAAATTGCGTAAACCTGAACTATTTGAAATATTAGTGAAGATGTTATAGTTTTAAGATATTTAACAAACCATAAAAGAAATAGATAATAAGAGCGTATGATAAGGTGTGTATTCATTTTCAATTTCTGTTCATTTATATTCATTCAGGTTAATCACGTTAATCACTGTTTATTACAGAACTATAAGCATGACCATTTTATTTTTGTATGTCCTTTTTATCAGGAGATTGATTAGGAGATTTATAAAAATGTATTATTAAAGAATTGAATATGTTAAGCAAATATATATACGATGCTACCAATTTGAGAAAATCATTAATGTAAAGTGTACTGATGTCCATTCTCCACTGCACTATGTGTCCCTCACATCATGTAATTATTTTGTAATAATTATATGCGTAAGTTATACAGATGAGCTGTAAAGCTCAATGTAATACAATAATTTGAATTTGACTGATTACTACTTGAGAGTTTACCTATTTAAATGTATCATGACAAACGTGAATAGGGACATCAGAACGGTTTTCGGATCACATCATCCTTGGAGGTCCACGTTGTGTATCAAACCGGACCCATACCGATTAGGAGCTATAATTGATTCCTTCCGCATTTCCGGATTAAATTTTATTTGTTTGTTTAATTCAATAGTGTGCACCGCATGTGTTCCTGTTTTGAGATTGTAATACAATGATACGGTTGACGGATTCCGGGGAGGGCTGCATACCATCTTGTCAAGACTTTGACTTCCAGGGTAGCGTTAGTGGCTCGTGTAATACCGATGTACGAGAAACAACCTGTCCTACCGATTTTGTTTTATAAATCTGATTTTTCCCGTATTAAAGGCTATACCTGTTCTTTGTATGTATCTTTAAATGTTTCTTGAACGAGAAACCAATGAGGTATCGTCTATTTCGCTAATACGCAGCCTCAACATTTCCTAAGCTCTCTGGCCGTTGCTGTGGTGAGCAGGTGAGGGAGGGACCAGGGGTCATATTAAGTGGTCTAGTATTCAATACAATAACGAGACAGGTGTATTTTAATCATCAGGAAGGCCATCATCCCCATAGCCAATCATACATTCCAAACTCGCCGTTTTCCTGTTGAAAAAGATTCGCGTAACTCTACTTGCTGTTAAACCCATGATATATTACTTTCTTTCGACATTTCTGAATTAATTCGACTCGTTACCTGTCGAACGAACACAAAAGGTGCTACAGTTTGCACCTGACACTCAGCCTGCGTTGTACAGGTATTCCCAGTATTGATTAAATGTTGTCAAGAAAAGAAAAAGAAGAAAAAGTATTATTTGCGATCTTGAAGACCAGGGAACAGACAAGTAATGATCATTTCCAACAAGAACAGCGGCCAGATACGTAACACTATTGTTAATAAACACAGGGGCCACCCAACGTAACAATTTTATCATCAAGCACAGGGGCCAGACAGGTCCACTTATACCAGTATAGTACTGCAAAATCATACTGGTAACTATAGGACAGTAATACTTGTATTAACTGCTTAGCAGTCATTTACACTGCATTTAGATAACTGTTAGCGGTTTGAACGTAGGTCATAAACAACTTGTCTTTCACATCTTAGTATCATGTTTCCAAGACAAAATGACAAATGGAAACTTTTGTCGGATTCTGTAAGAAAAAAATCCGTATTGGGAATTATCAAGAGTAAACATATTAAGAAGAAGAAAACTATTTAATTAATAATTATAACTATTGAGAATTGTATATAACTAACAAAAAATGTTTGAAAAATTAATTGTTGAAGTTATTTATAAATGATTAAAAAAACAACCTTTTGTTTCGAATAACAGGTTGCATCGTGGTAACAAAACGGGGAAATATAACTAAAATAGTCCGAGTTGGACTTTGAGAGAAATCGGTCGTATCAATTAAAGGTTATACATATGATAATATGCATAATAAAAACATCTCCGACAATTGATAGGATAGATTTACGCGTACAGATGGGAATGGGTGAATAGATTTTGTCACAGATCGGACAGTGCTGAATAACTGTCATATTGACGACTTTCTCAGTGTGAGATTTACAAAGTGTTAATTAATGAAGTCATTAATTACGATAAATCACGTGCTCGTGCCCGTGCGTAATGTAGTCCGAGGGCACATGGTACGATATCTGTGATGTCACACCTGATAACTGAGTCTGGGACGGAGGATATACGGCTCGCGGGGGGTCGGGGAGGGAGGATGCCGATGGGGTGCGGGCTCGTGTCAGAAGAAGGTGATAACAGGATCGGTCTGGATGTCATCACTTCCACAAGTGACTATCATATCCTGTTTGTTCATTATGGTCAGTTTCGGACACTGGTCATCACGTCCGTCCGAGTTCCCGCTGACCATTGCCAGTTCGGACAATGGGTTGGGGTGACAGGTTGCCCTTGTTCTGTTTGTCCAGCAAGGTGCAGGAGTTAAGCCTATTTGTACTAGTGATCAGTGAGGTGGCATTGCTTACTGTGGGCAGTGGTCAAGAATGGACATCGGTCAACACCATACGTCCTTAATCATTATTTATCCCCTCCACAAGTGTCGACTATAGTGTTATCCCCTGTTTAGTCGTCCCCTCTATAATCCAGAATCCCCCTGCCATTTCTAAAATCACTTCACTAAGGAATATCATATATACTGTACCTACTTACAGTATTAACTTTAGCAGGTCCCTTTGCCGTCTGAGTGTGTACCATTCTGAGTTTTGTATGGGAAGGAATTCTAATTAACAGTACTTATCTCCATATGTAAAGTACGATTTGGTATTTCTTTATTTCTGAGTTTTAAAAATTGAAAAGAAAGGTTTAATTCTACGGCAGGTCCTACTGGTATGAGTGTGTATTTAACAGTTATACACATGTTAGATGTCTTAATTAACTCTACCTAAATAAATATGTAAAGTAATATTTTAAATATCCACAATAACTAGGCATACTAATTTAATGTAACAGAGGTCCTTAAATGACTACTTGCGGCCTGGTTAGTTTAACGTTAGGCTATTTTTTTTAGACTATTCGGCATATTATATATATTTTAGAACATTGAAAATAATCAGTTTATGCATGGTATAATAAAAAATTGCAAAAATTGTATTTTCTGGGGTAAATTAGAAGGAAACATTTATTTCAAATACTGTATTATTTACCTTTTAAGCTAACAATACAGTATAAATAGTACTAAATAACGTAGAAGAGAAATGTCTTAGATTTATGTTAGGGATTTGTAGTTAGGAGGTTCGTATAGAATAAGCAAAAGCTGTACATTTATTACATGTAAATATTTAGCATCTAAAATTGAATGAAAAAAACCCCAAAATGAGTGGAAAAATTAATGTCATCATGGGGATATGTATTCGTATCAAAACCATTTGTCTCTGTGGCGTAAAGAACAGAAGATGTGTGAAAACGAACGTGACTGAATGGCTTATAATGCAATGCTTTATTGCTGAGTTAGTATTTCAAAATGTAGTTCGAAGGTGTTTTAATTTGAAAGTTTGTACTAAATGCAGGCCAACTGTCATACAAATTGACAACAGCTTTTCTGATACGTGTCTTTCATTATATATTTATATATGTATGTTATTTGTCAGTTTGGGTGAAAGACATTATGTGCTCCTCATCCTCAATACGTTACAGATTGTAAAGTCTCAGGTTTCGTGGGATATTTTTCATTTGGCCGCTAGATTTTTTTCTCCAAATTATTATTCTCAAAGTTTAGATTTAGTTAGGGTTCTGTAAAGATGAATACTGGAAAAAAGGGAAAGATCGGGGGAAATACTCGATTTTAAAAGTATCACATATTAGATCATCCGAAGAAGGGTGAAGGGGGGAGGGGTAATATTTATTATATTCATATTCACAGACACATTAATAATAGTGGCGTCACAAGGCAATTCCTTTTAAAAAATATAAAAGAAACTTTAAGAATAAAAAACTTCATTCTTTACTGTTTTAATTTATTCCCAAACTATGAAGAAATGTATTATTACTGAAATGTTATTTCAATCTATGATATCAAATAAAAGAAAACTGCATTCAAACAAAAATTTTCACGATCACACTCGACTCCTAATGGCCAATACTTATATGTTATCAGAAAGTGAACAGAAATGTCTAAACACACATTTGAAGGCGGGGAAAATCAATGATACGAACAAAACGCATATTATCAATATCTTATATATGATGATGTCATACATGAGGTTAAGTTAGTGTCAGCCGCCAGTCATCGATACTAAATAGTTTTCCACATCGGGCCAAAGATAAAAATATTTGTAATTCATTTTATAAACGCCATACTGGTTTCTTATAGATTATTTAGGAATAACTCGCTATTTTTTCACCGACCTGTGCAAGATTTATGACTTCAAAAAACCTGCAAACTTTAACAAGTTTCTGACAAATCTTTAACGGGGATTATTTTCTCTAAGGGCTAGCTATATCTGGAGTGTTAGCCTCAGTACACACACCTGTTGCAGAGCTGTCGGAGGGTGGAGTCGTATCCTACTGACTTACGCTCTGATTGGTCGCCGAGGTCTAATGGCCAATTGTCGAGATTTGTGATTGGACGGCCGGGAAAAGAACAGCCACAACGGGTAGCATGTCTGTATATATTTACACACCGGCTCCTTATCGGAATCAAAACACGGAAAAATTGACAAGTCAAGTTCACCGTGAAGTCATACATACTCAAAACCACCCATGTGTAACGACTAAAATTGAAAGTTTGTGAGAGATAGCAAAGTGATTTAAATTTACTGTGTGGACTTCTAGATCGGGGCTTATATATTACAGTAACACCTGACAGGGATGCCGAAATCTTTTCTAGTCCGAAATCGAGACTCTGAAGATAGCTTATGTCCCACTAATGCACCTGTTGATTTGACTCAACAAAAAATCACAACGGGATTGTCAACCGCCCAGGACAGGGGCATTCGTGATAAAATGATCGAATTGGACAACAGTGTAATGGCCAAACAGATGGGCATTGCCAAAGAAGAAAACACGACGGAAGAAAAAACCGAAGATAAGGGAATTTTAGATGAAAATTGTAACCGATTAGGTAAGTAATATATTCTTGTCTTTCTTGCAACGACACATTTACACGACTGTATTGTAAGTCATTGTAACACAATACATAACTGTAATAAGGTCAACTGTTTTGTAAAAATAATTTCAGCTGAAGTACGTTAATGTGTATGCTAATTCGTATGATGTGCATTGTCAGAATGTGAGAAAAAAAAATCTCAAATCTTACACTGAAAAGAAAAGGAATAATTGCCCGGAATAAATGAATTGGTAAATTTTGCAATTATATACGTATAAAAATGTTCATGTTTTTAAATTTGTGGAAAATGAATTATCAGAATGTAAATAATTGTCGAAATTACTGGGAAAAATATTCAATCTTTAGTTTACTTATTACATCAATCCTTTGAAGTCTGAAATATAATTCAAAACAATGCTTTAAAATGTGGTTAAATTGTCATCTTATGAAATAACGTCTAGACTCAGTCTCATTAGGTCGACGTGCTATAATGGGCGGTTATACAGACAAAAGTTGGTGGGAAATGGGACCTTTAACATCAGAATATAGTAGTATGCTAACGTTTAAAAGATTTGTCAACTTAATATATATTTTCGTCTGTCTGATCTGTGAAAGTATCGGAGGTCACAGCATAATACAGGTTTTTGGTAGCTCTCTGAACACAAAAAATGAATACATTTCTTTATTTATGAATTCTAGATATAAACTCTTGAATATTAAACGGGGTTCAAGTTTTTGTTTTGGGATCAATGACAAGTTTTATTCTCGCCAACTGGTTACGATGTAGAGAATTTACATAAATACATTATATAGAACAATTCACATACAAATCATGGTGTTAATGGACTAGATAAAGTACCGGTTACAGGCAGTATAGTTTAAAGGACAAGAATAAACCCTGTTTGAGTATACATGTATAACATAATTGTTGTTTTATTATATATATATATAACTGTAGTATGTCGCGACCCTTATTCTACTCTAGTATGCAATGTTTACGGGAAATGTATACAATAAGCTTAGCTAATCAATCGACACGCAAGAAAATGGTCAATAAAACCTTAGCCTTACCCTACAAAATAAAATTATGATCTTTTCTACATTTAATTAAAGCAGACCCGACCTTATTAGTATTAAAACAAAATAGAAAATTCAAATTTTGAAGACAAAAAATGGAAAACAAAATGTATATAATTTTTTCGAACAAAAGTACGAATACAGTGATACCAAATTGATTAATGTTGAGTTGTGCAATAAGGATGCCCTCTGAATTGTATATACAAATAATTTAAGGAGAACATTGGAAAATGATAATTAAAAATGAACAAATGTTTTCGATTTTAAATTCGCTCTCCTCAGAGTCATGATGTGACAGTCAGATAAATATGTTAACTATTTTGTCGAGGTAAAATTGATATGACATCATGTATAGGACGTGATTGCCTTTACCGGGATTATAGGGACACAAAACACCTGTCACATCCACAGGTTTTCTAAACATCGATACAGATTTTTACTTAAGTAAAAACAAAAATGTTTTATGAAATCTGTGACAATTTATGATCAATTGAAATTTTCATAGAATAAAGAACAATTTAATTACGATGCTTTTATATTTTTAAGTATATATATTCCATAAAAGGTATTGTACCAATGATGAAAAAGTAATTTACAGCTACAGTGTAAGTACCAATCAATAGATATCGATAAAGATAAAACTTTCCTTTTGCGTTTTTTCTGTTATTTTCTAACTCGACATCCGCTACGTGCACATGAACTGAATATGATACATTTCTTTGAAATTATATACAGCTGAAGAAAAAATACAGGTGTGGCTGAGAGACAATCAATTATAGTAGCCATTCATTGTTATATCTTCTCAACGATTTGTATCGGAATAAAATACTTTATACACAATAATCAACATATAACGCACAACAGGTATCACATTTCCCTCGCGTGGCGGTAACATCGATCTCTAAGCTAACCTAGAAGAATGGGCCGCCCCCTTAGTAACAGGTGGAAGTGAAGCCAAAGACTCACTTCCTAATGATTTGTCGGCTGTGTTTGACTAAATAGCTTTTTCCGTTTCATTACATTTATTTCAAGTTTGTAAGGATCGGCGATGCGTTTGATGTAATTCCATATTGCTATTCTTTTCGTTTTTATTTACAGAGAAACCGGCCGTGCACGTGCCACGAGAGCAGGTGATCGCAGCGGCACAGGTATACGATCTGAGCACAAAACCACCTGCTGAAGCGGTGGCCTTAGTTGACACTCCACAGCGCGCACTGCAGGCGCGTGGCGGAGATCCCGCCAAGGGCACTCAAAGGAGCCCAAGCAGTCCGGCCGAACCGCCAAAATTCTTTGACAACTTTCCTTGGCAGACATCCATGTACCCCGGAATCACGCCCCACTTTTCGCCGTATCTTCCCATGGGTCTTAGACTTCCTTCGCTTCCAGGGATGGCGCCCAACTTCCCTCTCCTGTCCTCCATGGCGGACCCACTCCATAGGAAGGCGTTTCCAGATCCCGTTATGGCGTACAGCTCCCTCAGGTCTCTGTTTCCTCCTCATCAGTTTTTCCCGCCATCACCGTTCGGCTACCCCACCCATCCAGAAAAACAATTTGGACATGAACTTTCTTTAAAGAGTCCTGATTCAACTATCTTAAGTAGTAGCATGGAAAGTTCGGCATTCGACCCTGTAGTGTCTAAATATAGCCTCTCTCCTACAGTGTCCCCAATGGAACTCGACCTTTCCGGGGTCGGGAAGAGGAAACTCCGGGAGGGTGAGCCGACACGCTACCAATGTGACAGTTGCAACAAAAGTTATTCCACGTTTAGCGGGCTCTCCAAACACAAGCAGTTTCATTGTTCTAGTCAAGTGAAGAAGGAGTTCAGCTGTAAATATTGTGAAAAGACCTATGTTTCTTTAGGAGCACTCAAAATGCATATACGAACACACACACTGCCTTGCAAATGTAAACTCTGTGGCAAAGCTTTCTCCCGTCCATGGCTCCTTCAGGGTCACATTCGGACTCATACGGGCGAAAAACCCTTCCGGTGTGATCATTGTGGGCGCGCTTTCGCCGACAGGTCCAATCTTAGGGCTCATTTACAGACCCATTCAGAGGTGAAGAAGTACAGTTGTAAGCGGTGCAGCAAAACTTTCTCTCGAATGTCCCTGCTTCTGAAACACGAGGACAGTTGCTGCAGTAGCTTAGTGTAATGATTCAAAAAAGACTTCTTTTTAATAGTTGTTTATAATATCTTATTAATTTATTTATTAACTATACATATGGCAAGATGGTCATTTATTTATTGGCGGCACTATACCGGTGCCACTTATGACAATTAATGAGGACTTCAAGAGTATTAAAGACAGTTTTTTTAAAGGGACTCGTGCAAATGTGTTGTTCGTGGTGGATTACATGTGAAAGATTACAACAAAGTGCTTAAAAGGACGAATTAATGAACGAATAAAGGTCTTGTGTGAATAAACGCGGGGTATTATCTTTATTTCACGTCGCCGCGAGATAATGAATAACTGGTATTTTTCAAATTAGTGAATTTAAACTCCAATTAGAATCTGATTGAAAGATTTTAATCTGTATTTGTTAACGACCCAACTCTCCCGAAACTTCGATCCTCAGTTAACTTTAATTGTTCAAAATGTGATATTAAAACGATAATTTCTTTATACCTGTCCTTGGTATTTTTTATTTAGTTCAAGCATGTGCTCTTTTGATATTTTATTGTTGTTTGGTTGTGTCTGCGCATGATGATAGCCGAATATCACTGTACAAGTGATTGATAATGACTACAACAAAACTGTTATAGAGCACAGGTAAAATTTGTCGCCACATAATTCAGCGGGCAGGTGTAAGGATCGCAGGTGAGGTATTTGTAGTGGATAACCGCGGGACCTCCGTAACAAGCCGACAGGTGCTTCTGTGGACGAGCCTTTGTCATCAATGATTCGGAGCGCGGGCCACTCTAAATAAATCATTCTACAAGTCTTCATTGTCCGAGATCCGCTAGTTACATGTTATTTTCGCCCACTTATTTGATATTTACTTGATCTTCTACACACCTCTATATGGTGTTATAGATCTTAATTAGAATATAATTTCTTCTCGCTTTTATACCGAGCTGTGCAATAGGCATATTCTGCAATTGTTGTATAATTTGGCTCGTTCATAAACACACCTATGTGCCTGGGGTTATGAACATTTTCCTTCCAATTAACTTATAATTTCTTTTGCTCTAACATAGGCACACATATGGCGGTATCACTGCTATTGTTGTACAGAGTCTAATGAGGCTAGTCGGGGAAACAGACGTGTTGGCATGGAACTGATCGAGAGTTTATTGGTGGATCCTATACAATAGGACAGGCCTGCGAAATATAAAATCAGTTAAGGTCATATCCTACATTACACAATTCAACATGTGATTTATGGAGTTATCTTCCTTACTTTTATAAAAATGACTAAGTATTATGGTCTAAGTTATTAAGACATTTTTTTTCAATTACACAATAAAGTCGACTTAACCATGATTAACTTTTTTTTCTTCAGTTAGTACATTGTAGCTCTCTGAGAAAGAAGATCATTTAACAGTAACATGGCATATAACCTTAAATAGATTTTCAAATTATTCTCAAGTAGGTATATAAAGGTAAAACATCGACGTTTTATAAATAACATATATAAATAAAAAACATAACTAATAAATAAAGAAACTGACGCAAGCAGATATTTTCCGGGTTTGGGTCACTTTTTGTTTTTATCCAGGAGTGAATTAATATTCTAGGTAGTTCCTATGGAAGAATCATTTAACTATTTTATAACACAATCGGTATCACGAGTAATCGACAAAAACTGATTTTTTTCACAGGCAGAGAGTGAGAGACGTGTGTTGCTCCGAGTCTTTGATCATTATGAGATTAACGAGTGATATCTGTTGATGTAATCTATAACGGCCAACAGCATGGTTATATAGGTCTCCAGTATTTATTTCAGACTATTGATAATAAGACCCCATCCGCATTAAAGCCATTCTGGTCTCTTTGGATTTTAACATATAGATAGAAGACTGTCATGTAAAAAGTAATTCGAATGGGAGTGAGTGTTTTAATGGAGAGCTTCGTGAAAGTGAACTGCCGTTGTCGATACATTATACAAAAAATGTATATTTAAAACTGTTTACTATTTTATTTATGTTATATTATTCATGAAATTCAATTTCCAAAATTCCAGCACGGGACAATAAACATTTTATATGGAATTGGATAACCTGACTCAAAATTACTGAGAATTTTAACAGTGATTCTCGGAGTCACGTCAATGTCTTTGCAAAACTGAAACTTTAGCCATTTTTTCAGTCACTCTTTTTCATCGGAAATAGGCTCAATATTAATTTAAAATGAGAATTATCTATTTCTCTGGACTTATATTTGATGAACGATTTCAAAACTTCCGTAAATGAGAGAAAAATGGGACGTTTCCGTGTATGTTTTCCCCAATAAAACAAAAATCAGCCAATTTTAATGAAACTTTCCAGATATGATAACTACCACCTGAAGTTGTGCATTCTGGTATTATTTCTCTTTCTGACCCATTTTTACGAAGTTATGGCCCTTTTTTGAACAAATACTGAAACGTTTTGTCCGGACAAGTCCTTCTAAAGCTATGGTCCGATTTCAACGGATATTTTCAGATATGATAACCACCTCCTGATGTTGAGCTTCCAGCTATTTTTTCCGACCCTTTTTATGGAGTTATGGCCCTTTGTTGAAAACTCCTTGTCCTGACACCTTCTCCTCATCTACTAAGTCTAATTCAAATACAGTTTACAAATATGGTAACTGTCCCCTGACGTTGGCCTTCCGATTAGGTTTTTTTCATTCTGACCCATTTAAAAGGAGTTATGGCCCTGCTACCTCCTAAACCACTGGGCCGATTTCAATGAATGTTTTCAGATACTGTAATCGTGCATCAGGGTAGTAATTTTTCATGTCGATACTCAATCAGTATATCTGAGTAATAAATTAGGGTATTATCTTAATGAAACACCTGCCAGTGGTTCTTCTTTCAGTATGTATACTTCCCTTTAAGGGATATAAACTCAAATGGCATACAAAGATCGTCTGCATATCTTTCGTACATTTAACTGTTCTCAGTTGGCATTCGTAGGCAATATGAATGCCAACTGGACATAAGAAATCAATCACACTTATTTTTATTCAGTATTTAGTTCAAATAATGTATGTATCGTGTATGCTTGTTCAATGAATAGAACAGCCGGCGTCCGGGGAGGGTTAGTGGTATCCAACGTAACAATTATGACGTCAAAATAATGATGACGTCAACAATCGGTCAATGACGGCCTATATGAATGCCAACTGAATTGTGACATTGTTACTTATTACACAGAACAACTAGTGGACAGCCC